>NC_055996.1:126156531-126467699 GCF_018446385.1 Zingiber officinale
CCAGTTCCACCCATCCGTGATACTTATATTGAGAAATTACCCGTGCCTCTGCAGCGTTATATTTCTCACACTGTTGATGTTCAACCTGATGGTCATTGTGGATTCAGGGTAATAGCTGCACTAATTGGGTATGGTGAAGAAGGTTGGGTTCAAGTACGATTTGAGCTTATAGAAGAGATTCAACAAAATAAGGATCTATATAATCAACTTTATCCAGATCCAAATTTGGTAACCAATCTATTATTCTCATTGAATTATTTCGAGCAGTGGGCACCAGAAATATATTGGATGGACGCTATGACTTTGGGAATTGTCATCGCATCAAGGTACAATCTTGTACTTCATACATTTGGTGAGAATATTAGGAGTTGTTTTACTCACTTGCCATTAAGAACTCCTCCAGTTCCAAACCAAGAGCGTCGAGAAATAGCTATTGCTCATATTGGCAATCACTTCGTACAAGTTTTCTTATATCCTCATTATCCTGTACCACCCATTCCAACTTGGTGGTGGCAACATTCATCGTATGAAGCTAAAGGATGGGTCACTCGTTACAGGACACGCGCTCATTTGTGGTACGAAGTAATAGGTACACCAGCACCAAATGCATCGGGAGCAGAATTTGGAGGCAATATTGATTAAGATTTCTATTTTTATATGTTTTTATGTTTTTTTTGTATTATTACATGTACTCTTCATTTGGAAAAAAATATGTTTGTTCCTAAGTTATGAATGTGTTCATTATTAATTTGTAGTATTTTTTTAGTTTTAAATATAAACTAAAAATAAATAAAAGATTATAAACATATAAAAAAATTCAAAATAAAACTGATAAAAAATTAATAAAGAAATTGATTAAAAAAATAAAATTTAAAAAAATCAATTGAAAAATATAAGTATTATAAAAAAATAATAAATTAAATTAATTAAAAAATAAAAATTAAATAAAATTTATATAAAATTGAAAAATAAAGTATTGATAAAAAATAATAAATTAAATTAATTAAAAAATACAACTAAATAAAATTAAAAATATAATTGTATGAGAGTTATTTTTAAATAAAATTAATTAAAAAAAATTAAAACTAAATGAGAATTAAATGAAATAAAAAAAATAAAAATAAAAATAAAAACAAAGAAGGCTACATGCGTCATTTGGCAGGGAGAGAGAGGGGAGTTGGAGGGGTGTGCGTTGACTGGGGGGAAGCACCTCTCATTAGATACATATCATCATATTGTTATACGTGCGATTTGACATATTATCATTTATGTCATATATGTGATGTCATATAGGTAGATCATATGCATGATGGTGATAAGACTTGAATCCCTTATAAAATATTAAAACTTACACTTTCCGTTAATATGGTAAGAACCAGAGTTTGATTACTTGTTTGAGTTATTGTGCCAAAGTCAAGTTCAACCTGAAATGAAACATGTTCGAACCATTGAGATACAATTTCATGATTAACGAGTTGATTTTAACTTAAAGCGTTGATTTATTATGCCAATGCCAAGGTCAACGTGGATAGAGACGAAGTTGGGTGATATATATGCATTTGATGTATATTTGTTAATGTGTTAGCAACCCGATGTTTATGCAAATATCAATTAGTTGATAACATAATGTGATAGTTCATATATGTGATACGTCGTGTTGGCCGTGGGACAGGTTGACGGGGGCGCTGGAGACGAGCGTATTCGCCTTTTGCTATCATATATGTGATATGTAATCGGTATATTTGATACCTACCACTACATTTAAGAATGATTTGTTGTGCCAAAGCCAAGGTTGTTCTTATTTGAATTGGATATCAACCCACTTGGAGAAAACCTATAATCTCCCGGATTTAAATTAAGAGCTCTTGAATTTGATAAATAAATGAGAATTTTATTCTATGTAAATTGTTTACATAATATGATCCGGCGGTAAGAAGGGAGGGCCCACCCTCTGAAGGGTCCCAGCCTAAGGAAGGATGGAGGGCTGGCCCAGCGAATAATGGTCCGAGCGGAGCTATAGATAACCCATCCATGGGCTTGGGTTTCCGACGCCAAGGCAGGAAGATCGAAGGGCCGAGCGGAAGTCCGCTCGGCTGGGACCGAAGGGCCGATCGGGTGGTCCATTCGGCCAGGATAGAGGCGAGGGTACAAAGGTGGCCGAGCGGCCTATGCGCTCGGCATGGGTTATGGGATGTCAGCAGAAGCATGTCTGATGATTAGGCCATACACAAGATCACACGATGGAGGATCTTGCCGTCACATCAGGGGAAGGTTGCTACAGTAGTAGTATGGCCTCATGGACGTCTTCCTGACAGATCCATATCTGGGCATGGCCCTTCTGACAGACCCATACCTGGGCATGGTCGGCGGTGGTTGCTTTGATTGGCGCGCTTAGGCTTCTTGAAGAGGTCTATATAAGGCCTCCATTTCTTCATCGGAGGTAAGGGTCTCCTACTTAAAGCCACTTTTTGCTATTCCTCGCCTGACTTGAGCGTTGGAGGGCCGTCGCCGGGACACCCCTCCCGGCTCGGTTTTGCTGCAGGTTCGCCGGAGCGCTCGAGGATTCAGCAGGGAGTGCCACGTGCCCAGTGTCCGTTGGCTCCTGGTTCGGACAGGATCAAATTGGCGCCGTCTGTCAGAAGGGCCATGCCCAGATATGGATCTGTCAGGAAGACGTCCATGAGGCCATACTACTACTGTAGCAACCTTCCCCTGATGTGACGGCAAGATCCTCCATCGTGTGATCTTGTGTATGGCCTAATCATTAGACATGCTTCTGCTGACATCCCATAACCCATGCCGAGCGCATAGGCCGCTCGGCCACCTTTGTACCCTCGCCTCTATCCTGGCCGAATGGACCACCCGATCGGCCCTTCGGTCCCAGCCGAGCGGACTTCCGTTCGGCCCTTCGATCTTCCTGCCTTGGCGTCGGAAACCCAAGCCCATGGATGGGTTATCTATAGCTCTGCTCGGACCATTATTCGCTGGGCCAGCCCTCCATCCTTCCTTAGGCTGGGATAATGGACCGACAATATCCAATCCCCATTGGTCGAACGGGCATGAAACGCTTGACGCCTTCATTTCTTCAGCCGGTCGGTGGGAGAAGTTGTGATACTTCTGGCATGAAAGGCAGGTAGATACTGTCCGAGCGGCATCTGTTTGTAAAGTTGGCCAAAAGTATCTGGCCAAGATGATCTTCTTGGCCAATGAGCGCCCGCCCGGATGACCCCCGCATGATCCTTGATGTACTTCCTGGAGGATGTAAGCTGAGTCCTCCGAGCTTACACATTTCAGCAACGGGCGCGAGAAAGCTGATCTCCGATGAGTGTAAACCGACCGGCTCTTCTTCTGAGGAGCTGGGCTGCATATTCATCTGAGGGTGTGGTGCCCAAACGAAGAAATTCTATAATAGGTGTCCTCCAGTCGCTTGGAAACGTGAGGCCTTGCATCCGATCGACGTGCGCCACCAGCAGTACTTTTTCAATTGGTTGCTGAATGGCTATTGGTGTTATTGAACTGGCTAGCTCATCTGCTGCCTGGTTCTCCGTTCGGGGGATCTTCTGTATAAGAACCTCTCGGAAAGTGGCTTTGAGTTTTTCAAAGGCCTCAACGTAGAGTTTAAGCCGAGCACTATTGATTTCAAAGGTGCCAGAAAGTTGTTGAGCGGCCAACTGTGAATCCGAATAGAGAGTCACCCGACCGGCACCCACATGCCGGGCTGCCTGCAATCCGGCTATGAGGGCCTCATACTCTGCTTCGTTGTTGGTAGCTTTGTAATCCAGCCGGACGGATAGGTGCATCTTCTCTTCCTGAGGTGAGAGCAGCAATATTCCAATCCCACTTCCGAGCCGAGTGGAGGACCCATCCACATATATTCTCCACGTAGCTTCCGGCTCTGGCCTTTGCACTTCGGTCACAAAATCAGCCAAGGATTGGGCTTTGATCGCCGAGCGGGGCTGATATTGGATGTCAAATTCACTCAATTCTGTCGTCCACTTGATGAGCCGTCCGGACGCTTCTGGATTCAACAGTACTCTTCCGAGTGGACTGTTCGTCCGGACAATGATGGTGTGCGCCAAGAAATACGGTCGAAGGCGCCGAGCGGCTAGAACCAAAGCAAAGGCCAACTTCTCGAGCCCGGTGTAACGAGATTCAGCATCTTTTAAAATGTGGCTTAGAAAATACACCGGCTGCTCTTCACCGCTTGCCCTCACAAGTGCTGAGCCTACAGCATGCTCAGTCGATGACAAATAAATATAAAGTGACTCACCCCCGATTGGCTTGGCTAACACTGGCAGAGAATTAAGATATGTCTTCAATTCTTCGAACGCTTGGTCACATTCTTCATCCCACTGGAACTTAGTAGCCTTGCGCAGGATCTTGAAGAATGGAAGGCTCCGGTCGGCGGTTTTGGAGATGAATCTGGACAAAGCAGTTATCCGACCGGTTAACCTCTGCACTTCTCTTGTATTTCTTGGGGGTGACATGTCCTGCAGGGCTTTCACTTTGCTGGGATTTTCTTCGATTCCCCGCTCGGTCACTATGTACCCCAAGAAACACCCTCCTTTTGCTCCGAACAGGCACTTTTGGGGATTTAGCTTGACTCCATATTTGCGCAGCGTTCGGAAGGTTTCTTCCATATCCTTGACAAGATCGGTCGCTCGGACGGATTTGATAAGAATGTCGTCCACATAGACTTCCAGATTACGCCCGATCTGCTCCTTGAACACCTTGTTCATCAAGCGTTGATAGGTGGCCCCGGCATTCTTCAATCCGAACGGCATCACATTATAGCAATATGTGCCGTCGGCCGTTACGAAGCTTACTTTTTCTTGATCTTCCCGGGCGAGCGGCACTTGATGATATCCTTGGTAGGCGTCAAGCATGCAAATTAACTCGCAGCCGGCCGTAGAGTCCACCAGCTGATCTATCCGAGGCAGAGGATAGAAGTCCTTGGGGCATGCTTTGTTCAAGTCCCGAAAGTCGATGCAGACTCTCCACTTGCCGCCCGGCTTGGAGACTAATACCACGTTAGCCAGCCAGCTCGGGAACTGCACTTCTCGTATGTGGCCGGCCTCCAGAAGTTTCTCTACTTTCGCCCGGATGATTGCATTCTGCTCGGCACTGAAATCCCTTTTTCTCTGCTTCACTGGCCGAGCGTCCGGTCGGACGTGCAACTCATGCTGCGCTATGCCCGGCAAAATTCCGGGCAATTCATGTGTCGACCAGACGAACACATCATGATTTAGTCGGAGGCATTGGATCAGCTCCTCCTTCTGCTTCTCCTCCAGATCAGAGGCAACAAAAGTCGTGGCCTCCGATCGGGTCGGATGAATCTGCACCTCCTCTTTTTCCTCATAAATTAAGGCGGGTGGCTTTTCAGTGATAGCATTTACCTCGATTCGAGGCGCCTTCCTAGTGGAGTTGGATTCCGCTCGGACCATCTCTATGTAACACCGCCGAGCTGCTAACTGGTCGATCTTGTATCGCTGACCGGACAACCAGTTCGCCGCATGGAGATAAGCTGGGTTGCTTCTGAACTTGCCTAGCTCCGGCTGAGGCGGCACAGCGGTCTGCCATTTGGTTCGGAATGCTGGCCGCTCGGGAAGTCGGATATAGAAGAAAAACTCCTTCCAGTGTTTGTTGGAGGTCGACATATTATCAAAAAATCTAAAGCCTATTCTACTTTGGAAGATAAAAGTGCCCGGCTCGGATTGTTTGGGGTAGAAGAAGAAGTGGAATATTTTGGGGTCAAGGGGGATACTATGCAGCTTAAAGAGGACGACCACCCCGCTCAGCAGCCTAAAGGAATTCGGCACAAGTTGGCCGAGCGGGATACGAAAATAGTTACAAACTTCCAAAATAAATCGATGGGTGGAAACCTAAGGCCGCCTGGAATTGGTCTAGAAAGAAACAAATGGGGCCGATCGGCTGGGCCGGCTATAATTATTTCATGGTCATCTGGGATCCCGTACGTCCGAACCAGACGCCGAGCGCCCTCTTCGTCAAACCGACTCTCCATACTCATATACCATGGACCGTGAACATGGGTAGAGGGGTCAGAAGAGCTCGCCATCTCGAAGAGACAAAAGGATAGCAACGAAAGAGAGGTAAAACGGTTAGGAAAGACCTGGTAAGCGAGGAAAGAAGGCTCACTAAGAAGGGGATGGGCGGAGAAGATCGCCGGTGAGATGGTAGCTGCCGAAGAACAGGAGCTGGATCGCCGGAGGCCGCAACAACAGAAGAGGCAGGGGGGGCAAAGCACGGGCAAAGATGCGTTGGCGGAGGAGGGCTAAGGCTTTATACGGCCGAAGTCGATGGGCCTCCACCGTCCGATCCAGGTCACGGGAAACAAAGACGCCATCGGGTCGTCCATTTTAAACGGAGGCGTCCCATCGTAAGTGACGCCGCCGTCACACAATGGTCGACACGTGGCGCTCTGTCACCAAGCGCAATTAATGCGCCCATACTGCGCATGCTTCGACTTAATGGAGAGGATTTGTGTGATTTTCAAGAAGATTTAGACAAGCAAACATTCCTGTTGAGCGACAAGACCACCATAACGAAGAGCCGAGCGGCTGAATTTGGAGGAAGGGCCGAACGGCCCCACGAATATTATAAGCAACGGAAAGGTGACGAACGCCCGCTCGGACACATAGTCCAGTCAGTCGGACTCACTGCCTCCTTCGACTAGACTTGAAGGGAAGGCAAGTGATCCGGCGGTAAGAAGGGAGGGCCCACCCTCTGAAGGGTCCCAGCCTAAGGAAGGATGGAGGGCTGGCCCAGCGAATAATGGTCCGAGCGGAGCTATAGATAACCCATCCATGGGCTTGGGTTTTCGACGCCAAGGCAGGAAGATCGAAGGGCCGAGCGGAAGTCCGCTCGGCTGGGACCGAAGGGCCGATCGGGTGGTCCATTCGGCCAGGATAGAGGCGAGGGTACAAAGGTGGCCGAGCGGCCTATGCGCTCGGCATGGGTTATGGGATGTCAGCAGAAGCATGTCTGATGATTAGGCCATACACAAGATCACATTATGGAGGATCTTGCCGTCACATCAGGGGAAGGTTGCTACAGTAGTAGTATGGCCTCATGGACGTCTTCCTGACAGATCCATATCTGGGCATGGCCCTTCTGACAGACCCATACCTGGGCATGGTCGAAGGCAGGTGGTTGCTTTGACTGGTGCGCCTAGGCTTCTTCGAGAGGTCTATATAAGGCCTCCATTTCTTCATCGGGGGTACGAGGGTCTCCTACTTAAAAGCCACTTTTTTGCTATTCCTCGCCTGACTTGAGCGTTGGAGGGCCGTCGCCGGGACACCCCTCCCGGCTCGGTTTTGCTGCAGGTTCGCCGGAGCGCTCGAGGATTCAGCAGGGAGTGCCACGTGCCTAGTGTCCGTTGGCTCCTGGTTCGGACAGGATCATAATAAAATTATTTCTCTCATATATTCTCATTTTTGTATTTCTAAGTGAATCATTTAATTATGACATCTTTGAATTTGCACTCGTTAATAGACTTGAACAAACTAACTGGGCTGAACTTCTTCGACTGGTTTCGAAACATGAGAATTGTTCTCAAGGCTGAGAAACTAGTATATGTCCTTATAAGGGTACTTCCTATAAATATAGCAAATGATGCAACACCAGATCAAATATTGGCTTTTGAAAAACACATAACTAATTCTGAGTGTGCAAGTTGTATCATGCTAACCTCGATGTCTCCTGAACTACAAAAACAATATGAGCATATAAAAACTATATAATTATTTTTCATATGCGTGAGTTATTTGATGAGCAAGCTAGATCCGAACGATTCGAGGTCACCAAGCTACTCTTTTGCTCAAAGATGCAGGAGGGTTCATTTGCGGTACAATTTATGCTGAAGATAAATGACTACATTGAGCGTTTGGGATAACTTGGATTTGCATTGGATCATGAATTAAATATTGACTTAATTTTGCACAGTTCACCCGATAATTATTCACAATTTGTGATGAACTACCGGATGAACCGCAATGAATCCATAATTCCAGAATTGATCAACATGTTCAAAGATGTGGAACCTTCTGTAAAGAAAGAACAGAAGACATTGATGTTAGTAGACTTCCTGAAAAAAAGTTCTAAGAGAAAATCAAAGTATCAAGGCATTGGTAAGAAGAAAAAGGCCAAGACAATAGAATCGGCAACAAAAGACCTAATGCGACGATAAAGGGGGGGCCCGTCTGGCACAGGTCAACTGCCGAAATGGAGGTTAAAGTCAAGGTGGTCAATTCCAGAGTGTCAAAAGACTCGCCTATAGTGTTCGAGAGGAGGTTGACTACAACGGCTGGTCCGATCGGCAAGAGACAACAACGGTCGGTCGGGTTGATCAGTGTCCGAGCGGGCCAACAGTCCAGCTCAGACTAATACGGTAAAATATCCAGACTCTTAGTGCACAGCGGCAGGACACTGAGGAGACCGAAGAGCTTGTCCGAGCAGGATGGACATGTTACTATGCCAGTCACTGCAAGGAAGAACAACTGAAGCCAATAGAGTGGAGGAGTCCCGGCCGAGCGGCTACCCCTTTTGGCCAAACAACGAGACCATTGTTATATCTCTCGATATCCTTTTGGGAGATAACGCCACTGACACGAGGCATGGTCAACAGGTGGATCGTACGACGGAAGCTTCTATTGTCTTGTCAGGGATATGCATGCCCTGTTAAGATATGGTTTCAGAGGTACTTTCCTGATAGGTCCTTTTATAGGACACATTGGAGAACGTGTTCACACTTCAAGGTGCATGCACGTCATCCACCAGGGATCTATATAAAGGGGGATCCAAGCACCGGTGAAGGTACATATGATTGTTGTTTGCGCTTGCGTTACTGTTGCTCCACTTTCCTCTACAGTTCTGGTGACTGATTTGAGCGTTGGAGAACCAACACCAGGGACCCCTTCCTTGGCTCGACACTAACGTTGCTTGTTTTGCAGAGTAGGACACCGTCTACAGCTAGTCATCATGGCAGCCACATCCCCAGTTTTTCATCTCTCCATTTTCGAACAGGATCATTTTGGCACCGCCTGTGAGAATGTAGCCTACATCTGAAATGAGAAGCTAGAGGGCGTTGGATGACTCACCACGGTGATGCTGACAAAGGAAGAGCTCGATATGCTTATACAAGCCCGAGTGGCAAGGATAGTGGAGCAACAATAATAATAAGCGCTAGTCGAGCACCAAGTGCATTAGCTCGCGACATCAGCGGCAAGGCATCAAGCAGAATATGGAGACCGAGCGGAGTGTGAATCCGCTCGGGGACAGAACAAGAAGCCGACCGACACATATGGGGAGGCACCCAATGCGCCGATCCCCTTTCATCGAGCGTTGTTCTGGACTCCATTAGAGGAACGAGGCTGAGCGGACAAGGACCGGGGATCTTCCTTGGATGATGCACCCATCCAGGACACGCGAAAAGGAAAAGCCCCAAGGGACGATGATTCGCTTGAGTGGATCAATCAATAATTCTCACAGGGGATTCTGGATGACCCTCTGCCCAAACACTACACCTCATTGGCGATCGGAGAATACAATGTAACTACCGATCCGGACGACCACTTGGCCAAGTTTGATAATGCAACCACACTTTATCAGTACCCCGACAGGGTGAAGTGTCGGGTCTTTCTCACCACCCTCTTCGGATCAGCATAATGTTGGTTCAAGAAATTGCCGAACGGACCAATCTATAGCTTTAAGGACTTCCGAGAGCCGTTCCTACACCACTTCGCCAGTAGTCGCCATCACCAGAAGACAAGTGTCAATTTGTTCTCATTGAAGTAAGGGCCCAAGGAAGCATTGAGAGCCTACATACATCGCTTTAACCATGTGGTCATGGATATTCCATCGGTCTCCTCAGAGGTATTGGCGAACGCATTCACCCAGGGTCTCACCGAAGGGTAATTCTTTTGGTCGCTCATCCGGAAGCTGCCGAGGGACTTCGACCATCTGCTCAGGAGGGTCATGAAGTACATAAACGTGGAAGAGGCCCAAGCAGATAGAAGAAAGGGAGGTGTTATCGAACCCATAGCAGCATCTGAGCAGTGACCAGCGAGTAGCCATCAACCACCCAAGGGACCTCAATCAGGGGGAGCACAATTACACCACGAGCCAAGACGCATGCCGTGTAGAATGTGGTAGCCGGTCGCTCAAAGGCTGCAAAAGGCAAAGCATGGAGGCCACTATTCTGCTCCTTCCATCAGTCGGCGACACATAACACGCACAACTACTACGGTCTGACTCTAATTGCAAATAGATCGACCCCTCAAGGATATCATTGTCGGTCACCATCACCCGATCACATCATAGACGCGGTCAACCGGCCAAAAGGAGAAAGAGAGAGAGAGAGGTGCCTTCGAGGGGCGCCATCATCAGCCCCAGTAAAGGAACAACATGAGTCCTGCCCGTGCTTCTGCTGAGCGAAATAGACACTCGGCTTGGGAGGAAGAAAATAGGAGCAACGCCACTTGGGGAGAAATTGGAATGGTTGCTAGTGGGCCGACCGACGGTGATTCCAACTGAGTGAGGAAATCGGACGCTCGGTGATTGGAAATCCACGCTGTGGGGTGCATCAAGGAGAAGGCCAAAGGACCTGAAATAAGCTTCGGTCCCCGAAACTTAGAGGGAGTGGAGATCTTTCACGATGACGTCCTGATCATCCGAGTGGTAATCTCTAATTATACTATTCACCAAACCTTGATATAGAGAGTTTGGTGAATATTATATTCAAGAAGGAGGTCGACCAACTGTAAATTGACCGGAGTGAGTTGCAGCCAATGTCGACCCCGCTCTATGGATTCACAAGCAACGAAGTGTTGTCGATTGGTCAGTCACGACTCGCCATTTCGCTATGAGAGGAGCCACTGAAGAGGACCAAGACCACAAACTTTATCGTGGTGGGTGCACCATCCGCCTACAATGTTATAATGGGCCGACCAGCCCTCAACGATTTTCGAGCGGTGGTTTCCAACTTCTGCTAGAAGATTAAGTTTTTGGTGGACAACGAGGTGGGCGAAGTCAAAGGCAACTAGTTGGCCTCTCGGCGATGCTACGTCGAGATGGTCAACTCCAAAGCAAGGGTTGCTCGGAAGAACCAGCGCTTGGAGGTGAATGTCATCATGGAAGAGCCCCCCACATTGGTCTACAAGGAGAAGGATGTCTAGATCCACCTAAGCCGGTTGGAGGCAAGGTGCGTGAATAAATCTAGATGTACTTGGTTGAGTGTATGTCTTGTGGATGCAGGAAGAGAATAAATAAAAATCCAAGTGTTCTAGACTCTTGTGCCGATCGGCCAAGTTAAAAGTCGAGTGGAGACTATAAAATCTTGTCTATGCAAATCAACCATCGAGCGGCGACGTTAAACCCTAATCTACACCAATCGTCTATTGGACCACTGGTGGTCGACAAGAGGGGCGGGGTGAATTGCCTGTAGAAAACAAAGACTCCTTTCTTGATCCTTTGATTAGATTAGACCAGCAAAGTAATAATAATAATAACTTAATTGAACAACTAAATAAAGAAAAGTAAGAGGACAATACTATTTACTTGGTTACAACCTAGATGGTTGTTAATCCAAGGCATTGAAAAAACCTCCACTAAAATTCTCCTTTATTGCAGGAAGAGAAGCCTCTTACTGTAACGACCCGCCTTCTACTACTAGGCTGTAAGGCCGATCGCTACAGTTATCCTGAGCTAACTGTGCGGAAAACTGATCTAATTTAATTTTTTTGTTGCTAACTGATAACTATTCTGGGTTCTACATGTACTGAAGGATGTAATCTAAGGGATACAAGGTGTATCCTACATCCCCTATGGACTAGAAGCTGATTTGCTAAGTTCCTTGGTCGAAACTGAACTTCCCAATCGATCCGGACTGAACTGGGCCAATTGCTCTCTGTTGGATCGATCCATGGATCGATCCAGACTGCTACTGTGCTCGGGTGATAATCTGGATCGATCGGCTGATCGATCCAGGCTCACTGATTGATCCAGTGATCGACCCAGCGTGCTTCTGTGCACGGGACTTTATTGGGATCGATCGGCTGATCGATCCAACATAAGTCAAACGATCCAATGATCGATCAAAAACCTTTCTGTTCACGAGGAATGGCTTGGATCGATCGACCGATCGATCCAGAGGCCTTTTGTTCGCGACAGAATGTGACTGGATCGATCGGCTGATCGATCCAGAAGCCTTCTGTTCGCGGAATCAGCCCTCAATCGATCCATGGATCGATCGAGGATCCCAGATCGATCCATGGATCGATCGGAGTTTCTGATTTCGCACTGAAACTCTGATTTCAGCACTAGTTCGTGCCAAAATCTCACACAACAATTATACAATTGCTAATAACTATTCTATCATGCATTGGCCAACATTCAAGACATAATATAATGCACGTTCACTAGTTCATATCATTAACCATACTAGAATGCGAAGCATAAGGGAAAAGAGATCAAGACTTTAATAACTAGACTTGCTACAAGTTCTAATGCGTAGTAAAATAAAACTAGATCCCTAGGATCTTTATTCCAGTTCCTGCCACACACATCCTCATCTGCACTGACTTCCATCCTCCACTGCTAGTCCATTTTCCTTTTACCTGTATCTGCAGTATAAGGAAAATAGTATCTGTAAGCTAAAAAGCTTAGTAAGAAACCATCTACCTCACTAAATCATGCATACGATGCAAATATGCTTTTAAATCATGCTGTTTGAAAAACATACTGAGTATGCAAGCATGGCATGACATGGTATCATACAAAGCATGGCATAACATAAGCTGAACATAAAATAAAACTGATCATAACCTGTCTAGGACTGTATATGAAGCTATCATATTTAACAACTGAAATAAGCTGAATTGATACAAAAGTGAGCTAAGCTGAAACTGGGCTAATACTGAATTCCATTATGTTTTAAAACTGATTTGGAAAACTATTATATATAATAGATAAAAATACTAAACATGCTGCAGAGGGGCCCGACAATTGTTGCGCACATCCCTAACTAGACCCGGATTGTAAGTTCCAATCTAGTAGGGTTTACTAGGTTAGTTAACCTAGGGACGACTATGGAGTCCAACCGTGGATATCTAATCCAAGATGCTGCTGAAAGTAAAATACTGAAATGCTAATTAGCTGAATCTAGGTTATCTGAACCTAGAACTAGGTTGTCTGAACCTAGAGGCGGCTGTGGGAGCCCACCCATTGGACATCTAGTCCCATAAAGCTGAAATAAGACTGATATGCTGGTTTAAATGCTTCTATGCATTTAACTATGCTGTTAAAACTGTCTAATGTTGCGCTAAACATTTTATCGAACACCTAGTGTGCTCCAACTCTCCTCTCTAATAGGGGGACCACCTCTAGGCACCCGATGACGTCTAGTACCTCTATCTGAAGAGGAAAAACGCGTCCGACCCATCCAGAGATACTCAACTAACCCCTAAATCTGCGAAGAGAATTAAATACACTCTAGATATCAATAAAAATCTACATATAACTAAATTATAAGCATGCAATCAAACGAGAGCTACTTATATTGCAGGTGAGGGGTTTCTTACCTTGTGTGCTAGATTTCTTACAAATCTAATCGCTAGAAATTCCGGTGGAGATGACTTCTCGACTATTCACTCGCGTCCACGTGCTCTACTCGCGGAGGCGAACGTCCTTGTGCCGAAATCGTCGCCAGAAAGTGACCTTGGGACCCTAGGGAGAGAACCCTAGGTCACTTTGTGGTTTGCGCCGAGAGAGGGAGGAGAGGGAGAGGTGGCGTCGGTGAGGGTTTGGAGAGGGAGGAGTTGCCGAACCAAATAAAACAAATAACTCAAACCAACTTAAGTTTTTAATTTATATTAAGTGGGTAACTAGGCCCAACTCAAATATAAATATAAATATTTCCCTTCTCTTTCAGCACGGCCCTGCTGGGTTCACCGGTTACTAAGGCTAACTAAAGGTTTAGCGGGCCCGAGAGGTCCCGGGTTCGATTCCCGCTTAAGCCTTTTTATTCTTCTAATTATTTTTGCTACTTCCGCTACTCGGAAAATTCCGAAAAAATATCTAAAAATTCCAGAAAAATCACAGAATAATTCTAATGCAAGTTTGAGAATTTTCGGGTGTTACAATCCCCCATACCTTATAAAAAGTTCGTCCTCGAACTTAGAACAATTCTGGGTACTTCTGTCTCATGCTGGCTTCTGTCTCCCAAGTTGCCTCTTCTGCTGTGTGACTTTGCCAAATGACTTTGACTAATGGTACTTCCTTGTTCTGCAATTTCTTAACTGCTCGGTCTATTATCTGAATAGGCCGACTATCATAGCTGAGGTCTTCGCGGATCTGTACCGACTGGGGCTCAATCACCTGGGTGGCATCTGGGGTATGCTTCTTCAGCATAGAGACATGAAATACGTTGTGGACAGCTGACATCTCCTGGGGTAGCTCTAGCTCATATGCTACCTTACCCACTCTTCTATTGATAAGGTATGGTCCCACATATCTGGGGCTAAGTTTGCCCTTCTTCCCAAAACGCATCACTCCCTTCATGGGAGCTACTCTGAGGAACACTGTATCCCCGACTGAAAATGCTAAGGGTCTGCGCCGTGTATCAGCATAGCTTTTCTGGCGGTTCTGAGCTGTCTCTATCCTCTAGCGGATCTGCTGTATAGCTGCTGTGGTATCTGCTACTAGATCTGTCTGAAGTTCTAGTTCTTTCTGTTCACCACTCTCATACCAGCAGATTGGAGATCTACACCTCCGCCCATAGAGAGCCTCGTAAGGTGTCATGCCGATAGTGGCCTGATAGCTGTTGTTGTATGCAAATTCTGCTAAGCTCAGATATTTGCACCAACTTCCCTTGAAGTCTAGGGCACACGCTCGGAGCATATCTTCGAGTACCTGATTTACTCGCTCCGTCTGACCATCTGTCTGAGGATGGAATGCTGTGCTGAACTTTAACTTAGTGCCCAATGCTGACTGTACACACTCCCAGAAGTGTGATGTGAATCTGCTGTCTCTGTCTGAAATGATGGTTCGTGGGACTCCATGTAGTCTGACGATCTCCTGGAGATACAACTGAGCTAGCTTCTCCATGGAGTAGGATATCTTGATAGCTAAGAAGTGGGCTGATTTAGTCAACCTGTCGACTATTACCCAGATGGCGTCAAAACCATTCGTGGTTCTGGGCAGTCCCACTATGAAATCCATAGAGATATCCTTCCACTCCCACTCTGGAATCTGTATAGGCTGCAGAACTCCTCCTGGTCGCTGATGTTCTGCCTTGACCCTCTGACAGGTGAGGCAGATGCTAACATATCTGGCGATGTCTCGCTTCATCCCGGGCCACCAAAAACGGTTCTTCAGGTCTTGATACATTTTGGTGGAGCCTGGATGCATCGCATAGGGAGTCTTGTGAGCCTCATCTAAAATCTGTTTCCGTAACTCCTCCTGATCTGGAACACAGAGTCTGTCACCAAAATACAACACCCCGCTATCGGACACTCTGAATTCTCTACTTTCGGATTCTTCTAGCCCTTACTTGATTTTCTGAATTTCAGGGTCCTGCTCCTGAGCTGACTGAATATCACCAAGCAAGGTAGACTCTAAGGTCATAGTAGAGAGCTGTCCAACGATGAGTTCGAGACCGAAATCTACGATCTCCTTCTGTAGAGGCGGTGACATGGCTGTAAGAGATAATAAGGTAGCACTGGATTTTCTGCTAAGTGCGTCGGCTACCTTATTGGCTTTCCCTGAATGGTAGAGGATGTCTATATCGTAGTCTTTGACCAGCTCAAGCCATCTGCGCTGTCGCATGTTCAGATCTTTCTGAGTGAAGAAGTACTTCAGACTCTGATGATCTGTATACACTCTGCACTGAGCTCCATATAAGTAATGTCTCCAAATTTTGAGAGCGAAGACTACTGCTGCGAGATCAAGGTCATGAGTAGGGTAATTCTTCTCATAATCCTTGAGTTGTCTGGAGGCATAGACGATCACCTTGCCGTTTTGCATCAGTACTGCTCCTAGTCCCAACTTAGAGGCATCACTATAGATGTCAAAGCTGCTGGTGTTGTCTGGAATGGGAGCACTGGTCAATCTCCTTTTCAGCTCGCTGAAGCTGTTCTCACAGTCCTCTGTCCACTGAAATTTCCTGTTCTTTCTGGTAAGAGCTGTCAGTGGGGAGGCTATCCTGGAGAAGTCCTCTACAAACTTCCTGTAATATCCTGCTAATCCCAGAAAGCTCCTGATTTCGCTGGCGTTCCTAGGTCTCTTCCCGTTACTTACTGCTTCTATCTTGCTGGGATCTACCATAATACCATTCTTTGAGATGATGTGACCCAGGAAGGACACCTGATCTAACCAAAATTCACATTTCGTGAACTTGGTGTATAGCTGGTTCTGCTGAAGAGTCTGCAATACTAGTTTCAGATGCTTTGAGTGTTCTTCCTGAGTTCCTGAGTAGATAAGAATGTTATCGATAAACACAATAACAAACTTATCTAAATACTCCCCGAATCTGCTCATGAGATCCATGAATGTAGCCGGAGCATTGTCACGCCTAAAGGGCATGACTACGAACTCGTAGTGTCCGTATCCGGTTCTGGATGCCTTGGGTATATCCCTTCTTTAACCTTCACCTGATGATATCCTGATCCGAGATCTATCTTAGAGAACACCGCTGCTCCCTTTAAATGATCTTCTCGGGAAGGGATACCATTCTTGATTGTGACTTGGTTCAGTGATCTGTAGTCTATGCACAGTCGCATGCTTCCATCCTTCTTCTTCACGAACAATACAGGCGCTCCCCATGGTGAGTGACTCGGGCGTATGAAACCCTTGTCAAGCAGCTCCTGTAGTTGCTCCTGAAGCTCCTTCAGTTCTGCTGGAGCCATGCGATAAGGCGCATTGGAGATAGGATTTGTACCGGGAATGAGCTCTATCTCAAAGTCAATCTCCCTGTCTGGTGCTAAGCCTGGTAACTCTTCAGGGAAGACTGCTGGTGCTGGTGCTGGTGCTGTAGGCTGAGCTGGTGGAACCTCTAAGACTACCAGAGTCGTCAAATTTGGTTCCGGGGTGAATGTGGGGGTACTCTGCTGATTAGCCTTTAAGGTGGCTATTTCCTGTTGCTGTTCAGCTAGCTGCTGCTGTAACTGAGCCACTAATGCGGTAAGGTCTAGAGGAGGCACTGAACTGCCTGCCTCTTGCTGGGGCTCAGTAGCTAGTGCCCTTCTAGCTGGGCGTCCTCGTGCCATTTCTAAAGACATAGAGAACATAACATAACTAATGTAATCACAGTTATATAACTACTGATGTCATGTTTAAAAAACTATCACATACTAACAAGCAGTAGTTTATCTATAAACATGAACTATAACAAGGAAACCGAAAGCATAAATAAAGTAGAGGTATTCTTAGTTGGAAGTTGTAGGTTCAATGCTGATGTGTGTGTAGGAAGTATGGAACACTGCTCTGATACCACTCTGTAACGACCCGCCTTCTACTACTAGGCTGTAAGGCCGATCACTACAGTTATGCTGAGCTAACTGTGCGGAAAACTGATCTAATTTAATTTTTTTGTTGCTAACTGATAACTATTCTGGGTTCTACATGTACTGAAGGATGTAATCTAAGGGATACAAGGTGTATCCTACATCCCCTATGGACTAGAAGCTGATTTGCTAAGTTCCTTGGTCGAAACTGAACTTCCCAATCGATCCGGACTGAACTGGGCCGATTGCTCTCTGTTGGATCGATCCATGGATCGATCCAGACTGCTACTGTGCTCGGGTGATAATCTGGATCGATCGGCTGATCGATCCAGTGATCGACCCAGCGTGATTCTGTGCACGGGACTTTATTGGGATCGATCGGCTGATCGATCCAACATAAGTCAAACGATCCAATGATCGATCAAAAACCTTTCTGTTCACGAGGAATGGCTTGGTCGACCCAGCGTGATTCTGTGCACGGGACTTTATTGGGATCGATCGGCTGATCGATCCAACATAAGTCAAACGATCCAATGATCGATCAAAAACCTTTCTGTTCACGAGGAATGGCTTGGATCGATCGACCGATCGATCCAGAGGCCTTCTGTTCGCGACAGAATGTGACTGGATCGATCGGCTGATCGATCCAGAAGCCTTCTGTTCGCGGAATCAGCCCTCAATCGATCCATGGATCGATCGAGGATCCCAGATCGATCCATGGATCGATCGGAGTTTCTGATTTCGCACTGAAACTCTGATTTCAGCACTAGTTCGTGCCAAAATCTCACACAACAATTATACAATTGCTAATAACTATTCTATCATGCATTGGGCAACATTCAAGACATAATATAATGCACGTTCACTAGTTCATATCATTAACCATACTAGAATGCGAAGCATAAGGGAAAAGAGATCAAGACTTTAATAACTAGACTTGCTACAAGTTCTAATGCGTAGTAAAATAAAACTAGATCCCTAGGATCTTTATTCCAGTTCCTGCCACACACATCCTCATCTGCACTGACCTCCATCCTCCACTGCTAGTCCATTTTCCTTTTACCTGTATCTGCAGTATAAGGAAAATAGTATCTGTAAGCTAAAAAGCTTAGTAAGAAACCATCTACCTCACTAAATCATGCATACGATGCAAATATGCTTTTAAATCATGCTGGTTGAAAAACATACTGAATATGCAAGCATGGCATGGCATGGTATCATACAAAGCATGGCATAACATAAGCTGAACATAAAATAAAACTGATCATAACCTGTCTAGGACTATATATGAAGCTATCATATTTAACAACTGAAATAAGCTGAGTTGATACAAAAGTGAGCTAAGCTGAAACTGAGCTAATACTGAATTCCATTATGTTTTAAAACTGATTTGGAAAACTATTATATATAATAGATAAAAATACTAAACATGCTGCTGTAGGGCCCTGACAACTGTACTTGCTGTGCGCACATCCCTAACTAGACCCGGGATTGTAAGTTCCGAATCTAGTAGGGTTTACTAGGTTAGCTGAACCTAGGGACGACTATGGGAGTCCAACCCGGTGGATATCTAATCCAGTACAGTGCCGCTGCTGAAAGTAAAATACTGAAATGCTAATTAGCTGAATCTAGGTTATCTGAACCTAGAACTAGGTTGTCTGAACCTAGAGGCGGCTGTGGGAGCTCACCCATTGGACATCTAGTCCCATATAGCTGAAATAAGACTGATATGCTGGTTTAAATGCTTCTATGCATTTAACTATGCTGCTAAAACTGTCTAATGTTGCGCTAAACATTTTATCGAACACCTAGTGTGCTCCAACTCTCCTCTCTAATAGGGGGACCACCTCTAGGCACCCGACGACGTCTAGTACCTCTATCTGAAGAGGAAAAACGCGTCCGACCCATCCAGAGATACTCAACTAACCCCTAAATCTGCGAAAAGAATTAAATACACTCTAGATATCAATAAAAATCTACATATAACTAAATTATAAGCATGCAATCAAACGAGAGCTACTTATACTGCAGGTGAGGGGTTTCTTACCTTGTGTGCTAGATTTCTTACAAATCTAATCGCTAGAAATTCCGGTGGAGACGGCTTCTCGACGATTCGCTCGCGTCCACGTGCTCTACTCGCGGAGGGGAACATCCTTGTGCCGAAATCATCGCCGGAAAGTGACCTTGGGACCCTAGGGAGAGAACCCTAGGTCACTTTGTGGTTTGCGCCGAGAGAGGGAGGAGAGGGAGAGGTGGCGTCGGTGAGGGTTTGGAGAGGGAGGAGTTGCCGAACCAAATAAAACAAATAACCCAAACCAACTTAAGTTTTTAATTTATATTAAGTGGGTAACTAGGCCCAACTCAAATATAAATATAAATGTTTCCCTTCTCTTTCAGCACGGCCTTGCTGGGTTCACCGGTTACTAAGGCTAACTAAAGGTTTAGCGGGCCCGAGAGGTCCCGGGTTCGATTCCCGCTTAAGCCTTTTTATTCTTCTAATTATTTTTGCTACTTCCGCTACTCGGAAAATTCCGGAAAAATATCTAAAAATTCCAAAAAAATCACAGAATAATTCTAATGCAAGTTTGAGAATTTTCGGGCGTTACACTTACAGAAGTTGACAACTCAAAAGAAAGACTAGGAAAGTGTAAAATACTTGTTGTTCAAGTTTTTATCTATTTCCTAGCTCCAGAGGCCTTTTTATAGCTCCTGGGAAATTCTATCCGTGGGTGGAAGGCGCCTCCAGCGAGGCGCCAAAGGATAAAGCTTTATCCCTTGGCAATGGTAAGATTAGCCTGGTCAAGGGCACCTTCCATAGGGTATGAAAGGCGCCTTCGTACTGTTCATTGAAGGCGCCTTCCATAGTGAAGGCGCAGAGGCGCCTTCAATTCATTTTGAAGGCGACTCCAGCAGTAATTCCAGCCTCCTTTCGTTCTTCTGCTGCTCTAATCGCCTAGGTGATCGCAACCATCTGAAATAGGGCTCACTCAGACTCATTTTACATCTTTCTCCTCGAGCAGACTTCTTCTCCGGCTTCTCATCTCTCGGAATGTCGCACACGTTCTTCTCGTCCACCGGTATACTCTTCCGCATCATCTCGTCCCTCGGATGCACCGATCCTGTCGGCTCCTTTCCCGTGCAATCTTTATCGCTAGTTGTATCTTCCGCTCGATTTCTTGTGTTCCTAAGCTCCTGCACACTTAGACACAATGATCAAACACAACAAGACCTAACTGAACTTGGTTGATCACATCAAAACTATACCGGGGTACTTACAATCTCCCCCTTTTTGATGTGCATCAACCCATGTTCAATTTAGGGTTAAAAATGTAACAACATAACTAAAGTAGATGACAAATTGCTTGCAAAATAAAATTCAAATGTCCTACTCTTCCGTAACTTGTGCCTATTTCTCCCCCGTAGATCACATGAACAAACTAGGAAAAAAATATAAAAAAAATAGATGAAGAAATTTGAAAAAACTTCTAGGGATATCTTATTGAGCCTTGAGTGCTCACAGCTTACTTTCCTTGTACCACAGATAAGGGCAAAGAATGGATGTACTAAGGGAGTAGTAGGAGGGGGCAAGGAGGACGTGTGTAGTAGTGACTTGGCTAAAGAGAAAGACCTGCTTCTAGTTAATAAGAATTATGTTAATGTTGTTTCTTTTATGACTCTATGACACTTCATCATGCTCTTTAGTATTATGGGTTAAATTTATGTTAAGCATATTATGTGACTCATATGATAGGTAGTTAGAGATGATGATTTGAAAAGTAAAAGAAAAGTTTAAAAAGAAAAAAAATATATACTATAGATAAGACTTCCGTTGTTTTAAGAAGAAAAGATAAGTAACCCCCGTCAGCTTAAGCAGGAAGGGGCGGGGCGTTACAGCTAATCCAAGACCTAGTCTTGGGACATTTCTGTTTTTCTTATATTTTTGCATATTATGGCCCAACAAGAAGGATTCAGCACCGTTCGTCCCCCGCTCTTCTCCGGAGAAGACTTCGAGTACTGGAAGGGGTGAATGGAAACCTTCCTCAAAATTCAATTCGACACATGGATGATCATCAAGACGGGCTTGCAACCACCAATCAACGAAGATGGCAAGCCTACACCCTACGAAAAATGGGAACCATCACTAATCAAGAAAGTGGAAGCCGATGCCAGAGCAACCTGCACCCTCCAGTGCGGACTGACCAAGGAAGAACTCAACAGAGTTGGATCGTTCTCCAGCGCAAAAGAGCTTTGGGAGAAGCTGATCAAACTCCACGAGGGAACCTCCGACACCAAGGTAAGTAAAAGATATCTTTTGTTTAATAAATTGTATAATCTGAAAATGCAGGACGGAGAAACAACAAGTCAACTCCACGCTCGCATACAAGACATTCTCAACTCCCTCCATGCGATCGCGCAAAGAGTCGAGAATCGGGATATCATAAGGTACGCTCTAAACGCTTTTTCGAGGAGCACATTGTGGGCATCGATGGTAGATGCCTATAAAGTCTCCAAGGACTTATCTTCCATTAGATTAGACGAATTATTTTCAGAATTTGAACTGCATGAACAGACTAATACACTGCCAACCGAGAAGGGTATTCCTTTGGTTGCAGGTACCAGTCGAACACGCGAACCAAGATCACGAAGACGAACCGAACCAGAGGAGGAAGACGAACCCGACTCAGACGATGAAGACGACGAATTAACCTCCAAGCTCGTGAACCTAGTGAAGAAACTTTACAAGAAAAAGAAAGGCTTCAACAAAAGAGATCTAAAGAAGGCAGTACAATCCAAGGAGGTTCAATCCAGTTCAAGAGTCAAGCTCGAAGTGATCTGCTATGGATGCAACCAGAAAGGGCACATCAAGGCCAACTGCCCTAATCACAAGGATGCAAAGAAGCAGAGGAAGAAGAAGGTGCTAAAGGCGACATGGGACGAATCCTCCTCAGAAGATGACGACGATGAACTCGATCAAACAAGTCTACTTGCGCTGATGGCCCGGGACCAGATTGAACTGTCTGAGAGCGAAAGCGAGTCGGAAGCTGAGTTCGAGCGAAGCCACGGATCCGTATTTGTTTCCGAAGGGCCGGACCCCGCTGTAAGTATTCCTCGACTTAATAATTTAGTCAATTACTTATTACGCAAATTAGCAAAGTCAAATCTTAAAGTTAAGTCACTTATAAAGGAAGTAGCAGTCCTGAAAGAAGTGACTAACCCCAAAACCTTTCCTGACTCAAGTCAGACTGGAAATTCAACTCAAGTTCAAAAACTTGAGGATGAAAACTCCAGTGTGAAAACTCAGGTCAAGGATTTAAAAAATACATTAGAATGGTTCTCTTTGGGCTCCAAGAAGCTTGTTATAATTCTTGGGACACAAAGAGTTGTTTACAATAAAATTGGGCTAGGTTATAAAACTAAAAGAAAATATAAATCTTACATGTCCTTAGTAAATAGACAAAAACATAAATCAGTCCAAGCATGGGTACCAAGTCCCACCTGATCAATCAGGTTGGACTTGGTCAATATTGAGTTCCCAAGGATCAAATACATTACCTCGATAGACCATATCGAGGCTATGATCCAGGGGGAGCCAGAAGAAAAATTGTACTAACAAATTAAAATTAAAATTCAGAATTAAAATAAAAATTAAATTAAAAATTAAAAATTAAAATTTGAAATTAAAATAAAATTCAAAATTCAAAATAAAAATGAAAATTAAAATTTCTAATGGAATGCTCCAGAATAGCTGGCACCTCCAAACTTCACCCAACAAGGGTAACCAAGAGTAGACTACCCGGCAGGGTAATTAAGGTTAGAATAAAAACGGGTTAGGGTTAACTTGAATCACGATACTAGTGAAGTATTGGATGATAGTACGTTGGGGAAGCTTAGTCATCGCATGTATAGGAAGATATGGCTTCAACCTGGTGCATTTGGCTAAGTGGAACTGACCGAAGCTACCCTTTATGGATCCTAACCAGTTAGACCAAAGCTTTGTACTAAGTTCAATGGGTAGGACTATTTGGAAAACCTCAAAGGCATGGTTACTTTAATGATGTCCTTGTGACTCACCATAGTCGAGAAGTTTATCCAAAGAATATCTACTTGTTGAACCCAAAGCTAAACCTGAATCTAACACAAAGTTAAACCAAACCCTAAATTTGAACCATATTTCATCTCACAAAAATTATAGGCTTCCCTGAATGAAAACTTAGATCGGGTGAGATAATTAAGGATTAAAATTGAAATTCAATTTCAAATTAAAATTCAAAATTCTAAAAATTAAATTAACTTAAAATATTTTTTTCAAAAATTCAATTAACTTAAAATATTTTTTCAAAAAAAAAATCAATTAACTTAAAATATGTTTTCAAAAAATCAATTAACTCAAAATATTTTTCAAAATTAAATTAACTTAAAATATTTTTTATAAAATTAATTAACTTAAATATTTTTCAAAAAGTTAATCAACCTCATTTCACTGTAAAACATCAAAAAGAGTCCAATTCAAACACTTTATGTGTAGGAACATAAAGAACTGGATCAGTGGATGTTGGATAGTGGATGCTCTAGACATATGACTGGAGATAAGTTAAAGTTCACAAAGCTCAAATTAAAGAGTTTAGGGTCTGTTGCATTCGGCAACGACGGCAAACTTAAGGTAATCGGAAGAGGTAACATCGAACTCAAATCCGATTTTACTATTCGAAAAGTATTACTAGTTGAAAACTTCAACTTTAATTTACTCAGTATAAGCCAATTGTGTGATAGTGGTTATTCAGTTCACTTTACAAAATCTGAATGTATAGTTAAAAATATTAATAATCCTGAAATCATACTTAAGGGCACTAGGAAAGACAATGTCTACACCATTAACCTACCAACATCCTCAATAAAGTGTTTTCTAACATAACAAGAGGAAACAAAGTTGTGGCACAGAAGACTGTGACACACTCACACTAGACTCATTGTAAAAATGAGTCAAAATGGTCTAGTTAGAAGTTTGCCCAAACTAAAATTTACTGAAAACTCAACCTGTAATGCTTGTCAACAAGGTAAACAAACTAAGGCAAACCATAAATTAACCAACCTTAATAGAACAACCTCAACACTTGAGCTCCTTCACCTAGACTTGTTTGATTCACATGGAGCCAAGTCGCTAAGTAAAAATCAATATTGCTTAGTGATAATCGATGATTACTTAAGATTTACTTGGGTAAAATTTATAAAAAATAAAAGTGAAACCTTTGAAGTATTTAAAATCTTCTGTAAACTAATAGAAAATGAAAAGGACACCCAAATAAAAAGAATTAGAAGTGACCATGGGGGGAATTTGAAAACCACAACTTTACTGAATTTTGTGAAGTTAATGGGTATCAACATGAATATTCTTGCCCTAGGACCCCCCAACAAAATGGCCTAGTTGAACGTAAAAACCGAACCCTACAAGAAGCCGCTAGGACTATGTTAAATGAATACAATCTATGCAACCAATTATGGGCTGAAGCAATAAGTACATCATGTTATATCCAAAATAGAATCTTAATTAACAAATCCCATAATAAAACACCCTATGAAATATATTACAATAAAATTCCTAATCTAAGTTACTTAAAAGTTTTTGGCTGTAAAGTACACATTTTAAACACTAAAGACTACTTAGGAAAATTTTTGTCAAAAACAACTCTAGGAATATTCTTAGGGTATTCAACAACCAGTATGGCATATAGGGTGTATAACAAACATACTCTAAAAGTTGAAGAAACAATAAATGTAATATTTGATGAAGATAATAAAATATCAAATGAAAATAATACAGAAAATCTTAACCCAAGAATTATTGAAGATGATGAAATTCAATCTAACTCTAATAAACCAGAGGAACAAACCTCTGACCCAAATATAAGACCAACAAGAGTAAGTACTTCTCACCCACCTGACCAAATTTTGGGTGATCCAAACCTAGGAGTCAGAACCAGATCTTCCTATAGAAACCAGAGTCAGATTGCCCTTATTTCTAAGATTGAACCTAAGACCATTGAAGAAGCCCTACCTGACCCAGACTGGATCATTGCTATACAGGAAGAATTAGCCCAATTTGATAGAAACCAAGTCTGGGAACTCATACCTAAACCTGTAGGTAAATCCATAATTGACACCAAATGGGTATTTAGGAACAAATTAGATGATCAGGGTGATATAGTAAGAAATAAGGCAAGACTAGTAGCCAAAGGGTTCAGTCAGGTTGAGGGTTTAGACTATGACGAAACCTATGCACCAGTAGCTAGACTCGAATCCATTAGGATGCTACTGGCTTATGCAGCACATAAAGGATTTAGATTATATCAAATGGATGTCAAGTCAGCCTTTTTGAATGAGTTTATTAAGGAAAAAGTATATGTAAGTCAACCTCCAGGGTTTGAGGACTTAGACAACCCAAACCATGTATTTAGACTGAAAAAGGCGTTATATGGATTAAAGCAAGCACCTAGGGCATGGTATGAACGGTTATCCAACCACTTGATATCCAAAAGCTTTAACCAAGGACAAATAGATCCAACCCTATTTGTAAAAACCGTAGAAAAAGACATCTTCATAGCCCAAATCTATGTTGATGATATAATTTTTGGTTCAACCAACTCTAAACTTTTAAAAGAATTTATTAAACTAATGGAAAATGAATTTGAAATGAGTTTAGTTGGGGAACTTACCTTTTTCTTAGGCTTACAAATCAAACAAACCAAAGATGCAATCTATATTTATCAAACTAAATATGCTAAGGAATTAATTAAAAAATTTGGCATGGAAAATTCAAAAATTATAAATACTCCAATGACAACTAACATCAACATTGACTCTGACCCAGAAGGAAAACCAGTAGACCCAAAGTATTATAGAAGTGCAATAGGTAGCTTACTCTACATAACTGCAAGTGGACCCGATATATTATTTGCAGTAGGTATGTGCGCAAGATACCAATCTTGTGCAAAAGAGTCGCACCTAACATATGTTAAAAGGATACTTAAGTACATTAAAGGTACCCTAAATGTAGGACTGTGGTACCCTAGAACGTGCACCTTTGACCTTTTTGGCTATTTTGATTCAGACTATACCGGGTGTAAACTAGACAGAAAAAGCACAAGTGGTAGCTGCCAAATTCTAGGTCAATGCCTAGTAAGTTGGTCAAGCAGAAAGAAACACTGTGTTGCTCTATCCACTACTGAGGCGGAATACATAGCCCTAGGAGAGTGTACATCTCAACTCCTATGGATGATGCATACATTAAAAGACTATCAACTAGAATACAAAAATATAAAAATTTTAATCGACAATATGAGTTCAATTAATCTAACCAAAAATCCAATTCATCACTCAAGGACTAAACACATAAAGGTAAAACACCATTTTGTAAGGGATCATGTAGCCAAGGGTGAAATTGTACTCAACTATGTTGAGTCCAAATTAAACCTAGCTGACATTTTCACAAAACCCTTACCTGAACTTGAGTTCAATGCACTTAGAAGGCAAATAGGAATGTGTTGGGTAGAATAGGTATTGATTTTCAAATCAGTTTTCCATCTTGACTCTTAAATGTTTTACTTGTTTTTCAAAATCTACTTAATTATATTTCTAAATTTTAGGCAAAATTATTGTTTTCAAAATTCCAATTTTACTAGATTTTCAAATTCGGACTTAGCCTAGGCTCTACCTTAGAAATCATGCTCCCCTAGAATTCAGCCAGAGCATCTCACAAACACCTAGGCTTACCTTGCTTGTGTTTGAAAAATATAGAACGACGTGAGATGCATAGGGTACAGCCTGGACTCAAGAATGCTTATATCTGTGCATCAATATGAGTCTGGGCATTAAACACCTAATTAACAGTAATCAAGTCAAGTCATCCAGCTATAGTCAAATCTAACTGGAACTATTGACTTAACTTGACTAACCAAGTGAAAGTTGTTGCCCTCTAGGTAATTAGCCAGTAGCTAGATGGTTAGACATGTGGCCAAAAACCTAAGTGATTGACTTTTAAATTTTTGAGTTCACTCAGGCATGAGCATTAGGGCTCTGATACCTTACTTAAAGAGAAATTAGCTAATTTACAAATCAATCTAACTCAACTCATGCTTGGACATTAAGGATTTAAGCTCCTCCCTTACCCTCAAAAGTTTTAAATTGATTATTCGTCTAAAAGAAAAATCCTTTCAAATTTATCTAAGTCCTTCAAATCTCTTCCAAACACACTTTCCCTTAACTAAGTATTTTGAAAATTTAGCTAAGTATTTTCTAACAGACTCACAAAATTTAGCTAAAACTTTCAAAAACATGTTTTTCAAAGAATTCAATTAGGTTTTAAAATTGGCTAAAGCTATATTTCAAAGTCAACTTTTTATTAGCCTTTTAAACTCAATTGAAAGAAAAATTACTCTTTAGACCTTGATTTCACTTAGCTAAGAATATTAATTATAAAAAGCTAAGTATTAACAAAATATTTTTTCCTCTTTAAAAGCCCAAGGTTTCAAAATTTTGACTAAGTTGTTTAAAACTAAAGTTGCTTTTGCTATGCTACAAAAGAAAAATCTTTCTCTAGCAAAATTAATTGATAAAGTTTTAGAAAACTAATTTCGAGCTCAAACTATTTTCCTTACTTAGTCTTTTTCCTCTTACCTTTGTCCTAAAATCTTTGTGAAAAGTTAAGATTTTTTCAAACGTGTTCATTCTTTTTGATAAATGGCAAAGGGGGAGAGTAGAGAAATTCAAAAAAAAAAACTTATAAAGAATGTCGTTATTAAGGGGGAGCCTGACAAAGTTTAAGTTTTAGCTTAACCATGCGTGCATTCAAAATTTATTAAGCTTGCTTACTTAAACTTTATGCATCTATTTTACTTACCTTTGAATTTCAGTTGTCATAATCAAAAAGGGGGAGATTGTTGGTGCGGGAAGCATCCGACGATCGACCGTTGTTTTGATAATGGCAAAGAAATTCAAAGTTAAGTTATTTTGTGATCTAATGTACTTAATTGAGTATTTCAGGAAAGTCCTGGCTGCGGTTAGACAGGTAGAAAACCCTAGGGGGTGGTAAGCCTAGGTCATAGGGGGTGGTAACCCTATGCGGAAAGTCTTGGCGGGTCGAGAGCTTCAGGCAAAAGTCCTAGGGGGGTAACCCTAAGTGGAAAGTCCTGGTGTCGCGAACTAGGTGAAAGACTGGACGAGCCGGAAAGCGGAAGTCCAGCAAAAAGTCCGGAAGCTTCGAACGCTGAGCAAAAATCCAGTCGATCTGGAGGATCGCACTGACAATAGGTAAATCTCCTGAGTGGAGTAGGTGAGGACGCATTCCCCGTAGAGGGAACAGTAGGCGTCGGGTCGACCTAAGGTTTCCGATTGGAAATCCGAAGTCAGACCCAGACAGTCCGTTGACTGTCGATATCATTTATCATATTTCTGTGCTAACTTTGTTTTGCAGGGTTTGTGTTTGGGACTAACACATTTTGCAGGAACAAAGGGGCACATTTAACCTCGGATGAACAGTGTCCGAGGCGCCTCCATGGGGCTTGGAGGCGCCTCGGGTGCTAGCCGAAGCCAGCTGTCTAGAGACGCTGGAGGCTCCTCGGAGGTCACTGGAGGCGCCTTGGACCAGGCGTTGGAGGCACCTTGGAGCAGCTTGGAGGCGTCTTCAGTGGGATAAGGCGCGACCAGATCAGAGCTGATCCACGCGTGCGACTCGGCGGCCTGGAGGCGCCTCGGACAGGCTTGGAGGCGCCTCCAGCACTGTTTATAAGAGGGTTCGAGCAGCAGCTTTGAACAACCATTCTCAAGCGATCCTTCGACTATTTGCTGCTCAAAAGATGACCCAGAAGTGCTGAAGCGACGCCCCAACAACCAGAAACTGCAATTCTACTTTTCTCTATTGTCGGTATAAGATTACGATTGTTTTATTTGTATTGCATTTCTGTAAAACTTTTAACAATTATAGTTGTTGCCCAAAGTAAACGCTCAACGAGCGTGGGCCTTGGAGTAGGAGTCGCCACATGCTCTGAACCAAGTAAATACTTGTGTTCGCGTTTGTTATCTTTTATTTCCGCTGCTTTAAACTCGATTAGTGTTTTACGAATACGAAACGAAATAGCCACGAGCATTATTCACCCCCCTCTAGCGCTTTCGATCCAACCGAGGGTGTGTTAGATTTTGAGGGATGTCCTAAGACAATCACCATATGTTTTAGTATTTATTTGATAAATATAGATTCACTATTTGAGTACATATTATATATTTGATGGTATTAAACTCATTTATTGAATGTCCGTAATATAATTTATAGCATGAGAGAATTTGTGATTGGATCACAACTTATGATTATCTCCACATGTGCAATTATGAATGTATTAGAATTTTCTTAGTCGTTGAATTGATGCATTTGGATATCATCAATTCTGTAAGACTAGCATGAGTTATACTCCTTGGTTCACCAAGCAGCTATTTTCTCACTGGTTGGAGACACTAGGATGTCGAGAGTTAAATGTAGATGCTAGTTATGGTAACTAGTTCATTGGAGTGACTCGTTGTAAGACTTCATATAGTTATCTACATATATGGATATGTCTGTGAAGCTCTTATTGCAGCTCGAATGCAGGTTTCCTTAGACTTGAGATATACAAGTCATCTTGGTCATGGAGACTTATACTTTGACATCTTAAGTAAACATCTCATTGAGGTATAGACCCGGGATGATTAGGTATAAGTTGAAGTGTCCGAAGGTATTTGAATAGCCCATAGAGGATTCACCACTCCTTGTGAGGAGACGTATACCCTATGCCACTCGTTAGAATTATTATTCAAAGTCTTTGGCCAAAGTATCACATGTTAAGAGTATGAGACTTTTAGACACATGTACGAGTAATTTGAATTCGTAGAACGAGGAAGTATTACTTGGGCTAGGTGTGACGCAGTCATCATAGTGGAGACTGACACATAGACCATGTCCTGAACCAAGTGGGTATAAGACGAGTGAAAGGAATGAGACATGACTCACAGTAGCTGCTAAATTGTTTAGAATTAATTCTGGAATTAACTATAATTTTCTGGCTAATTAGGGGTTATGATGTACTACTAGATGTCACTCATAATTGTTGCATAATTAAGTAGTTAATTATAGACAGTCAAGATAAAACGGGAACCTATTGGGTCACATGCACTATGAGTTTCTAAAAGACGTAAAACAAGTTAAAGAATAGGATTCTTAGATCAAGAGATAAAAGTTTGGTTAGACTACACATAAGATAAATATGGAAATATTTATCAAAGTGGAAGCGTGGATGTGCCACATATTTTATGTAAGAGTTGAACCAAATTGAATTAGCCATGAATCAACTTGGTTTAGTTGTAAACCAAACCAAGGGGTTAATGGACTAATTTTTAGTTAAGGGATAATAGGTTGGATTTGAGCTTTCTAATCCAACTTATTAATGAGAGTTATATATTGATATGGTTAAGAGAGACACATACATAATTTTCATTATTTAGTTGATTGGGTTTTTAGAAACCTACTCTTCCTCTCCTCTCTCTCTCTCTCCCTCTTTCCTTGCCGCCAACCACCACAACAAGGAGAAAACTTTTCTCCTTGTTGCCGTGACCAAGCAAGGAAGTATTCCTTCCTTGTTTTGCTTCTTCTTTCTTTTGATCTCTCTTTTTCGTTCGTGGCTAGTAACTTCCAAAGGAGAGGCTTGTACTCACAAAGTTGTCTTGAGAAATTCAGCGTGGATACGAATAGAGGTGAGGCTCGACAACGTCGCTATGGTTGATGCCCTTCTCGTTACAGATCATCTGTAAGGTATACCTGGTGATCCTGTCCGAATCGCCGAACCAAAGGACGCTAGGCACGTGGCGCTTTCCTAGTCGATGGCGCAGGCCTCCGAAGCTCCGGCGATCCTGCACAGAAGTCGGGCCGGGAAGGGGTTCCCGGCGGTGACCCTCCGACGCTCAAGTCAGGCAAAGCTCAATAGAGAGAAAGGGGCTCCAAAACTCGTAGCGTGCGTACCTCCGGCGAAGTAAGAGGTTCTTTATATAGAGCGGTGAAAGAACTAATGCACGTCCACCGAGGTGCATACGTGTCTGCAGCCCATACCCCGGTATGCACCTGTCAGAGAGCTTACCTGACGCCATACTGCAACAGTCTCATCGCGCCTTCGATGGAACAACAGGACACCCCGTTGTCAGACTAGGAGTATGGCCTAGCCATATGACTTGACGGCTGTCAGAAGATGTTCCCCCTTCTTTACTGCTCATAATCCGGGGCGTCCGACCGGCTGGACAGGGAGTCCGTCCGGCCGGCCCCTCCTTCTTTTACGCGCTGGTCGGACGACACTCACCTCGCGTCCGGCCTGCCGTTGACATTGGTGTGCTGGGGAAATTTCCAGTAGGCGCTATGTAGAGACTGTTAGCAGTGTCATTTTCTCCTGGTTCTTCCGCTCGGCTCTTAACTACTGTTTCGACAGAGCGTCGGAACCCCGACCCGGTCGGGGCGCCTTTTACTACCGAATGTCCCTTGGTCGGCCGATCGGTCTTATCCATTTCTTCCAAGTCCGGTCGGCTCACCCTTCTCCGGCGGGCTACTTGGCCATTTGACCTCCACGTGGCGTTGACCCCTCGTTAGGGGGTCCCGGGCTCTTACCACCGGATCACTTGCCTTCCCCTCGAGTCTAGTCGAAGGAGGCGAAGTCCGACTGACTGGACTGCCGATCTGACTGAGCAATGATCGCTGCATTGGGCCGCTCGGCCAGGCATAAGGATGCTCGTCCGTTCAGCGGCATCTTGTCCGTGCCTTGTGTTTTCTTGGAATCCATGTCCGATGCTCTCCCCTACTATCCATCACGTGCGCTGCGCACGGTAAGGGGAGCTCATTAAATGCGGCCAGTATCCCGCTGACACGTGACGATCGTGCGTTTGTCAGCGTATGGCGGTGGCGTCACTTCCGATGGGACAGCCGCCGTTTGAAATGAACGGCTGGATGACGACCTTGATATCGGTGACCTGCATCGGACGATGGAAATTGATGGCGGCTGCCCATATAAAGCTCCCGACCCCTGCTCTTCGCCGCACTTCGACCTCCTCGTTTCCAGACATCCCGCTGCTCCTCCTTTCGCCGGCGACCCTGCGTTTCGGCTTTTCGGCGACCCTTGCTCGTAAGACCTTTTTTCTCGCTCCCAACGTTTTCTTCTTTCTGTTAATCGCCTCCTTCAGTTGGTTTCCATCCATTCCTCGCTTGAACCTTCCCCTTTTGTCCCGCATTCTTGTCTTTCGATCATGACTAGTACTTCGCAGTCGACCGGCGGTGCTCCGGGTCTTTGGTATTCGACCATGGAAAGCCGGTTCGACGAGGAGGACGCCTTGCGCCTTACTCGAACCTATGACCTGCCGACCGACCACCAAATAGTGTTAGCCACACCGGCCGATCGGCCTCATGAACCGCCGTCCGGCGCAATTCTTTTCTTCCGAGACCAATTTCTGGCCGGACTGCGTTTTCCACCCCACAAATTTTTCTTACAAGTTTGTAATTATTTTCGCATTCCGCTCGGCCAGGTAGTTCCCAACTCTATTAGGCTGCTGAGCGGAGTGATAGTTTTGTTCAAACTGAATGGCATCCCCTTAGACCCAAAAATTTTCCACTACTTTTTTTATCCCAAGCAAGCCGAGTGGGGCACCTTTGTTTTCCAGTCTAGGATAGGCTTCATCCTTTTTGATAATATGCCGAGCTCCAACAAACATTGGAAGGAGCATTTTTTCTATATACGTTTTCCCGAGCGGCCAACTTTTCGTACCAAGTGGCAGACGGCAATGCCAGCGCAACCGGAGCTCGGCAAATTTAGAGGCGACGCGGCTTACCTTCATGCAGCCGAACGGCTAGTTGGTCAGCGCTATCATATTGACAAGCTGCTCCTTCCGGGAGTAATGCACATATTCGGCTTGTCTTCTACCCCAGCCGATCTGCCCTGCAGCATGAGTAAGTTCCCTTATCCTCTCGTTTATTTTGTTCTAACTGATTTATTTCTTGCTTCTGCAGCTGAAGTCATGTGGCGTGCTAAGGCGACCGAGAAGCTCAAATTGAAAGCCGCTCAGATCGAGGCGGTGAAGAACAAAGAGGTCGCCGAGCGGGCTTGGCCACCGGCTCGGCCGAAGAAGGTGAGGGACTCAACCGTCCCCGAAGCCTTAGACGCCCGCCTCTCCGATGAGGCTGCGGCGATATAAACCTTCTACTCAAGTCGAGGTGGAGGGCCGCTCGGCCGATGATGCCGCTGCGCACTCGGAAGCGCCGACGACCAGAACCGATCCGCCTCAACTCCATTTGATGAACCACAGCCCGAGCGGGGCGCGGATGCTACAGTGTTATCTGGGACGGTTTCCCTAGAGAGTATCCCGACCCCACATGGCTCTCCGAGGGCAAGCTCCGAGTTGCCGCCGTCCAGTCCTACAAGAACTCTGCGTCGTATCAGGCGCTTGGGCGAGCTTCCCTCCTCGTCCGCCGGTGGGCCGTCCGGCAAGGCCGACGCTTCTCAGAGAGAGCTGAGCGGCCAGAATTTAATTAAAACCGTTCTGCGCCTTCCTTCGGAGGCGTACATGGATGCTGCTGATCGGCCTGTGGTCCCCGAGCAGCAGATTACCTTGACAGGCCCTTTGGCCCAAGCTTGGGTGGACGCTCAGCGTCGAATAGCCAAGATGACTCCCGGGCAGCTCGGCGACAGCAACCTACAACAGGCCACCGGGGTATGCTCTGTTTCTTTGTTTGCGTATTTGAATTATGTTTTTAACCTGTCCACATTTGCTAGCAGAACTGGGTGGAGCAGATCGCCATTAGCGATCGATTGGCCGAACTGGAGGACGAGTTGAAAAAACAAAAAGCTGCGGGGGGTACCGGGCAGTCGACGGCCGCTCTGGAGAAGGCCAAAAAACTACTGGATGTCGAACGGAAAAGGGCTTCCGATCTGGCGAGCAAGGTCGTTCGGCTTGAGGCGATGATCAAGCAACGAGATAAGGAGATCAAGACGGCGACCACCCGGAAGCTCCAGGCCATCGATGATATGGACCGAATGAAGGTGGAGATCCGAGGGCTGGAGCAACGCATCAAGGATCTGGATGCTCTGCTGGCTACCGAGAAGGAGAGCCGCTCGGCCGATCTCCAAAGATTTGATGGAGACTTGAAGGATCTCCAAGCCGCCAGCGACGCTGCCCACGCCGCGCTCAAAGAATATCAAGAGGGGGAGTCGGCCCGTTCTGACGAAGTGAGGAAGGCGTATCTCCTCTCGGAAGATTTCGGAGAGAAGTTTACCGACAAGATATCCCTCACTTTCGAAGAAGCAATCAAGGCGGCGGTGGATTATCTGAAGACCAAGGGCCACCTACCGGCCGAGCTGGCCATCCCCCCCCCCCCCCCGAGGACCTCGCGACAGTGATGGGCGCCATCCCAGACACTCTTTTTGATTTTGACGCGTGATATGCTTTTTTTTTCTTTTTATGAACTTTTTTGTATTCCAGCCGTTCGGCCCAACTTATTTTTGTAGTAACTTTTTTGGTTCACCCAGTGCATAATAGATAATCTTTTCTGTTCCTTCAACTTCTGTTTTGGCAAGAAATTTTTCTCTCGTCACGACTGTGAGTGCTCTTTAAAACTCTTCCGCTCGGCACCACGCTCTACCAGACAAGTCGATTGTCTTTAATGTCTTTTATCATTCGACTGAGCAGCCGCTCGGCGTTCTAACGAAGCCGCTCGGCGTTTACACGCTAATATCTTTAACTTCTACTGACCAACTTTTGCTTCGTGCCTTACACCCAAAGGGGTTTTCCGTACATATTTGATAAGCGAGCCGCTCAGCCGTATGTTGGTCTTAACGACCAGGCTATCGCTGATCGTATCATGTGAATGGCTATCCGCTCGGACGTTTATAGACGCCGGCTCGTCTCTCGATATTTAACGTCGGAGCTCGACGGTCTTCCGCTCGGACGTTTATAGACGCCGGCTCGTCTCTCGATATTTAACGTCGGAGCTCGACGGTCTTCCGCTCGGACGTTTATAGACGCCGGCTCGTCTCTCGATATTTAACGTCGGAGCTTGACGGACTTCCGCTCGGACGTTTATAGACGCCGGCTCGTCTCTCGATATTTAACGTCGGAGCTCGACGGCCTTCCGCTCGGACGTTTATAGACGCCGGCTCGTCTCTCGATATTTAACGTCGGAGCTCGACGGCCTTCCGCTCGGACGTTTATAGACGCCGGCTCGTCTCTCGATATTTAACTTCGGAGCTCGACGGTCTTCCGCTCGGACGTTTATAGACGCCGGCTCGTCTCTCGATATTTAACGTCGGAGATCGACGGTCTTCCACTCGGACGTTTATAGACGCCGGCTCGTCTCTCGATATTTAACGTCGGAGCTCGACGGCCTTTACGGCTAACTTTTAACTGATTATATACGCCCTGCCGAGGGGCGAGGGGTCTTCGTTATCGAGCGTGCGGCTCGTACAATATACCTCCGGCCTAACGGTCCGGGGCCTTCGATATTGAGCCTTTGGCTCGGATACAATTCCCCCTGCCGAACGGCGCAGGGTCTTCACCTTCGAGCATTTGGCTTGTATATTTATATGCCCAGGCCGAACGACACGGGGTCTTCACGCAGTAAGCCGTTCGGCGGATAATGCTCAATGCGTTTTCATCTTTTTGCTTCCTGCATTACAAGGACGTAGGCGACTAGCATATACACAAAAATGAATTACATTCATGCACCTTTCATCCAGCTCGATAAGGCTGGAGATGATTTGCACTCCACGGTCGATCCAACTGCCGCCCGGCTTCATCCTCCAAATAATATGCGCCCGAGCGGAGCTTTTCAATAACTTTGAAGGGGCCCGCCCACGGTGCCTCCAATTTACCGACGTCGCCGACCGGCTTGACTTTCTTCCAGACAAGATCACCGACCTGGAATGATCTGGGGATTACGCGGCGGTTGTAATTTTGCTTCATCCGTTGCCGGTACGCCATCAGCCGGACGGACGCCTTGGCTCTTTCCTCTTCGACCAGATCCAGCTCTGTGTTCCTCCTCTCGGCGTTGCCCTCATCATAGCTTTGGATCCTAGCGGATTCGACTCTGACTTCAACAGGAATGACCGCTTCGCCGCCATACACCAGGTGGAAAGGCGTGGCGCCTGTCCCTTCCTTTTGAGCCGTTCGGATGGCCCATAAGACGCCCGGCACTTCATCTGGCCAACTTCCTCCCAAATGGTCGAGCCGAGCGCGCAGAATACGAAGAATTTCCCGATTGGCCACTTCGGCTTGGCCGTTGCTTTGGGGATAAGCCACGGACGTGAAGTGTTGCTCGATGCCGTAGCTTTTGCACTAATCCTCTAGCATCTTCCCTGTGAATTGCCGCCCATTGTCTGAGACCAATCGGCGAGGGATGCCGAACCGACAGATGATGTGTTGCCAGATAAATTTTTTGACCATCTGTTCGGTGATCTTGGCTAGCGGCTCGGCCTCCACCCATTTGGAAAAATAATCAACCGCCACTAGCAAAAATTTCCGCTGCCCGGTTGCCATCGGGAATGGACCAACAATATCCATTCCCCATTGATCGAACGGACATGAAACTGTTGATGCCTTCATTTCTTCTGCCGGTCGGTGGTTGAAGTTATGGTACTTTTGGCATGAAAGGCACGTCGACACTGTCCGAGCGGCATCTGCTTGTAAAGTCGGCCAAAAGTATCCAGCTAGCAGGATCTTCTTAGCTAGTGCTCGTCCGCCCGGATGTCCTCCGCACGATCCTTGATGTACTTCTTGGAGGATGTAAGCCGAGTCCTCCGAGCTCACGCATTTCAACAATGGGCGTGAGAAAGCCTTTTTATAAAGCTGATCGCCGATGAGTGTGAACCGACCGGCTCTCCTCCTTAGCAGCTGGGCTTCTTACTCATTGGATGGTGTGGCGCCCGAGCGGAGGAACTCTATGATGGGCGTCCGCCAGTCGCTTGGAAATGTGAGGCCTTCCATCCGGTCGACGTGCGCCACCAACAGTACTTTTTCAATTGGCTGCTGAATGGCGACCGGCGTTATTGAGCTCGCGAGTTTGGGTAACTCATCAGCTGCTTGATTTTCTGCTCTGGGTATCTTCTGGACACTAACTTCTCTAAAATCTGCTTTGAGCTTCTCGAAGGCTTCAGCGTAGAGCTTGAGCCGAACACTATTGATTTCGAATGTACCAGCTAGCTGCTGAGCGGCCAACTGCGAATCTGAATGAAGCATTGCCCGACCGGCTCCCACATGCCGGGCGGCCTGCAAGCCAGCTATGAGGGCCTCATATTCTGCTTCATTGTTGGTAGCTTTATAATCCAGTCGGACGGATAAGTGCATCTTTTCTTCTTGAGGGGAAAGCAACAATATTCCAATCCCGCTTCCGAGCCGAGTCGACGACCCATCCACATATATTCTCCACATAACTTCCGGCTCCGGCCTTTGCACCTCAGTCACAAAATCGGCCAAGGATTGCGCTTTGATCGTCGAGCGAGGCTGGTATTGGATGTCGAATTCACTTAGCTCCATCGTCCATTTGATGAGCCGTCCGGATGCCTCTGGATTTAGTAGAACACATCCGAGCGGACTATTGGTTTTGACAATGATGGTATGCGCTAGGAAATATGGACGAAGGCGCCGAGCGGCGAGGACCAGAGCGAAGGCTAGCTTTTTGAGCCCAGTGTAGCGAGATTCAGCATCTTTTAAAATGTGACTAAGGAAATACACATGCTCCTCTCCGCTCGCCCTCACCAATGCTGAGTTGATTGCCTACTCGGTCGAGGATAGATAAATACAAAGTGGCTCACCAATAGTCGGCTTGGCTAATACCGGGAGCGAATTCAGATATGTCTTTAAATCTTCGAACGCCCGGTCGCATTTTTCGTCCCAGTGAAACTTTGTAGCCTTGCGTAAGATCTTGAAAAAAGGAAGGCTCCGGTCGACGGTTTTGGAGATGAATCTGGACAGAGCGGTTATCCGACCGGTCAAACGCTGCACTTCCCTTGTATTTCTTGGAGGCGGCATATCTTGCAGAGCTTTCACCTTGCTGGGATTTGCTTCGATGCCCCGTTCGGTCACTATGTACCCCAAGAAACGCCCTCCTTTTGCTCCGAACAGACACTTCTGGGGATTAAGCTTGACTCCATATTTGCGTAGCGTTCGGAAGGTTTCTTCCAGGTCCTTGAAGAGATCGGCCGCTCGGACGGACTTAATGAGAATGTCGTCCACATAAACTTCTAGATTCCGCCCGATCTGCTCTTTGAATACTTTATTCATCAAACGCTGATATGTGGCCCCCGCATTCTTCAGTCCGAACGGCATCACATTATAGCAATAAGTGTCGTCGGTCGTCACGAAGCTGACTTTTTCTTGATCTTCATGGGCGAGCGACACTTGGTGATAGCCCTGGTAGGCGTCAAGCATACAGATTAATTCGCAGCCGGCCGTAGAGTCCACCAGCTGATCTATCCGGGGCAGAGGATAAAAATCTTTCGGGCAAGCTTTGTTGAGATCCCGAAAATCTATGCACACTCTCCACTTGTTGCCTGGCTTGGAGACTAATACTACGTTATCCAACCAGCTCGGGAACTGCACCTCGCGTATATGGCCGGCCTCCAGAAGTTTTTCCACCTCCGCTCGGATGATGGAATTCTGTTCGGCGCTGAAGTCCCTTTTTCTTTGCTTCACCGGTCGTGCGTCCGGTCGGACATGTAGCTCATGCTGCGATATGCTAAGCGAAATTCCAGGCAGCTCATGCATCGCCCAGACGAAGACATCATGATTTCTTCGGAGGCATTGGGTCAGCTCCTCTTTCTGCTTCTCCTCCAGATCGGATGCAATAAAAGTCGTGGCCTCCGATCGGGTTGGGTGAATCTGCACTTCCTCTTTCTCTTCATAAATTAAAGAGGATGGCTTTTCAGTGATGGCGTTTACCTCGATCCGGGGCGTCTTCCGAGCGGAATTGGCTTCTGCTCGGACCATCTCGATGTAACATCGCCGAGCTGCTAGCTGATCTCCCCGTACTTCTCCCACTTTGTCCTCCACGGGGAACTTGATCTTCTGATGGAAGGTTGAGACGACCGCTCGGAATTCGCTGAGCGCCGGTCGTCCCAGAATGACGTTGTAGGACGAGGGAGAGTCGACCACCACAAAGTTTGTTGTCCTTGTCCTCCTGAGCGGCTCTTCTCCCAACGAGGTAGCCAGCCGGATCTGTCCGACCGGCTGAACTTCGTTACCCGTAAACCCGTAGAGCGGAGTTGTCATGGGTAACAGCTCGGCTCGATCAATTTGCAGCTGATCGAACGCCTTCTTGAATAAGATGTTGACTGAGCTCCCTGTGTCAACAAATACGCGGTGAATTGTGTAATTGGCTATTACCGCTTTGATGAGCAGAGCATCGTCGTGGGGTACTTCAACTCCTTCCAAGTCCCCTGGCCCGAAACTGATTTCCGGTCCGTTCGCCCGTTCTTGGCTGCAGCCGACGGCATGAATTTGGAGCTGCCGTACGCTTGCCTTTCTAGCTCGATTGGAGTCTCCTCCGGTCGGCCCGCCAGCAATAACGTTGATCTCGCCTCGGGAAGTATTGCTTCTATTTTCCTCTTCCCGAGCGGACGGTCGGGACCGTTCTCTAGACGCTCGGCGATTCTCCTGCCTTGGAGAACGATGCCGATCGGGAGCCTGTTGATGTGGCCTATTGGTTCTTGTCCGCTCGGCGTCATGAGTTCTCTGTCGCCTGTCGACTGAGGGAGACCGTCGTCCGGCATTCCGAGGCACGGGATGAGCCACGAAGGGAAAACTTTGACAATCCCTTGTGTTGTGCGTATCCGTCCGGTGGAAGGAGCAGAACATCGGGGTCCATTTCTTCTTTGGCTTTGGCCGGGCGGCGGCTACCTCTTGCACGTGGGACCTGGCATGGGGGGATCGGATTGCTTCGGCCCTTGGTCCTCTGGGCGGCTGATGAGTGGCGTGTTGTTTCCGCTCGGCTGGGGGAGCCCGCTCGGTTGGAGTTTCTTTTTTCCTAGCTGCTTGTGCCTCTTCCACGTTGATGTATTCGTTCGCCCGGTGTAGCATGTGATCATAATCTCGGGGCGGCTTTTGGATGAGCGATCAGAAGAAATCCTCATCCACCAGGCCTTGTGTGAACGCATTCATCATGGTTTCCGAGGTGGCCGTTGGAATGTCCATCGCCACTTGGTTGAACCGCTGGATGTAAGCTCGAAGCGATTCACGGGCTTCTTGCTTGATGGCGAACAGGCTCACGCTCGTTTTTTGGTAGCGTCGACTGCTCGCAAAATGGTGGAGGAAGGCCGTTCGGAAATCTTTGAAGCTCGTGATGGATCCGTCCGGCAATCTCCGGAACCACCGTTGAGCCGATCCCGAGAGAGTGGTAAGAAAAACTCGACATTTTACTCCATCTGTGTATTGATGGAGAGTAGCTGTGTTATCGAACTTACCCAGATGATCATCTGGGTTGGTTGTCCCATTGTACTCGCCGATCGTCGGAGGCGCGTAGTGCTTTGGCAGAGGGTCTCGTAGAATAGCCTCTGAAAATTGGCGATTGATCCGCTCGGGCGATGCGTCCGCTCGGGGGGCTTTCCCCTTTCTGTCATCTCGTCTAGGTATTTCATCCGAAGAAGATCCCCTATCCCGGTGGGCTGCCACGGCTTCCGGGGTGCGGAACAGAGCCCGATGAAATGCGACGGTGGCAGGTGGTGCTTCCGCTCGGCCGCCAGACGCTGACGTTGCTTGCTGCTCTGGCCGCTCGGCTGCTGCCTTCTGTTTTTGCTCCACAAGCTTGGCGGCCCTTATCTCGATCAGAGCGTCGAGTTCCTCCGTCGAAAGTGTCACCGCGTGTTGTCGTCCAGCCTCGTCCATTGTTTCCGTTCGGATGCAGGAGTGTTCCCATAGACGGCGCCAAATTGATCCTGTCCGAATCGCTGAACCAAAGGACGCTAGGCACGTGGCGCTTTCCTAGTCGATGGCGCAGGCCTCCGAAGCTCCAGCGATCCTGCACAGAAGTCGGGCCGGGAAGGGGTTCCCGGCGGCGACCCTCCGACGCTCAAGTCAGGCAAAGCTCAATAGAGAGAAAGGGGCTCCAAAACTCGTAGCGTGCGTACCTCCGGCGAAGTAAGAGGTTCTTTATATAGAGCGGTGAAAGAACTAATGCACGTCCACCGAGGTGCATACGTGTCTGCAGCCCATACCCCGGTATGCACCTGTCAGAGAGCTTACCTGACGTCATACTGCAACAGTCCCATTGCGCCTTCGATGGAACAACAGGACACCCCGTTGTCAGACTAGGAGTATGGCCTAGCCATATGACTTGACGGCTGTCAGAAGATGTTCCCCCTTCTTTACTGCTCATAATCCGGGGCGTCCGACCGGCTGGACAGGGAGTTCGTCCGGCCGGCCCCTCCTTCTTTTACACGCTGGCCGGACGGCACTCACCTCGCGTCCGGCCTGCCGTTGACATTGGTGTGCTGGGGAAATTTCCAGTAGGCGCTATGTAGAGACTGTTAGCAGTGTCATTTTCTCCTGGTTCTTCCGCTCGGCTCTTAACTACTGTTTCGATAGAGCGTCGGAACCCCGACCCGGTCGGGGCGCCTTTTACTACCGAATGTCCCTTGGTCGGCCGATCGGTCTTATCCATTTCTTCCAAGTCCGGTCGGCTCACCCTTCTCCGGCGGGCTACTTGGCCATTTGACCTCCACGTGGCGTTGACCCCTCGTTAGGGGGTCCCGGGCTCTTACCACCGGATCACCTAGAATAATTATTATTCATTTTTATTTTTGTTTTATAATTTTATCCAGTGCAATTGTATTTTGCATGTGTATGGTGTGTGAGTTGTAATAAATTAGATTTATTTACGTTTAGTCTTCCGCTGTGCATGTTTACGAAACGTGTTTTAGCACATACTTCATCGTGCATATCCCAACAGGGTGGAACTTCTTAGGGCCAGTGGATGAATAAAATATGGAGCTTTTGAAGGTAGGGGTTTTAAAGAAGTGGAAGCTTAGGATTTTGTCTAAATTTTATACATACTAAGTCCTATAAATATTTTATTTACTAATCTCTATAAATTTTCATATATAAAAATTTATACACATGAGTTATAAATTTTTATAAACTTACTAAGTCACATATGTATTTTTTTTTTTCTATACACATATTTGGATAATAAATTCTATATATATTTATATCCTACTATTTTTCTTAATAAAATTGATTCATCTAAATTCTATAATTGTGGCTAACTGAATTACTTAAATTAAATAAATTCTTAATTAAATCTAAACTAATCAAATAAACTCTCTTACTTGAGCAATTGGATTTTCGGACACTACAATAGCAATCAAACTATGTGGAAAGAGCCATTTTGCATGTTTAAATGATTGGATCTAATGTGGCAGTCAATTGATGAAGTAAAGCAATTGATTGGTGGGCGGAAATTATCTCAAGCAATAACCTTTAAAAGAGGGAGGAAATCAAAGTTATCGATTCTTGGAGGTTTGAGGATGAAGTGCTAGTGCATTTCTGAACCAACAAAAAGTAATTCCAAGAAAAAGAAATAATCCAAAGTAATATTTCGTTTGTAAAGTTGTTTGTGATTTTATTTGTATTTGTTTGCTTGTTGTATTTGTTGCAAGTGTTAGGACTAAAAGAATTCATATATCTCCTTAATGGTACATTGGGCTCTATACAAAATACCTTATACCAATGGAGATATCTTCCATCTTTAAAATCCATAATTATTTCTATGCATTTCCAATGTGGGAGTTTGATTGTATTCCCAACAATCCTCCCCTCAAATGAAGGATCGCCATTATTTGCACGATCTGAACCTCTCCTTAAACATCCGGTCACTTTTGACCTATTCCAACTCTTTCCTCAAACATTCGGTCACTCTTGATCTGTTTAGACTTATTTTCCATCTTTAAAATCCATAATCATTTCCATATATTTTTAATATGGAGCTTTGATTATATCCCCAACAATTCTCTCCTTAAATGAAGGATCATCATTATTCTCATGGTTCGGACCTCCCCTTAAATATCTAGTCACTTTGACTTGTTTCGACCCTCTCCTCAAGCATCTGGTTACTATTAACCTGCTTCGGCCCTCCCCTTAAGCATCTAGTCACCCTTAACTTACTTGGACTTTTCACTACCTAGGGTTTATTCCCTCAAAATTTTCGTCAATCATCTGGTCATCTTTGATCTGTTGGTGCTCACACCAGACGATCGAACCTGTGTTTTGATAATGATAAAGGAGTTCAAAGTTAAGCTGTCTTATTGTCTAACAAGTGTGACTAAATGTGCAGAAAAATCCTAAGTGATCTTAAGTAAAGGAAAGTCCTAGCTGTTGTTAGGCGGGTGGAAAGTCCTAGCTGTGGTTAGACAATGAAGTCCTGGTCCGGAAGACTAGGTAAAGTCTTGGCGGGTCGAGGACTTTCGGCGAAATCCTAAAGTCGAGGACTCTAGGTGAAAATCCCGGGGGTCACGAGCATTAGGTGGAAGATTGGATGGGTTATGGAGTGGGCGTTCAGCATGAAGTCCTAAAGTCTCGGACGCTGAGCAAAAGTCCAGACGGTCTGGAGGACTGGTCTGGCAAAAGATAATTTCTCCTGAGAGGAGTAAGTGAGTGTAACGACCCGCCTCCTACTAACTAGGCTGTGAGGCTGATCGCTACATTATGCTGTGCTAAATTACTATTGCGGAAATCTGGATTGATTAAAATTTTGCTAAACTGATTACTGTAGAATCTAAACTTAATATTCTAAGTGTACCTAGGAGTTGTACACATGCTAGGGAAGATAATCTATGCCTCTCGGATGACCTGCTAGCTGTAATCAGGCATTTCAATCGACCCATGGATCGATTGGGCTGTCGGATCGATCCGCTGATCGATCCGCAATCTTGGCACGGAAGAAGACTACGGATCGGTCGGTGATCGATCCATAGCACATCGCCAGATGCGGTCGATCGGATCGATCGATCTGGTCATCGACGGCCGATCGACGCGAGTCGCCGCACCCTGTCGATTTGACCGGTCGGCCGACCGATCCATAAACTCTGTTACGATCGATCGCCACCGACCGATCCAAATGCAATGTAGGGTGCAAGACTCACCGATCGGTCACCGATCGATCGCTGAGTTAATCGATCGGCCCACCGACCGATCGGCACTCGGATTGGTAGACCGATCCACCACATACGAGCGATGTGCTCTGGATCGGCCGGTAGACCGATCCACCGCATACGTAAGCTATGGATCGGCCACCGACCGATCCGAGTCTTCTTCCGCAAGATCGTCGGATCGATCATCGATCGATCCGCCCAATCGATCCATGGGTCGATCCAAACATGTCATCCGAGAGGCATAGATTATCTTCCCTAGCATGTGTACAACTCCTAGGTACACTTAGAATATTAAGTTTAGATCTACAGTAATCAGTTTAGCAAAATTTTAATCAATCCAGATTTTCGCAATAGTAATTTAGCACAGCATAATGTAGCGATCAGCCTCACAGCCTAGTTAGTAGGAGGCGGGTCGTTACAGAGTGGTATCAGAGCAGTGTTTCATACTTCCTACACATACATCAGCATTGTACCTGCAGCTTCCAAGTAAGAACATCTCTCACTGTATTTATGTTTCTTGTTTTCATGTTTACATATAACTAAAGCATGCTTGTGTATGATAGTATTTAACATGATAACAATAGTTACTTCATTATGATTGTGTTAGTTATGTATGTCCTCTATGTCTTTAGAAATGGCACGAGGACGGCCAGCTAGAAGGGCAACAGCTACTAAGCCCCAGCATGAGGCAGGCAGTTCAGTGCCTCCCCCATACCTGACAGCATTGGTGGCTCAGTTACAGCAGCAGTTAGCTGAACAGCAGCAGGAGATAGCCACTCTTAGGGCTAATCAGCAGAATACTCCCACAGTCACCCCTGAACCTGACCTAGCAACCCCAGCATTTATAGAGGTTCCACCAGTCCAGCCTACAGCACCAGCAGCCCCAGTAGCAGAGGCAAAGAGGGAAGCCTATCTGATCCAGTGGCAGAGAGTCAAGCCAGAGAATTTCTCAGGCAGCAATGAACCATGGGATGCTCAAGCATGGTTCAAAACACTGGAGAGGACGATGGAGCTTTTGGACTGGCCGGAACAGGAAAAAGTGAAGTGTGCCTCCTTCTGCCTGACAGGGGACGCCAGTATGTGGTGGGAGAGAATCAGAGCGAAGCGCCCAGTAAACCAGATGACATGGGCAGACTTCGAGAAGGAGTTCTTTGAAGAATTCTTTCACATGCGGGTCACAAACCGCCACTACGACGAGTTCACTGAGTTTCGTCAGGGCAACCTATCAGTTGAGGAAGCCGTGAAGAAATTCAACAGGTTGGCTCGTCTATGCCCTGAATTAGTCAGCACAGAAAGGGAACGAATCCGGTTGATGCTCAAGATGCTGAGGCCGGAAATAGCAATGAACGTGGCTGGTGGCGTTCATAGGCCACAAACCACAGAAAAATTAGTGAGCAGTGCTCTAATCACTGAGCATTACCAGAATAGCATCAAGCAGCAGAAGCAAGTCCTCTCAGAAGCTAAAGGTCAAGGAGGCTCAGGCACTCAGAAACAGCAGGGCCACAGCTCCCATGGCTCTAACTGGAAAGGGAACTCCAGCAACAAGCGCAAACCAGGGAGTTACCCAAAAGGAGAGTCAGCCAGCAAGCAGCCCAGCTATCCAAAGTGTGCTACTTGTGGGAAATTCCATCCTGGAGTTTGTCGGAAGGGCACACGAGGATGTTTTGAATGCGGACAGGAAGGGCATATGGCCAAGCAGTGTCCAAACAAGACCAGTCTTTCTCAGCCACAGCCGATCCAGTATGGAGGCCAGCCAGCTCAGTTACATCATATGCAGGCCGCTTTAGATGGTCCACATATCAGCCAGAGCAGATTAGAAGCCCCTCCAGCGACGACCAATGCGAGGATCTATTCACTGACCAGAGAGGACGTAGCAAATGCCTCGACAGTTGTTACAGGTCAGATTAGTATTTTACAGTAAAGTACAACTGTCTTATTCGATACTGGGGCAACCCATTCTTATATATCCAGGGCATTTGCAAAGAAATTAGCGAGACCTCCAGAGGTACTCAGTAGTCAGTTTCTGACGACCTTACCTTCAGGAGAAATTATGGCATCCACGCACTGGCTCAGAGCAGTGTCAGTCATTATAGCAAACAGAGAGCTCTTTTGTGATCTGATAGTGCTAAATATGATTGACTACGATGTCATCCTTGGAATGGACTTCTTGATCAGATACGGTGCTTGCATCGAGTGCCGTAAACAGAAAGTCATATTCCAACCTGAAGCGGAAGCACAGTTCGAATTCGTCGGAGAACCCAGGAGAAAGGCCAAGAAGTTTCTCTCAGCTATGAAGGCACAGAGGTTGATGGATTCAGGATGTACGGGGTTCTTAGCACACGTAGTCAGCACCAGTCAGGACAAGGGACAACAGCTATCAGAGGTCCGAGTCGTATGTGACTACCCAGCAGTCTTCCCTGAAGAGTTACCAGGCCTAGCACCAGACAGGGAGATCGAATTTGAGATAGAGCTCATTCCCGGTACAAATCCTATTTCCAAAGCACCTTACCGCATGGCTCCAGCAGAACTGAAGGAACTTCATGAGCAACTACAGGAGCTGCTTGACAAGGGCTTCATCCGTCCTAGTCACTCACCATGGGGAGCACCTGTATTGTTCGTGAAGAAGAAAGATGGGAGCATGCGTCTGTGTATAGACTATCGGGCACTGAACCAAGTCACAATCAAGAACAGGTATCCTCTTCCCAGAATAGATGACCTGTTCGATCAGCTGAAGGGAGCAGTAGTGTTCTCTAAGATAGACCTCAGATCAGGTTATCATCAGGTGAAAGTTAAAGAAGGGGATATACCCAAGACAGCATTCAGGACTAGATACGGACATTACGAGTTCGTAGTCATGCCCTTTAGCGTGACAAATGCTCCAGCTACTTTCATGGACCTTATGAACAGGGTATTCAGAGAATATTTAGATGGGTTCGTTATCGTGTTCATCGATGACATCCTTATCTATTCCGAACTCGTGAAGAACACGTAGAGCACCAAAAAAGATTGCACCCTTGACGAGATCACCAGACGCCAAGTTCACCAAATGTGAATTTTGGCTAGATCAGTGTCTCCTCGGTCATATCATCTCAAAGGATGGTATCATAGTAGATCCCAGAAGATAGAAACTGTGAGTAACTCGAAAAGACCCAAGAACGCCAAAGAGATCAGAAGCTTTCAGGATTAGCAGGTTACTACAGAAAAATTGTAGAGGACTTCTCCAGATAGCCTCCCACCGACTCTTACCGTAAAGAAGCAAATTTTCGGATGAGGATCGTGAGTGAGCTAAAGAGGAGATTGACCGGTGCACCTATTCGACTCTACCGAGAACGCAGATAGCTTTGATATATATAGTGATGCCTCGAAGTTGGGACTAGGAGCAGTGCTGATGCAAGATGGCAAGGTAATCGCCTACGCCTCCAGACAACTTAAGGATTATGAGAAGAACTATCCTACTCATGACCTTGAGCTTGCAGCAGTGGTGTTCGCTCTCAAGATTTGGAGACATTACTTGTATGGAGCTCAGTGCAGAGTGTATACAGATCATCAGAGTCTGAAGTACTTCTTCACTCAGAAGGATCTGAATATGCGACAGCGCAGATGGCTAGAGCTGGTCAAGGACTACGATATAGACATCCTTTACCACCCAGGGAAAGCCAATAGGGTAGCAGATGCACTTAGAAGAAAGTCCAGTGCTACCTTATTATCTCTAGCAGCCATGTCACCACCCCTACAAAAAGAGATCACAGATTTTGGTCTCGAATTCATAGTTGGGCAGCTCTCTACTATGACCTTAGAGTCGACCTTGCTTGGTGACATCCAGACAGCTCAGGAACAGGATCCTGAAATTCAGAAAATCAAGCAAGGATTAGCAAAATCAGAAGGTGGAGAGTTCAGAATATCAGATAGTGGGGTGTTGTATTTTGGCGACAGATTATGTGTTCCAGATCAGGAGGAACTCAGAAGGAAGATTTCAGATGAGGCTCACAAGACTCCCTATGCGATGCATCCAGGCTCCACTAAAATGTACCAGGACATGAAGAAACATTTTTGGTGGCCCGGGATGAAGAGAGACATCGCTCGATATGTCAGCACCTGCCTAACCTGTCAGAGGGTCAAGGCAGAACATCAGAGACCAGGAGGAGTTTTGCAGCCCATACAGATACCAGAATGGAAGTGGGAAGACATTTCTATGGATTTTATAGTGGGATTACCTAGAACCACGAATGGTTTTGATACCATCTGGGTAATAGTCGACAGATTGATTAAATCAGCCCACTTCTTAGCTATCAGGATATCCTACTCCATGGAACAGCTAGCTCAGTTGTATCTCAAGGAGATCGTTAGATTACATGGAGTCCCACGAACCATTATTTCAGACAGGGACAGTAGATTCACATCACACTTCTGAGAGTGTGTACAGTCAGTTTAGCACAGCCTTCCATCCTCAGACAGATGGACAGACGGAGCGAGTAAATCAGGTACTTGAAGATATGCTCCGAGCATGTGCCCTAGATTTCAAAGGAAGTTGGTGCAAATATCTGAGTCTAGCAGAATTTGCATACAACAATAGCTATCAGGCCACTATTGGCATGGCACCTTACGAGGCTCTCTATGGGCGGAGGTGTAGATCTCCAGTCTGCTGGTATGAGAGTGGTGAGCAGAAAGAACTAGAACTTCAGACAGATCTAGTGGCAGATACCACCGCAGCTATACAGCAGATCCGCCAAAGGATAGAGACAGCTCAAAGCCGCCAGAAAAGCTATGCTGATATACGGCGCAGACCTTTAGAGTTTTCAGTTGGGGATTCAGTGTTCCTTAGAGTAGCTCCCATGAAGGGAGTAATGCGTTTTGGGAAGAAGGGCAAGCTAAGTCCCCGATATGTGGGACCATACCTTATCAGCAAAAGAGTGGGCAAGGTAGCATATGAGCTAGAGCTACCTCAGGAAATGTCAGCTGTCCACAATGTATTTCATGTCTCTATGCTGAAGAAGCATACCCCAGATGCCACCCAGGTGATTGAGCCCCAGTTGGTACAGATCCGCGAAGACCTCAGCTATGACAGTCGGCCTATTCAGATAATAGACCGAGCAGTTAAGAAATTGCGGAACAAGGAAGTACCATTAGTCAAAGTTATTTGGCACAGTCACACAGCAGAAGAGACAACATGGGAGACAGAAGCCAGCATGAGACAGAAGTACCCAGAATTATTCTAAGTTCGAGGATGAACTTTTTATAAGGTATGGGGGATTGTAACGCCCGAAAATTCTCAAACTTATTTTAGAAATATTCTATGATTTTTCTGAAATTTTTAGATATTTTTCCGGAATTTTTAGAATAGCGGAAGTAGCAAAAATAATTAGAACCGCAAAATAGCTTAGGCGGGAATCGAACCCGGGACCTCTCGGATCCGATAACTTTTAGTTAGCCTTAGTAACCAGATGAACCCAGCAGGGTCGTGCTGAAAGGAAAGGGATTCAATTAAATTTATATTGAAGTTGGGCGAACTAATTCCTAAATATAAATAGGAAAATTATTAAGTGAGGGGATTATTTTTTTGATCGTGACTTTTCCTCCTCAAACCCTCACCCGCCGACCCTCTCCCTTCCTCACCTCTCGGCGCCCAAGCCAAGCAAGCCTAGGGTTCCATCCCTAGGGCCACAGGAGCATCTTCCAGCAACATCAAGGATACGAGGACGCTCCTCTCCGCGAGAAGAACGCGTAGACGCGAGAAGATCATCGAAGAGATCTCTTCTCCGGGAAACCTAGCGCTTAGATCTATAAGAAAATCCAAACAGGAGGTAAGAAACCCCTCACCTACAGTATAAGTAGCTTTCGTTTGATTTCATGCCTTTAGTTTAGCTATATGCAGATTTTTCGGCACTCAGGGTGTGTTTAAACCCTCCTCGCAGATTAGGGATCTAGTTGAGCACCTCTAGATGGGCCAGACACGTTGTTCTCCTTCAGTTGGAGGCTCTAGACGTTGTCGAGTGCCTAGAGGTGGTCTCCCTATTAGAGGGGGGAGTTGGAGCACACCAAGTGTTCGACAAAATGATTAGTGTAGCTAAATGCTACCTCAGATATTTTTAACAGCTCAGTTAAATGCATTAGTAGCATTTAAATCAGTATATTAGTCTAGTTTCAGCTAACATGGGACTACGGTCCAATGGGTGGGCTCCCACAGTCGCCTCTAGGTTTAGATAACCTAGCTCTAGGTTCAGATAACCTAGAAACAGCAAAATAAATAATTAGTAGCTATATTCAGTATTTTATTTTTAGTGGCACTGTACAGGATTAGATATCCATTGGGCTGGGCTCCCATAGTCGGTCCCTAGGTTTAGATAACCTAGTAAACCCTACTAAATACGGGACTTGCAAACCCGGGTCTAGCTAGGGATGCGCGCACAGCAAGTACAGTTGTCGAGCCCAAACAGCAGCATGATTACTATTTTCACTTATTATGATAATAGCTTTCAAATTCGTAATCTAGTTATGTGAATATAGTTTTAGCTCAGTTTTAGTTTCAGTTTCAATTTAGTTCTCCTAGTTGATACCATGAGATAGCTCCATGCTTAGATTTTATTATGCATGCCATGTTTCAGTGTTTATGCCATGTAACTTCAGTATGCCATGCTTTAACAAATCCAGTGCATGTTTTTAAATAGCATTCTTTAAAAACATGATTGCATCGTTGCATGTTTTTGTGAGGTAGATGGTTTCTTACTAAGCTTAAAGCTTACAGATACTTTTTCCTTATACTGCAGATAAAGGTAAAGGGAAAATGGATTAGCAGAGGAAGCTGAAGGTCAATGCAGTGATGGTGTGTGTGGCAGGAACCTGGAATTAAGATCCTTAGAGAGTTTAGCAAATTAAGAACTTAGTTTCTTTTCTCGAGTACCTTTATGCACTTTTAGACCTTAGAATGTTTAAACCATGGAAGATTTGTTTAAGTTGTTGGTAATTATGTTGGAATGCTAGTTAATAGATGTTAGAACTTATTTCAATTGATTTTAGAACTCTTATATGAGATTTTGGCACGAACTAGTGCTGAAATCAGAGTTTCAGTGCAAAATCAGAAACCCAGATCGATCTACAGATCGATCAGAGTTGGGATGTGCCACTGGATCGGTCAGCTGACCGATCCAGTCGCGAACAGAGAGTTGGCGTCTGTTATGGATTGGTCAGTCGACCGATCCAGATGCGAACAGAAGCTCACTGATCGGTCAGCCGACCGATCAGTGTACTCCTGGATCGGTCGGTAGACCGATCCAGCCACATACAGAAGGATCCGTGTACTCCTGGATCGGCCGGTAGACCGATCCAGCTGCATACAGAAGCGATGAAGCTTGTGGATCGGTCAGTCGACCGATCCAGGGTTTCTCTCCGTGCCAGTATCAAGCTGGATCGATCACTGGATCGATCCGACAGCCCAATCGATTCATGGATCGATTGAAATGCCTGATTACAGCTAGCAGGACATCCGAGAGGCATAGATTATCCTCCCTAGCATGTGTACAACTCCTAGGTACACCTAGAATATTAAGTTCAGATGTTACAGTAATTAGTTTAGTAACATTTTAATCAATCCAGATTTCCGCAATAGTAATTTAGCACAGCATAATGTAGCGATCGGCCTTACAGCCTAGTCAGTAGAAGGCGGGTCGTTACAGTGAGGATGCATTCCCCGAAGAGGGAACAGTAGATATCGATCCGATCTAGAGTTTTGGTAAAACTCAAAGTCAGGACTGGACTTTCCGAATTGATAGTGATTGTCTAACGAAAGTGATCGACGATTGCGAACCTCAGAGCAGGAGTCGTCACAGACTCCGAACCAAGTAAATCTTGGTGTGTTAGTGTTGTTGCTTTTCGTTTCTATCTTTATTCCGCTGGCCTTATCTTTTCATTTTTTTTTTATTTTAAAAGGAACATGAAAGCCACGAGCATTATTCATCCCCCCCTTCTAGCATGTATCAATCCTATATGATCTGCTTGAACTTTTCACTAACTAGGATTCACTCCCCCAGGATTTTCGTCAAGCATCCGGTCACCTTTGGCCGCAATCACCTAAAAGAACGGAGCGTCGAAAGCTGAAGAAACCAAGCTGAAATTGGAGCTGCCAGCTTGGAGGCGCCTCCAGCTTGAAGGCGCCTTCAACAGGTCAAAGTGACTGTTTCAAGCCGCAGATAAAGTTTTATCCACTCACCTCTTGGAGGCGCCTTAGACCCTCGAGATCAGATTTCCAAAGGCTATTTAAAGGCCTCTGGAGCTAGGAATTCACAACAACTTCTACATTCAACTCTGTAAGCAATTCCTAGCAGCAGTTCGGAGCAATTAGAGTGTAAAAGGCTTCTCCGCCTTCAGCAAAGGAGAACTTTCTTAGTGCGTTTTTCACTGCCCTAGATTAACAACCCTCTTGGTTGTAACCAGGTTAAAATTATGTTTCTGCTTTTATTTTCTGTCTCTATTATTTTACTACTACATTTATTTCTGAGTTGAAATCCGAGGAGGGTAGTTTTATTTTTATTTTCAACAATTCACCCCCCTCTTACCGGTCTCCGCTGCACCTACAGCCCCCACCTCTTTGATTCAAGACCACTATTCTATAAGACCAAAAGAATTCATATATCTGCATAATAATATGATATAATCTACTTTAAGCCTAAGTTCTCATGGATTTATTTTTAGGCTCTACACAAAGATTCTCATACCAATGGAGATATCTTATATTTTTTAAACGCATAATTTTTTCCATGTATTTCTACTGCGAGACTTTGATTGTATTTCTAATAACAAGAACATATTGTAAGAAGCTTCTTTGCCTCCAAAAGGTATCCGAGAAAGAGAAGAATATTGATGGTAGATCGTTAAGACTAGCCCTTAGATTAGTCACCCTAGAGGCTTATACTAATTAAAATTAAGATGTTGTACATATGACATCAAGTTTGATTCAATTTTTCTACTACGTATTTAAACAATGAGCACACAATCGAGACGAAGTGATAAAAACTATTCACTTTTCCTTTCGCTCTCACTAGTCTAAAACAGATGAGTATGTATCAAACATAGCTACAAGTTAGAGATGTGTACTTATCAATTGATCCATTGGCCTATAGTATTTACAATCCACTTACGTTACCTAGTAAGAGATCTATCACTTTCCATGCAAGAATTTTCTATTATGAATTCAATCTTATTATTTATTACCTCTTTCTAGAAATAGTATTTCTGGATTTACTAATCCCTCTTATTTTAAATGTTTTCCCTTAAATGGATCTCTTACTTTCCATGCAAGAAATTTTCTATTATGAATTCAATCTTATTATTTATTACCTCTTTCTATAAATAGTACTTCTGGATTTACTAATCCCTCTTATTTTAAATGTTCTCCCTTAAATGGATCTCTTACTTTCCATGCAAGAATTTTCTATTATGAATTCAATCTTATTATTTATTATCTCTTTCTAGAAATAGTACTTCTGGATTTACTAATCCCTCTTATTTTAAATGTTTTCCCTTAAATGCCCTTAACATCCTTCGAAAACTTGAGCTATTGAGCCATTTACAAACTTTGATTGCACCAAGTCTTTACACGACTTCACACATTAGAATCAGAAGTAACCCTAATTTAATCCTTTTCAACGCATCAAAATCCACGGTTGAAGCCGACTGTATACATATTCATGGTAGCCATGACTATGAACATCATCTTAAAATTACTATTGGTGAAATTGTAGTGTTTCTGTTAGGAGTGTAAATGAATCAAATCGTTCGCAAGTTGCTCGGTCAAAGCTCGACTCGAGCTCAGAGTTGATCGGGCTCGAGCCGGCTCGTTTAATATTCAAGCCGATCTCGATCTCATTTAATACTGGCTCGAAGGCTCGTCGAACCTATTCAAGCTCGACTAATTTAATATTTTAATATTTAAAATAATTACTACTTTAAAATTAAGTAATAATTTAAGGAGGTATTTGTGGTTAAAATATTTCATAAGGTTGTTAGAGTTTGACGGTTCGAATCTTAACTTGTACATATTTGTTTTTACATTTAAATTCGTTGTTTTCGAGCTGAGGTCGAGCTCAAATTCAAAAACTCGCTCGAGTTCAAGACGAGCCTCTTTAATTTTTTTCGAGCTCGAGTCGACCCAAGTTCACCTCGGCTCGGTTCATTTGTAACCCTAATCTCTGTTAGGGGGTGAGTTAGACAGTAGGATTGTTAGTCAAGACACCTTTAGTTTAATTAACATATCCCTTTGGGTTAGTCATCACTAACACGTAGTCATTGATCCTCTAGCTAGTTAGCACATCTTAACTTGTACACATTTGTTTTTACATTTAAATTCACTGTTTTCGAGCCGAGCTCGAGCTCATGATTAAATGGCCAAGCCGAGCTCGAGCTCAAATTCAGAAACTCGCTCGAGTTTGAGCCGAGCCTCTTTAATTTTTTCGAGCTCGAGTCAATCCCTCGGCTCAGCTCATTTGCAACCCTAATCTCCGTTAGGGGGTGAGTTAGACGATAGGATTGTTAGTCAAGACACCTTTAGTTTAATTAACATATCCCTTTGGGTTAGTCATCACTAACACGTAGACATTGATCCTAGTTAGTTGGCACATCTTAAGATTTAAAAGGATCCTCTTAACATTTTCTCATAGGGACTTATAGTTGTCAACAATCGTCTTTTAATATACAAATCATCTTTATTTTGAAATAGAACAACCCTAAACTTGGAGTGATGGTGAACTTTTAACACTTTGAAACTCTTAGAATGACAAAGAAAGAGGAGAAAAAGTCAAGAGGAAATATCCAATCTCGAGATTCGAGTAAATTCGAATGGCTAATTGTGGTTATTTATATAGGAATAGAGAATCAATTTCATGAGAATACTCATTTTGACTGTTTTGCAAGCCATGTCTAATGATTATTCGTCAACTCACAATTGTAGTATCCGTTAATTGGGCTCCCAATTTGGAGTCCAATTTGTTGATGTTGCCCATTACAAGGCTGGCTGGCCTTGGAAGTTTGGCCCAACCCAAATTAGTCGTTTCACCAATCTTTTAGCTTGAATTTTGCCCTACAAAGTTTATTTGTGTCTAAACTATTTTCACTTAAAATTTGTCTCATATGAATTTCTGGTCATGCATATTCTTCAAGTTAGTGTTCATATATTTATGTCCTTAGACCACACTCATATACGAACTTGTGCCCTTTGTTCAATTGACAACTGATCCAAACCAAACTATTCGAACTAAACATAGCTGCCACCCGTTTCCTCTACCCTTTTTCACTAAAATAACCGATATTAGGTACAGTACTGTCATTCATAATCTTCCTTTCGCTGCATTGCTGGATTTTGGTGATTAAATCTCACCCACTTCAACGTCCAGGTCCGCTCTGTCAACTCGGTGGAGCTGAAAAAGACCCTTCTCCGAACAAATGATAGCATGACATAACAAATAATGACAAATCAGTGTTCATTGCTATAGAAAAAACAAATTAAACCTAATGATGAAACAAAACCATCATTCAACACAAATGCTCTTATGAAGCATCAATCTAGTCAGCAACAACAAACATATTTCCTCTACACTTATCTACAATACGTGCATTTTACTCTTATCTTTCTTTATGTATAAAGAAAGACCTTTTTCCACTTCTCAGGCATCTTAAAATTTCTCTATCTTTGTCTTTAGTCATCTCATGTTCAAGAAGTGATAATTAAGTTAGTAGGACCATGGATGTTGGCTCTTGATATTGGAGACCATAAAATCTCAGTCACCATCTATTTGGCTTCGATGTAACTGTTCGACAAGAAAAAAGGAGCTTTCATGGTCATTTTCTCTTTGAAAAGAAAAACCTGGAACACGGTTGGTGGTGATATGGCCCATTTTCAACTTCTTACAATCTGACACCGTTTACAAAATAAATATGAGTTAATGTATTGAGATTCTTGAGCATCAAGTCATTATTTACATACAGTTAGGTTCCTGTTGCAATTTGACTTCTTTTTTTTTTAAAGAATGCGTTGAGGTCGAGCTGACTACTACATGGCTACAACTAAGATATCATGCATGCATTAGTGTGAGATTCTTTTTGTATTAACAAAAATTTCCTTGTCCAAAGAGTGAAAAAATGATCGATCTGTTGTAATTTAAAATGGAGTCAACTGAGTTTTACCAAGCCAACTCTGCGCATTTAAGAACTGCATCGCAATCTGACAAACATAGCCTTGGCGAATGGCCCAGCAGAGTTTAATACCCGTACAATAATTGTCTGCTTCCGAGGGTCAAGCCAAGTCTCTTGTTCATGCATTTTACTTCAGGTTAGGTTTGCCATGGGGGCCATCAGGATCAGCTTTGTGTGCCTTTTGCTCACCTCAGCTAGTTGACAGTCCTTGTGATTCTTATTCACACACAAAAAAAAAAAATTGTACTTGTCCCTTATGAGAAACCCTTTTTTTTTTAAACTGATGAAGAACTAACTATTCATTTGATGGAATAATAGTTCTGCTGAAATATATACAGCTCTCAATAATGAACGATAAAGGAAGCAACGTTCACATAGTTTTCTCCTCTCCATAGATGATTATGAATACTAAATCGTTTTTAACATTATTTAGTTAATTTTATAGCCAAGAAAGAAGTTTCCTTACCATTTTCTCTGTTTATTTTTTGTTTCTTTTTGGTATTATTTTTTTTAATTAATTAATTTAATTTGTATTATATTCACTAGGCTTAAAAGCTATCTTTTGCTTCCGCTTGTCGTGTGGACACAGAGACAGAGTCTGCTTTTTTTAACCCGAAGCTTGGCGAGTGGCTTGCAGAGACGGCAATCTTAGCGGTGAATGTGTGTCTGTGCGAGAGCGTGCGGAGCGCGACGGTTGAGCCGCCTTCGCCGCGTGCGAGCCTTGTCAATCACCGCCTCCCGGACTTACCTATCTATGCGAGCAAGTCGACTCTGCCGTTGAAGCGCGGAGATCTCGGGCTCGAATCGGTTTTCTGATCTTTGGAGGTGAGGGGAAGGAGTGAGAGAATGCCGCTGGTGCGGTTGGAGGTGAGAAATGAGTACGGGTTGGGAGATCCGGAGCTGTACAAGAAGTCGTTGAGGAAGGAGGATCCCAAGGCGATCTTGGATGGCGTCGCGGTGGCCGGTCTCGTAGGGATCCTGCGGCAGTTGGGCGATCTCGCCGAGTGAGTTCTTTTGATTTTCTCTTGTCTGTGCTACAGTTTGGATTCTTTCTTTCGTCTTGACTTATTCTCCTTTCTATTCCTTGTTTGCGTAGTTTCTTAGGAACTGGATGATGCTTGTTATGCATCCGATGGGAAATTCTATTTCTGGTCCTCACATAATAATGCCGTGCTTATTCTCTTTGAAATCCACTTTTTGATTCGATACGAATGAAAATTCCCTTTATGTTCAATTTGGTTGTAGTTAATTTAAACTTTATTTCCATTGATGGAGCTGACTGAAGTGACAGGGGGGATCAAATGGTACTCTATTACTAATTTAATAGTGAATACCACGGAGGTTTGTTTGATAAGCTCGCTGAAGGTGGATAAGTTTTGCGGACCATATATTGGATGGGTTGAAGAGGGTAGGTGGGAAACTTGTCTACCACCAGTTGGTTAGGGATGATTTCAAAAGATAAAATTGCTAGTTCTATCTGTAGGTTCCATTACAGAGAGCTATCATGATCCATGATTTTACTATATTTACAATTAGCAGTCAAGGACCTCGAAGAGAGGCAAAGTTAAGTTGATCCCAAGAATTCTGAAAGTTCTATTGCTCTATAAACAAGTGACTATTGAAAAAATGCTATTATATATTACATTGATTTATTATTGTGATTCAGTGGATAGTTGCATTTACCACCTTTAAATACGAGGTTTTTTTTATCACACATGTTCTATCTATATCCCTCAGTTACCTTTTGTATGCCCGCACAGTGAGTTTTATATAATCCATGCTTATTGAGTCCCTGCATACTTGCTAATTGTCCGGTCAATTACACTGTACTGAGGTAAATTTGTCAATATCAAAGATTTGCTGCAGATGTTTTCCATGACTTGCATGAGCAAATAACAGCTACATCTGGAAGAAGCCGTAAAATTATGGCACAAGTAAGGAACATTGAATCGGCAATTCCATCTGTTGAGAAGGCCTTTAAAGAACAAACAAGTCATATCCACTTTGCATATATTGCAGGTATCAGTCTATTGCTTCTTCCAAGCTTATTTGCAAAAAAAAAAAAAAGTACTCTAGTTTAAAGGGAAACTCTTTGGTCAAATATACTAGATGCTTCACTTTTGGTATTTATATTTTTGGCTTGAATATTGTTGTATAATATGGCAAGGTTCAAAATCTCTGAGCCAAGTTGAAGTTTCGGTCTTTGACTGGAGTATTGGTATCATGACGATGTTTCGATGTATGGTGTTGGTGGCGAATTGGAAATGAAAGAAGGAAGGAAATTAAAAACATAATACAACGATATAATTAACTTTGAACTTTATATTCCATTTGGAATGATACAATTTTGATATTATATTATATTAACACAAATTACAACAACAAAATAATAATATTATCTAAATTTATCTTAACCTTTGTTATAGCATACCAAGGGGTGTCAATTGTTGGTGTGACATGATATTCATTGACATTATTGACACAGCGACATATCAATTTTTGGTAGCTTATGGTATCATTTATTTCAATTTTGTCGCTGGTCACATAACTAGATTTCAAATCATGACAATAGGTTACGCCTCAAATTCCTTAAGCTATTATGGTATGCCCATCAATGTTTTATTTCTTTGATACAAGAGTTACACAGATTTCTCCAATTATACTCCTGATAATTATGGCTATCGTAGTGAAATTAGTCTATCCTCTCCTATGGATGTAGGCTCTAAGATGAACCATTAATGCTGATTTCTCTGTGTTGCACAATCTTATCTGCTCTGTCGTTGCCTAACAAATAATATAGCCAGAAAGAATGATTTGATTCTAGTGCTTATTCTCTATTTGGTTGCATTTAGCTGCTGACTATGATCATAGAATCTCATCATAGATATTGTTTGATTGAGATATTTGATCATTACAAAGGATTCCAATATTAACGATGAAATGAAGATATTTTGCTAGAAAGTTCCCATCATCTGTATTTGTCCCAACTATTTAGGGTTGGGAACAAGAATCCTCTCTCTCTACTGAGTTCTATCCAAGGCTATAATGCTACTATCATAGAATTAATTTTAGGAATAAAAATTTCTTTTCGCGTGTTCAACTATAAATCTTATGACAGAATATGGCTATGCATGTTTGACTCCTGAAGTCATTTCCTTTCCAGGTTCTGACTGGCATACTCGGATTCCACATGGACAAAACCTCCTACTTTCCAGTGAACTTCCTCGCTTTATGATGGATTGTTATGAAGAATGCCGTGATCCACCTCGTTTATTCCTCCTTGACAAGTAAGCTATTTGATGATGATTCATGATTGATCTTCTATTTCCTTTTGTTGTCTCCTCATGTATATATGTTCAAAATCCTTCCTCCATTTCAGATTTGATCATTGTGGTACTGGAGCTTGTCTAAAAAGATATTCAGATCCATCCTATTTCAAGAGGGTGTGGGCTGCATCGCATATTGAAGGAGCTAAAAATGATAGAAAAGAAAAGAAAGTTGAAAAATTCAAGGTCATGTTCATTTTAGAATCTATTTTATACCTTCTGTAGGCAACTAACTGGTTAAATAACCTGAGGCAACATTAGGAGAGAAAAACATTTCTATGCAGAATTTAGTCGACTTCTAAATACATTGTCATCATCATTATTTAATTGTATTTGGTTTAGACAATTTTAACACTGATTGCATAGCTCTAACACAAGCCTCAACCTAATTATATTATTTTAAATACAGTGTCATCAAGTTGTGTTTGTCCGTTCGCCCTAGCTATTTGTAGTCAGTTGCATAATGGGGTCCGTAAGAGTTCATGTGGCATGCCACATGGCAGCTTGTATGGATGCCCACATGGAAGCCATGTGGTTGATTGACGGCTACCATGTATATCCATCAAAGCTTCTCAAAGAAGGCTAGACAAATTAATCTTCATGGGCGTTGTCAATGCATGGCCAATGTCCTTGCCTTGACTTTAAAAAGGAGTTCAATATGCCAAATTTTGGGTGTTGATCAAAATCAAAATTTGATTTTGTTTATGCATTTCACTCTTAATTTCCGAATCTAATAGATAAACCTCATTACTGGTGACTTTTGGTGATGCCTCTCCATCTCCATATAAAAAACTCCAACTCAATTCAAATTCATGTAATTGCTTTCCTCTTGAGTTTACTTCTCCAATCTTCTTCTCTAAAGTATTCCTAGGTGTTGGAAATTGGGTTCTGGAATTAGATTATTCTTATTCCAAGAAAGGCAATATTATCTGTAGAGTCCAACTATGCTCACGTCTAAGTTTGATGGCATTGATGATAAATAGTTAAAGAGAGAATGCTACTTTGTCGCAACCAGACATCTTGTTTGATGGCATTGTCGTGTCACCATAATGTATTTGGGATGACTACCTGAAGAGTTGCCTTGACCATTCGAAGGGGTGGATCGACTAACTGAGTCATGCTTCACATTACTGACCCTTCATCCTGCTACTCTGAGCTACCATTGAGTTGACAAACTCACCACTTATTGGAGATAAAGCTACACCGACTATAACATAAGTTACATTTAACATTTTTATCTAACAACATTGGAGGATGGAAGAGTTATCAATACGAGGATGGCAGCATGGTAATAACAAAATGGTAGAGCTAAATATGATGGTGTCAACAATGGAGAAGTGAGGAAGTAAATTAGGGGTTACGATAATGTAGTGTAGACAAAGAAAAATGTGATAGTGTAGAGAGGAAAGTATGAATAATAGGGTTTATAACGAGAGGGGATGAACAAAAATTAGGGTTTATAGTGGCAGGAGAGAGAATATGCTATTGGCATTAACTTGCAACCTCCCTATTGGGGACTGGGGGAAAAATGATACACTGGGAGTGGAATGCGCTCAGGTATCAAGTTCAGTAGGATGAAATACTGTGTGCCATTAATAGACAACTATTGCATGATATATATTGAATTCAACATACTATTGTATATCTAAAACATGCAATGTGAGAGTAAAATCATAACAAATATAACTAAAAACTTCAATCATTCTATAAATAATAACAATCCAATATCATTTGTAATGTGTGGCATGTATGTGTGACTTAACTAAGCTTTTCAAGCATTTGATTTCAAAAGAGTAGCAAACTAAAGTTGATTTGTTATATGCTAACAGAGGAAAGGGTCAAGATTTAGGGATGCAGAAATTCAACAGGCAATTTACTTAGCACGCTGTCCCAGCAGGTATTTTGCAGGTTATTGTTTGAAGTATTAAGCTATTTAGCATTACCAAAAAAATTTCTGGTTTCCTTTACCTTGGACTAATTTGATCATTATGAACTCTTAGTGAAAATAGGAAATCTGACAGAGTTGAAAGATTTGCATCCCTAAGCACTGATGGCTATAGCATTTCCCTTGAGAATGAAAATATTTCTTCACTCGAATTGAGATTAAACACTGAAATTTCAAGTAGATCTACCTCTTTTGGTTCAAAGACAAAGGAAAGCTTTGTTGAGGAAACCTCATATGCAGACCCTCTAGTGATGCCCGATGAGCTAGACTATAGTGGACTGTCTAATCCTAATTTACATGGCACTGGCAGTGGTCTTACTGTTTCTCCTCTACAAGATGAACCAGCTACAGAGAATTTTGATGATGTCTCTCAACATAATTCACTGCAAGAGCAAAGTATGCCAAGATCTTCTGTCACATGGGAGGAAAAAACTGAAATAGTTAAGCCTACAAGTCCAGCATCATATAACGACATACTTGTTGACAGAGTTCAAATGGTGCAAGATGGCATTATAGTTGAAGATTCAGATTCTCTCCAATTAAATCCTGAATTAGTCGATGCTGAACATGCAAAACTCGAAGCATTGATTCATGAAGACATCTTATTTCATGCTATCAAAACTCCAGAACAATTGTCTAATGTCAACCATTTTGATGAAGTCACCAGTGAGACAGACAACTACGTGGATGCACCAAACACATTGGATTCTGAGACAGAGACAGAAGCTGAGTATCGCACTAAAATAGAAGTGCAGTCATTAGCTAACACCAATCCATTAGCAGTGGAATCTGAAACAACGGAAAATCAAATTATATCTGTACAAAGTCCAGATGTCAGTGATGCTGAAGCTCCTGCTTCATCAGATAGTGCCCCGATTCAAAATGTGACTGAAAACTTTTCACATTTGAGCTCTTCAAATTGTCTGGAATCTGTGCAGCAACCTTATGCCACAGAGTTCATGCAAAACCAAGACCATATTATCCCTAATTATGTAACTGATATTTCGGACCGTCCCGAGGGGACAGAAATTAAGGATCATCATGAGTGCATTGATGGTGGTCTTTCTTCGAAATCAGGTGCTTCATGTGGACCAACAGTGAGATTAGATGAAGCCACATCTGAGCCATCTACATTGGTACGTTCTGTTCCTACTGATGTATCTTCTATGCCTTCTGTTCAGCTTTGGACAAATGGTAACCTATTTGGAGTTGAGCCATCAAAACCGCCAGACCTTGGGGCTGTGAATAAAGAAAATGAGAATTGCTTATCTAATTCTAGAGGTTCTGCAACTGGTTTTTCGAGTTCCACTGTTAAGTCTCAGATGTCTGTTACCCAACCAGGTGCAAAATCAGATGGAATGTCCTCTGTAAATGATACATCATCAGTAGATTTCATCTCGGAAATGGAAGTGGGTTCTGAATGCACAAATTTGGCTTCCTGCATTCCACAAAACTCAGCTGAGGGTCAATTGTCAGCACGAAGAAATAATTATGTTCAAATGTCCAAAGATGTGGATATCAAACAGTTCTTGCATATATCTGTTCAACCTTCCTTACCAAGTAAGGTGCAAAATAATCTTCAAGATAGTTATAGTAGTAATGATGGTTTCTTAAATAAACTTGGAACCACAAGAACGAGTGACATTAATGGAGCACCTATAAGAGATAGTTATTGTGTTGGGTCAAATACAGGGCCTAGCCAGAGCACAATGGCAGTCTCCTCCAGTTTTTCTGAGCTTGCACAGAGGTTTCTTTCAAATACTATCCAAAGAAAAGTATTATCTTCCACAAATTCAGGACATACAAGCACTGAAATAAAGAAAACCGAGGGAAATTCCTGTCTGAATAATAATAACCAGGAAGAACCAAATATTGTTGCATCTCAAACATCATACAAACAAATTGTCAATGAAAAGGTTACTCTCATATCAGAAATGGAGCCAGTCTCTTTAACTCAGCACTATGCTGAGCAAAGTTCTCCACCCCTTGAATATATGAAAATACCTTTCCATCCTATGAATGGCTTGGAAAATTCTAGATTGAAGCTGGATTTTTCTAGTGGTAGTCTCTATGAAAATAATGAAGATTTCATCTTTCCATCATTTCAATTGCTGCAAGGCCCCGTTGATACTTTGCCAGAAATTTGCTCTGAATCAGATGACGACACGTTCTGCAGATCTTGTCCATATTCTTCTGAGGATCTTCTCAGTCCTTGCTCATATTCAAACTCTGAGCAGTGGGATCAAGATGAAAGAAGTGAATACTTTGATCATGAATTCAATGATATTTCACAAAGGTGTCAATCCTCAACTACATCCATATCGAGGCCTGTGGGTTCTGAACAAATGAACCATGCCAATATGCACATACCAGGAGAGGAAAACTTTGATGTTATTGCTGACAATAGCAAACTACCTTTCCATTTAGGATCCATGATGGAGCTTCCTGGGCTTGATTCTGTTGTACCTTTAAGAAAACAAGGTGTACATTATTCGTTGCCAGAAAATCTAGCAAATACAAGAGTACCTAAAGATGAGGCACCCCCACCCCTGCCCCCTATTCAGTGGAGGACATCAAAGCCTTCAGTTACTTTTGAAGATTATGATAATTTTAAAAAAAATCTTGATCACTTGGATGGCTTACAAGCTCCAAAATTCTCTCCTTCACAGAAAAAGGAACAAAATTCAGCCATCTCTTCACACATAGTACAAGCTGTTTTAGAACATCCAAAGGAGAAAGTGATTACATCAGAAACCAGGGTATGCATTGTTCTTTTATCAGTCAATATATAGGATAGAACTAATTGGAATTTTCTTGAGTTATTAGCATAATTTTGTTTCCATTATTAAGAAATAGTAGATTCCTCATTCAGTGAATTGTGTTTCAGCAAAATCAGCAGAAGTTGAATGAACTAAAAGGGTTAACTCAGAGTCCTAGTCATAATGAAGTCGACATGAGGGAAGATTTGCTTCAACAAATCAGAAATAAGGTTGATTTTGAACTTAGAATGAAAATTTTGAAGATTCAATCTTTTTTTATTAATCATACTGCTTGCAGGATTTCCTGTATGATGTTTCATTCTTGCACATCGAGGGAAAAAAACTTATTCATTGTCCCTGCAATGTGCTGCAGTATTATATTCCATCTCAGTTTCAAAATTGAGCATTACTGTTAAACTTAATTATTTCACTTTCCTCTTAAGTAACTTGCACAGTACATTCCAGCAAATATGTAGAGCTTTCATGTCCTAAAACAATAACCGTTCAGAAATTCATAAGAACTCGGCCGATTAAACTCATTTGGTTACCCAAGGTACCTGAGTGATCTCAGAACCACCTGGCAAGGATATGCTATCTTGGTTATTTAGATACTCTTATGTTCCCACTTGACGATGTGAAGTGTTTCCACCTTAATCCATTCCCTTGTTAGATATCCATACCCATGTCTTTGTAAGATAGTATAAATTATGAATGATGATTCATTGTTTTGGATGTTTTAATCATATTCTGGGTAAATATAGTTAATAGCAATCCTTCTTTAGTTTCTTATTCTGTGGATTCACAGGCAAACAAAGATGTCACATGCCTATGCGAGACATGGATTCGGATAATTCACGTTCTTATTATCAATCAGTAGTAATAACATTATCAGCATAACAAAAGATGACTGCACACTGTGGTAGTTTGTCGTTCATTGTGTTTCAACAATGATATCTAGTATACATGTTCCAAGAGAATCACCACATGTATATCTTTAATTTGCATAGGACAGTGTAAAAAAAATCGGTTTATATTACATTTATAGGGAAATCAGAAATGTAGTCCTCTAAATCTCAACCTTGACAACAAAAATCAGTGCATACAAACACAATACTATTCATTCAGTATTTGTAAGAACATGAAGCCCTCTTAATATACTCAGGGTCTATCATCATCTATATCTCAATTCTCATCCACATTTACATTGATCTTGACAAACACAGAATAAATGTTCATTATCTATAGTATCTATAATAATATTTAGTGTCCTTATTTGAAAAACATGATTTATGCATAATTTCTCCTCATTTATATTTGATTCACGTTTTGTTTAATCTTCCAATTGCAATATAATTATACCCAAGTTTGTGCTTTACATAGTCATGCAAGACTTTTGATTGAGTGGTCATTATCCCTTGATGTGTCACATGGAACCAAAGCTGATACATTGAATCAGAGCTAGGTTTTAACTTAGAGTCTGTACTAAGTTGTGGTTCTCTGACACAATTTAATTTCCTTTTGCATGAGATTGGAAAAAAAAAAGCAGGTTCACTTTCTTGGGGTATCAGAAAATATATCATAGTTATAAAAACTGGAACAGACTTCTGATTGGACAGGAAATAATGGGAACCAGATATTTCTCCGGGATTGAATATCAAAAAATATGCAGTAAAATTCCTGTCAGATTGATGGTTTTTGTAAAAATTGAGAAAATAATAGAAGGAATGTGAGAATTGTTTGTTATGTGAAAATGTTTGTGACAATTTTAAATGTTTTTCACTTTCTAAATTTATAATTTATGAATAAAATCAATAAATTAGTGGTTTAATTGGTAGATTGGGCCAATGGAATCGATTGAGTCAATGTCTAAATCTACTTATGGTTCGACCAACTGACACCCATTGGTGTGACCTTCAAACATTTTCAATTCAATTTTTATAACTATGTTATGAACCCATCATTTAAGAAGTTTTTTCCTGGTGATAATGTGACAGAAGTTAATAGCTATAGTCAGGGTATCTACAAAATTAAGATAGCGCTACTCCTACATCTCACAGCTATGTTGCTTGATTAAAAAAATAGTCCGTGCTCCTTAATGGCGTTGATAACTACCTTCACCAAACTGTTTGACCAATTGTTGCTGTTAATCTGCAGAAATTTAATTTGAGACGGACTGCAACATTAATACCACGAGACATTCCACGCCCCACAACCAATGCTGCAAATGGTAATGTTAATACAATTTTGCAAAAGGCAAGTGCCATACGCCAGGTTGGTTTCACTTTTTTTCCTCTGAAACTTCCTTTCCCTACGTTAGTTTGTTTCTGAATAGTTCTTCAATTTCTATCAGGCATTTGTGAGCAGTGATGACGACAACTGGAGTGATGCTTGATGTCAGTAGTTTTCAACCCTTTCCTGGCATTTACTCAAGTTGATGCCGATACATGTTTCAAATATGTTAATATACATAATTAGCCTCATGTTTATGTTTAGCTTTTTAGTTGATGAAGATCTTGCTTAGAATTCTAATGTTAACTCTACTGTTAATTTCTGTAATTATATCTCACAGGTTTTTCTTTGCCTGTTTCTTTATCTTACATGATATTTCTTAAATGATGTGATCATTTGTTTTTTGGTCTAGTTTGTTATCGTTTTTTGCTCTCACTTTGCATCTCATTTAATTGATCAAAAACTTGAGGCAGCACACGTTTGCATACATATATGTACTGTCTCTCCTTTTTGGTGTCTTAGGGCCACAGTCATGGGCACCGTAACTGATCAGCAGCAGCACTGTTCCGTGATGAAAGGTTTGGAAGCTAGTTCCGGACCTATCTTTTTGCCTTCTTTCTCGTATTCTCCTATACAGTGAATGTGTTGTATACTCACAATATACGTCTCCACTGCCAAAGTGATTTGGCAGATTGATTCTTAGTCTTTACCATAGGATTCTCCAGGAACCATGTAGTTGATGACTGCCAACTGCAAAGCGCTTCACAATGGCGATCATTAGCTGGTACGTTTGAAATCATTTGTTCTTTTCACGTTATAAGTCTCCTGATCACTTTTTAGCTCTTTGGGGATTTCTTTTACAAATAGCTCGTCATTTTCAGGTTTGAAATGCATGTTATAGTTGAGAAAACAATACTTTATTGCAGTTGGGTTTAATCATATTATTTCAATATATTGATAATATGATTTAAGTTAAATGTTGTTTGTGCTTTTGATATGTTGTATCGAATATATAGAGATTTAGAACAATACACAGAGCTGGTATAAGTATATTGACTTGATGGGATCAAATTGTGTTTAGCTCAATGGCGGCATAAAATGAGCACTGGAGGTTCAGAGAAACTCAGGATTCACGAAGCATTGAGTGATGGACTTGATGATATGGAACATCGGTTAAGTAGCATGGAACGAGCTCAGGGGAGCTTGGTCCACTCAATAGATTGATGGTCTGGATTGAGGAAGTTGAAGATCTAGAGTTGAAAGTCACGAGAGATTACAAGAGTGCAGGTAATTTTGGGGCTTTTGTATTGTAAATGATGGTTTTAGCTGTGTAAGAGTAGGCTAATTAATGGATTGATTGTGAAGCCTTTGACCAAGAGATTGTATGTCCAAAGCTTTAATTTTTCAATCAATTTAGTCTTGCACTTTTGCATAGGTTTGTGATGGGCATTATGTTTGGAAGATATGTTAAATTTATATTTTTATATATTTTTTTCTATGCAAAGGACCACTGGATTATTATAAATGTCTTCCGTGATTTACTTCTAGAGAATGTGGAGCTGTTCTAAAGGGACTGTAAAGGTAACGACTTCACCTTTGCTTCAATGGTGGATATAAGTCAAATCATTGAGCAATCAACTAGAGGAAGACAATTGATTACAAAGTAGACTAAGTACAAGTGTTGGATGAATGAAATATTTTTGAGCAATAGTTAATTAAATGTAATCTTAGTTGATTGACTAGTTAGTCGACTAATTTTAGAGTCGTTAGCTCATTATGTTTGGTCGTCCAATCCTATAGATAGGTGACCATAATGAAGTCATTGGAGCCTTTATTATGAAGAGTTTTTGGACACTAGATACTTATTTGAGCAACATTTAATTCTCTTACGCTCAGTGCTTAGGGGACTTCAAGGGTTAAGATCGCGGTTGAAGACTTCAACTCAAGTTCTTTGTAATCTCTACTCCTAGTCTTTACATTTCTGTGATCTTTTAAAGTAGAATTTGACTATAAGCATCCTATTGGTCGAGTGTATAAAGGGGTGGTTATATTGAATTTTTAAGGTGATGCCATTAAAATACATCAGATTGCGGAGTACGAGTACAAGTGGAGTCTTTAAATTATGTATATTCTTGCAATTGCATTATTGTTATTTGTGTATGTATTATTTCCTTTGCACACATATATTTGACATGATCAACCAAACACATGAACACACTTAGCTACTAACATTTGTATTGTTTGCCATGTGTGCTAGAATAGACAAATTAGATTTGTCATCTATTCATCCTCCTCTAGATGAGCTTTTGAACTATATTCGTTAGACTTGCTCCGCTGTTCAGCTCAGTGAAAATTCTTAGTTATTTCATCATTTAATCATTTGTTAAAGTCTTAAAGATTCATTATGGGCTAAGTGCTAAGTATGTCACTCAGATTTGACTTCGGTAATAAAAAAAAAATTCAATCATTATCTTTCAGTACTCAATTCACCAAATCTGGTTTTCAATATAGCCAGCGGGGTGAGAATGCTAATGCGGGAGTGTTGTTGACCGTTTGAGAATACCCTTATAACAGCCTAGATTAAATCCTTGTTGTTTTCCTTTATCATATATACGGTATTTAAATCTTTATTTGAGGATAAGAATATATTTACTTGAATAAGTATGAACGATTACGATTACAGTATGAGGACAACTTTCCTATGTTCCCCTCGGATGGGTCTAGTGGTTAACGCATGAAGTGTTCGTCATAATGAGGTCTGGAATTCGAATCTCGGTAAAATCAAAGTAAATATCTCCTTTATGTGCTAGTCACTATTCCAAAGGTTAGTAGCCGTCCGTGATTTACCTTCTCCGTGTTTACTTTGGGACGGGTTGGCAGGAGCGCTGGGGGCGAGCATATTCGTCTTTTTGCCATAATAATTAGGGTTAAACGTGATCCTTTGGGGTGGTGCAATAGTTGAGGTATGGAGTATTGTCATATAAGATTTTGGAGTCAAAACTCGATGCATTCGAGCATATGTCCTTCCCCATGCCTTGGCCACCTGCACTAATGGTTAATAGTCACTCGTGATTTACCTCTTTTGTGTTGGTCTAGGGACGAATTAACGGGGGTGTTGGGACGAGTGAATCACCTTTTGTTACATAATTAGGGTTAAACATGGGGCTGACCTCGTGGGTCGTTGAGTGACAGATTCCACCTTTGCTATCATAATTAGGGTTAAAATATATAACTGTTGAACATTATCCGTGAACAATGGGGCTAATTATTATAGATAATTAACCCTCTCGCCCTGTGTAATGGCTAATTAGGTGTCTAAAGGTTGAATTCTAGTGGTGACGTATTGTAGGAATTTTTCTCTAGTGGAACGACAATCCTAGAACGTTGGTTGTTTGGATGAGTCTCCACGAGTACTTCTTGATTTACCTTGATGGTTGGTAGAAAATTTTTGTTGAGTTAGACCGATCACCTTTATGATTAATTGGTTCGAAAAATTGGATACCTACATTATATTAAAAAAAAAAAATAGCCCTCTGGATTTACCTTATGCATTTGGATTCAAAATTGAGAAAGTACAAGAAATTCATCTTTCCTGTTGGAATCACTAGGATCATTGGCCATGGTGTGAACTATAATTTGCGCTTTTGAATTTATCTTGGCGGTCGATGAAATTTTTTTATAGGGTCGGAGTAGTCACTTCTAGGATTAATTGGATCATAAGACCTAGATTATAAAAAAAATAAAAAAATAGACCCTTCAGAGCTAGATACATGGATTATAAATTTTTTTTTAAAAAAAAACAGTCTCTCTAGGAGTCTCATGGGGCATAGTGCAATGACAAGAAGCAAGTTGATTTCCATGCAATGAGGGTTCAAATCTCACACGGGGCATTTCCTACAGAGTTTAAACTACTAGTGATGCTAGGTGTCATCTCAGGATCCATTTTTGCTTCCCATATTTATGTGATGGTTGATTTGTGGGAAATTTTTATAGGGTTAGACCAGTAACTTTCAAAATTAGTGGGATCATAAAACCTAGATTATCAAAAAAAAATAGCCCTTCCAGAGTTGGATACATGGATTACAAAAATAAAAAATAGTCTTTCTCTGGGAGCCTCATAGGGCACAATGCAATGGAAATAAGTAAGGTGATTCCCATGCAATGGGAGTTCAAATCTCACGATGGACATTTTTTACGGAGTTTGAACCACTAGTGACGCTGGGTGTCATGTTAGGATCCACCTGCGCTTCCCATTTTTACGTGGTAGTTGATATGTGGGATTGGACCAAGTTGTTCACTTCCAAGATTAGTTGGATTGCATGCCAAGATATCTTAATAAATAAAAAAAATAAAATAATTAGTCTCCTCGGACATAATGTAGTAGTAAAAGCATTCAGTATACTCTCAAGTACTCACGATTCATATCTTAATTACGACACACTGTAGAATATTTTTTTCGGAGTTGATTGTTGGATGTAGATCCGCTTGTCCTTTCAAATTTATCTAATGAACTAACTAAGGGGTATGATCATCAACCTAATTAGGGGTAAAGTCATTCATATCCGGAATTTGTTGAGCTTGATGCTAGACACTAGATTACTAAAAAAAATAAAACATTAATTACCATATAAAAAAATTATTGACTCATTCAGAGAATGAAGTTTCTCGGATGCAATTAGTATATGCTGATTAATTTCTTACATTTTCTAATATCACGTAGGATAGAAAAAAAAATATTTTATAGATGAGAATATCAATAATGAAAGATACATATAGCCCATTTTATTTAATGGGATAAAAAAGCATAAACATCACAGTTGGTGACGACCAGTAGTAGAGCATCATCATATATGTCTTTATAATATTTTTAAAATTGTTCTCAGCGTATAGTTGCGTTATCATATAATAGATTTATAAGATTGATTGAATTATGATCGAATTCTAGTAAAGATAAAAAAATTGATGGTTAATTTTGATTTTTTGATTTATCATCCATTTTATTAAATTTAGATAATTATTTTCACTATCTATTTTATTTTTTATTATTTTTTCTCTTTAATATTTATTTGTCATTACTCAATTTATTCTCTTTATTTTTTTCTCTTAAATTATAATATTTTAATAATTAGAGAATGAATTTTATTTTTTAAATTTAATAAATATTATTTTTAAATATAAATTTAAATAATGAATAAGATAATTGATGTAAAGATTTTTTATATAAAATATAAAATTTAAAATAAATTTTATATTTAAGAAAATTGATATTAGGAAAAGTGAACCGTTCTAATTTTGTATTGTTTCCGGATTTCATTTCATTGCTATATTGACAAAGTTTGTTTTTTTATTATTTTAATTTCTAGATCTTCCTTCCGCGTCCTTTTCCGGAGCCACTCGAATAGGATTGCGCATCCGACCAAGCCACAGTTTTCTGCGTCCTCTGGGAATGAATGGCCGCCGGTGCCGTCATAAATAGAGATGTGACCAGTGATGCATTTTCGAGCAACCACATTGCTGTGTTTACTGGCTGGGTTCGCCATGTGACCATCCCATTTTCGGGACCTAATCATTAGTCATGGGTGGACTGAAACTCCTGTTGCAATGCCATGCTGATTCGATCCCGAATCTTGATGCGAAACGTACGGCTGATAGCCGTTTGGTGAAGGTTTTCTTCTCTCGTTATTTTCGCTTCTTCGGTCGTTCGTTTCCGTCTTCCCGTGGAAATTGAAAAAACCTGCATTCCTCGGAAGAGGAAGACCGAAAAACGAAGAGCAGAGGAGATCGATTCGATCCGGCCTCATCTCCCATGGCGTCGCCGAAGGAACGCGAGAGCTTCGTCTACATCGCCAAGCTCGCTGAGCAGGCCGAGCGCTACGACGGTATGCGTCCCCTTCTTGCCCTTCGTGATATCCAAACCCTAGCGCTGTGGCGACGCTAGTAGATCGTGAAATTATGGTTCATCTGGTCGTGTTTTATCGTGCAGAGATGGTGGATTCCATGAACAAAGTGGCAAAGCTTGACGTCGAGCTCACCGTGGAGGAGCGGAACCTTCTGTCGGTGGGATACAAGAACGTGATTGGGGCGCGCCGGGCCTCGTGGAGGATACTTTCCTCGATCGAGCAGAAGGAGGAAGCTAGGGGGAACGAGCAGCACGTGAAGAACATCAAGGAGTATAGGCAGAAGGTGGAGACGGAGCTCTCTGGCATCTGCGGCGACATCATGACTTTGATCGACGAGCATCTCATTCCGTCTTCGACTGCCGCGGAGTCGTCGGTCTTCTACAATAAGATGTGAGTTAGATCTGACATTTTGGATCAACTTGAAGAGGCTTTTGAGGATTAACATCGGTGTCTGGCTGCAAATGTAGGAAGGGAGATTATTATCGCTATCTGGCAGAATTCAAGACTGGAAACGAGAAGAAGGATGTTGCAGACCAGTCCCTAAAAGCTTACGAGGTAGCATTTTTCTCTAGAATGATCTCTCCAATTTTGCTACGATTTTTGTTCGAGATCTGATTCATTTTTTTGTCTTTAAGATTATCAGAGACACTGATATGAACAGGTAAAACTTCAATGTTGGCATTTTTTGTTTTTTTTTAACGTGCATCGGATTGCTTGCTCTCGTTTTAAGCCACCTACCATATTTTTAGTTACCATCCGATCTCATTCTTTGGAGAACAGATGAATTTTAAGGATAACTTTTTGCTTATTTACATTCCTCAAAGGAAATACAATTTGAGATGTTTTTTCCCTTTTCCTTTCTTTCATTTTCTATCCCTCTTTGTGATTCACTTGTATTCTTTATCCTTCCTAACAAATCTGCCCTGGTATCTCTTGTGTTCTAGAATTTGCTTGACGAGATTTTTATTGCCTGTTTGTACTATTTGAAAACTAGTTCCCTTGACTTATTCATAGGGAAAAAATCATTGCACGGAAGATTCCCACCTATTTTCACAATTTTAAGCTTCATAGCCAAGAAATTCACGTTTATTTTCTCTATAGACAATTGGAAATAAGAAATGCTATTGCTTTTCATTGTTGGGTACTGTCTTTGTTATTTGTATTCGTCCTGGAAATTTCCTGGTGAGGTGTTAAATTAGTTTTTCTTTACACTCATTATTTCTGACTATTCCTCCCGTCATGTTTGACATTATTATCTTGAGCTTACTGACAGGCAGCTACGAGCATAGCTGAGACTGAATTGTCTCCTACACATCCAATTCGACTGGGTTTGGCATTAAACTTCTCTGTATTCTATTATGAGATCCTAAACTCGCCAGAAAGGTATTACCTGCTAAGGTTTTATTATTATATCTCTTGCTTTTAATTTGTACCATAGATTTCATGCTATGTGGATCTATATCCAGGGCTTGCCATCTTGCCAAGCAAGCTTTTGATGAAGCAATTTCTGAGTTGGATACATTGAGTGAGGAATCATACAAAGATAGCACATTGATTATGCAGCTTTTGAGGGACAATCTTTCATTGTGGACTTCTGACATCCCTGAGGATGGAGGTAATATTCAGTATATAATCGATGTTTATGCATGAAGGGGAGCCTTGGTGCAACGGTAAAATTGTTGCTTGGTGACCAAAAGGTCACTGGTTTGAATCCTAGAAACAACCTCTTGCAAAACGCAGGGTAAGGCTGCGTAATCTTCCCCGGGACACTACATGGCGGAAGCTTTGTGTACCGGGCTGTCCTTTTAATTGATGTTTATGCATACTTGTTAAATAACGTTGCATTAGCGAATTTATGGCATGATGTGCTATTTCATAGCATATTTGCATGTAAAACTATTCATAAGCTTGAGGCATTAGAGTTATTGCTAGACTAAAATTTTCCATGTAGGCGAGCTTTGTATGATAGGTGATTTCAGTTCAATTTTACTGAAGAAATGGAACTAGGGATAATTCTAGATTTTGATAATCCTTCACTTAATCTTTTTTAGTGTGTTCAAATTTAATAGTGAGGAAGGAATAGTGGTAGGCTGGATATCTACAATTTGGGGTTCCTAGGGATTTTCAGGGTATTTCATATATGCTTGGTTCAATCAAATTTTACATGAGGCCATGACATGGAAGTTTCCTGTTAGAATTATCATTTGGAAGTACTCAATCTTGCAATCAACAATGACCTTAGTGTTGCCTCCGGGGCTACGGTGTAGTGCTTAGACCTCCAAGTGCGGATCCTAAGAATCTGTCAAGATTCAGTTACGGTGAATTGCAAGGAATTTTCACTCCAATGAGTAGCGGGAAAGCGGGTCATTTGGTCAGACCGCCACTAGTGCCTCCCAATTTACCTGATTATTGATGGGAAACTTCTGGGGCAAGGCCGGTCGTCCCTAGGATTAGGATACCTGGTGCCAACTAAAATGATCTTAGTGTTTTTCCTACTCTCGGAACATGTACATAAGTAGTGTTAACTGTGGCAATGAGCTCCGAAGTTCCAACTTCTGGGTTCTATATTTGTTTGCTTAGTGAAATTGATTACAATAATATTATGTATTTTAGATTGCAACTTATTTTAAGAGTGAAAAATAAGTCTGAACAAAACCAAAATAACTCTTGAAATTAAGTTTATTGCTCAATTTGGGTTTGAAAATAGAGAAATTCTCATGTTTGTTTGGTTTGTAATGAGCGATGACATACTACTAAAATGTAGAACTTAAGATTTTATTTTTTGCATTTTTTAAAATTTAATAAAAAAGAAATATAAATTTTATTTTCTGGTTAAACCAATTAAAACCAACCAACTAGCTTGGAAACTCGTTGGTTTTAGTTTGAAAATTTTCAAATTAATTCGGTTTATGTTCAGGTTGATTTGAAATTTCTTTAGTGAATCCTATACCAAGGTGTACCTGCTCCTCATAACACACTATTTAGTGATTTGAATACTGGTTTCTTTGGCCTTATTTGTGTCATTTGCCAAACAATTCTTTCTCCTATACTTGATGAAAAATAATGTTTTTTCTTACTCTGATTGCTGTTTTGATTGGCTACAGCAGAGGATCCTGCAAAGAGTGGAGCTGGTGAAGATGGGCAGGTGTTGTTATATTTATGCTCAACTATTGTTCTCATAATCTTAGTAAATTTTAAATTTCTGAAGCTATATTTTGCCCTGTGCATTATCCTTGAACAATCTAAAGTTTGACAAATGAAAATTGCAGTAAATATTACCAGCTATAGGGCAAGGATCTCCAGGCTAAGTTGGCTGCAGTGACCATTATGGCAAATGTTGTCTGGTTTCCGATTATTTTCAGATACTATTTATCTACTGGAAATCACAGTCACCTTTGAGCTTATCCGTGGAATAGCTTGATACCTACATTGTCATGTTTCTAGCAAGATCTATATGGACATTAGTGTGGCTCTGATTCAAGTGTTCCTTAACTTAGTACTACTAAGTGATTTTTGTGGTCTCGAAAGCATTTCATGTTTTTATTTTAGTTTCCTAAGTGTTTGCTTCTATTTGGTTTTATAATCCTACAATTGGGGAATTGTTAGGGATAAAGATGGTATCATATCATTAGAATATTTTTATTTTTTTGTCTTGAAAATTGAAATACAACATTAGGGATAAGATAGCCATTTTATAGTCTAAAGAGTCATTTCATCTTCTTGAAATTTAGGTCAAGCATTATGACCCATTTTGATCAACAAAGTCTATTGAATAAGTGTCATCTACTTTAGCCCTTGGAACTAGTTGCTAGAAATTATGGCTATGGTAACAGCACAACTTATTGTGCTCTCACTTGTAAGTTGTAAATTACGGGCATTTGTCAAATTCAATCTGTGTACCAGAGGTATGCCTAACAACGTTATATCAGCCCTAATATTGTATTTTACAAAAACCTAACGAAATCAATTTTATGGACTGCATGGTAACCCGAGGTAGTGCCAATCTCCTTTCCTAGCAATGATCGTGTCACGTTCTTCACAAGTTAGACTTCTTGTGTCTGACATTAGCTTGGTTTGTTAGGGCATCCCGGGTATTATAATATCCTAAATAGTATAGAATCCTCCTTTTATATATATATATATATATATATATATATATATATATATATATATATTTTGTGGGTCATCTTGTTTATTCATTTATCTTTATTTTTATTATATATTAAATAAATATAATTTTAATTTTATTTACACTAATTATTATTTAAAATAAATAATATTATTATTTTTTAATATATTTTTTTAGGTAAAATTTAAATATATTTATTTAAAATTAAATAAATAATAATAATAATAATAATATATATGTATATGAGTAAAATATTATTTTAAATTTAAAATGGAGTACAATATATGAAAAAAATTACACTAGTATAAAATTAAAATATAACACTTTCATGGATTATTATTATATTGTGATGAAATATGTTTAATTAAGTCTGTACGAAGTTGGTGATGCACATGATTGTCACGTACTTTGGAATTTGTCTGGAGATAATCATGAAATCCTTGATTTGAACCTTGGATGGATTGTGTAGGTTTGTCATCTTCATCGTTGTATCAATTTGTCACATGACCTCTTCATCTTCAATAATCATGTTGTGTAAAATAATGCATGCTGACATAATATGTTTTGACTTTTTTCTATACCAATAATGAGTTGGACCTCTGACAATTACCCATCGAGCTTGGAGCATTCCAAATACTCGTTCAACATCTTTTCTTGCAGTCTCTTGTCTTTCCTTAAACAACCTCCTTTTGGGATCTTCCGGACAAGGAAAACCTTTCACTAAAGTAGCTTATTCTAGATATATTCCATCTGTTAGATAATACTCTTTCGTATATTGAGTCTCATTGATCGTGATATTTTACGATTCTCCATACGTGGCAAAAGGTGATTTGCTGGCCCCAGCGTCCTCGCCAACTCGTCCCTAGGTCAACAAAGAGGAGGTAAATTACGAGTGAGTACTAGTGTTGGATCCCGGGTGGCCGACTAGAGGGAGGTGAATAGTTATTTACTTGGTTATAACTGAGGAGGTTGTTAATCCAAGGATGATGAAAAGCTCAATATTGTCTCCTTCGGGCGGAGAAGCCTCTTACAACAATCAAAGCTCACAATCACGAAGCAAATAGACAAGTAAACGATTACAAGTGTTATTTCTCTCTTCTTTTTTGTTGTATTTAGCTTCTGGAATCAAGGCTGTATTTATAGCCCTGGTTGGGGCGCCTAAAAGGGTTCCAGGCACTTGGAGGGGGATACAACTTTATCCCTGTCGCAACGGATCACGTTTGACGCGATCCGGATAAGATTCAAGGTAAGGGCGCCTAGATTCAGTCCGGGCGCCTGGATTCAGTCGAGGCGCTTGTTTGGTCCGAGTTCTTGTTCCGGTTCCGCTCGCTTAGGTCTGGGTCTTCCGCTTCGGCTCTGGCTCCACTTGGGTGATCTCGGCTTTCCGGAATAGAGCTCACCTGAACCCAACTTCCGGCCTTCGAGCAAGCTTCCGCTCTAGCTTCTCATCCCTCGGAAACGCCACGCGCCTCCTTCTTGTCTGCCCGCGTATTCTTCCACAACACCTCGTCTCTCGAACGCACCAAGCCCATTAGCTCTCTCCCGTACCGTCCTTCTCGCTAGCTGCGTCTTTTGCTCGACTTTCCTGTGCTCCTAAGCTTCTGCACATTTAGACACAGAGTTAAACACCAACAGGACTTAACTTGACTTGGTGGATTACATCAAAACCACCTTGGGATACCAACAACTAGCCATTAGTGTAGGTGGCAAGGCATGTGGGGGGAGGAGGCATGTTCGGATACATCGAGTTTTGACCCCAAGACCTGATGTGGCAATACCCTATGCTTTAACCACCACACCGCCCTGAGGGGACTACAATTCTCCATACATGCTCGAGATTACATGCAATGTCATTATTTTCCTCGTGATATTTTTTATACACAAGCTACAATATGTCCTCATCACTGTGGCTGCTACGATACACACTATAAACACTATTGTAATTTGTGTTGAAGCGATCTACTTTTTTATTTGGTATTGTGTTAGTGCAATCATATGACACTTGTAATTATGTTGGGTGTACTTGAAGGACGATTCTCATTGTAGTAGCTTGCAATACGTCTGCAAAAAGCATCTACCTTCTTATCATTGCTGATAATTGGATCATCGCTGATAGTAACAAATGATCTCGCTAAAACCTTGTATTCAACCTTACTCCATGTTGACCACTTTTCTTCTACCCGCAGCGCCAGAATTCTCCTTCTCCAAATTTATAAGTTCAATTGGGGATTCACGGTCACGTTCAGACACTTGAGTCATTGGAACAAAAGTTTGAGTAAACGATTCATTTTTCGCTAGAGATGTAAAATGCATACCGGTTGCATGTGGATTAGATGGATAATTTTATGGATATAGATTATATCGATAATTTGATGGATATAAACTATATAGATTTGGTGGATATAGATTATGTGGATAATTTAGTGAATATGGAAAATATTGATAATTTGATGAAATTTATGAATTTTGGGAAGAAGTATTTTTTTCTAGTAATTTTTGATAATTCATAAAATTTTTAAAAAATCTTCGATTATTTTAATCTATTTTAGAAGAAAATATGAGAAGATTTTTAGAGGTTGTTTTTGTTTGAAAGATTGAAATAAATTGATCAATATTTATAGATGAAATTTTAGTTTGTTTATTAAAAATGTTAATTACTGTTGGTTTTTAATTATAAAATTTTTAATTATAAAATTTTTAATTTTAATTTTTTAATAGTATATATATATATATATAAAAGAATAGGAGACGTGGGATGAGTCACGTGGACGTTCTTAAGCAGGAGACGTGGGATCTCATGTACAGATGAAAATAAAAAAAAAAAAAATTCAATGACACTTTTAGAGCTTTCGATGGGCTAGTCTCGTTCAAATATTTTCACCTATTAGTTTTAACAACCATTGAAGTATATTAGTATAACACTCCATTAATTCTTTCAAATGTGGATGCTCTCTAATAATTTTAGAGTAAAATATACACAAAAGATAAAGGTTATATTTAATTCAAAATTCTTTAATCAAATTATAAACACAATTAAGAATTTAATCTAAATATTTAATAAAGATTTTCTTTCCAATAATGCATTTTTTAACTTTAGAGCAATTACTTTTAAATTTTAAATATATAACAAATCTCGAATAATGAGATCTTTCAAAACTTTTAAACAATTTCTAGCCCTATCACATGTAATTGAATTTGTTTGACTCACATTTAATTCGCCCGTAAACAAGGGAAGGAATTGACTGTGTGCATGAAACAATCTAATCCTCCAAATGGTACTTAGGAATCATGTCAATTTCACGGAATAAATTTTCCTTCTGTTTTGTAAACACAAGCCCCCACGGCTGATATAGTTGATACTATATGAGTATTTAATATAATAAATTTTAAGATTAATTTTCAGTAAGGATAAAATTATTTTATTAGATGTCTGATTTTTTTCATGAAAAAAAATTACTGTGTTAGAATAAATACTCCTATGATTACTCTCTTTTAGAGTGTGTAGGGAGGGGCCGTTAAAGATGATGACTTCACCTTTTGATGTAACAAGTTCAGCTTGGAGGTCCCCACGAATTGACTTAGTTGGTACATGTATGGATATTTGTTCTAATAGATTTTAAAGTCAGTTTCTAACGGGTATAAAATATCTTGTTAGGTGTCTAATTCCCTCATACAAAGGACTGCTCCACTAAGGGAAAATGTCTCATATGATTTACCTATATGTATCTTGCCGTGAGACTGGCAATACTAAATTGTTTGAGTTGAGTAACACTACCTTTTGCTCCAACAAATACTGAAAGAGCCACACAAGTGTAGTCGAGTTGATATTCAGGCAAGACTTACTATTAGAGAGGCATGATTCAATTCCTGATAAATACAAATATTATTTTAGATTATCTCATGCTCCTATCTAAAAATATCGCTCGGTTAAGATTGAATAAATCTCTATAATTTATCTCCTTTCAAATGATATGGGTTGCTTTGAGAACCACCACAAGTCAGCATGGAAGGCTTGGTGATTCTACTGTAGGGATCTTATGTTCCTTTAACTCGAAGTCTTTCTAGGTTCACTTGTCCGCGTTATTCCTCTGATATAATTACTCAGATGGTATATATGGCAAGAGGAAGAATAGTGCAAAAAAATACACATAGATGATAAAATTTCATTTGCAGCTGTCTTTTCTTTCTCTTGCAAATCTTCCATTCCTAGCACTCTCAGTCTCATTTCTTCCACTCCAATGATGTCTTGCATAGCTCGGAGTGCAGCAGCTTGAAGCCACTGCATTCGTACGGAAGCACCAATTTATTGCATCTTTTCTCCGATAGTAAACATAGATTTTGCTTTGACCACATAAAACAGTACTAGTTCGAGCGACAAATCATAACGAATAATCGAGATGCACTGAGCAACTATTCTCATCATGAGGTAAGTATTTACACCAATGAGTCAATAACACCATCAAATTAAATTGTTTGGTACACTGACCAGTAGGCCAATAAGAAATACTTGAAGTCATTGTTGGTGCGCAGAGTTGAAAGCAAGAGCCTCCTTGTAGATAAGCTCTTTCATCTGTTCTTCAGAGAGAGCTGCTTGCTCAAAGTCAAAGTTGAAGGGCACATTGCACACTGGCTCATCACTTATATCATGCAAAGAGGCTAAGTAAGGATGTGCGAGAGCATCCTCAACTGAAGGAGAAGAAAAACAGTCAATTGTTTAAACAAATTTAAACAGATGGTTAGAAAATTTGTCCAGATTAAAGAAAAAGCCACATTGTAAGAACTCACCAGTTATTCTCTTTCTAGGATCAAATGTCAACATCCTTTCGACTAGATCGATGGCTGTAGGGTGAATATGGGGGAATTTTTGGGGGAAGGACTGGCGTGGATGGCGAGGAAGATGGCGAAGGTATCTTCTTGCATTTTCACTCAAAAAAGTCAAATCAGCCTCATCTGGAGTGCCGATAACCTGCACGATATGAGTCATATCGGATACGACAATCATCATGCAAATTCTAGACAAAAATGACAATTTGGATATTGATTTAAAGTTTAGAAGAGAGGAAATCGATTACCCCCATCAATAGATTTAGTTGGTTAGTATGATCCCTTCCGGGAAACAGAGGCTTCCGGTCCATAAGTTCCATGAATATGCAGCCGACAGACCACACATCAATGGCTGCAGTGTACTCTGAAGAATTGAGCAACAGCTCTGGCGCGCGGTACCATCTCGTAACAACATATTCAGTCATAAAATCGGTTTCTGAGGAGGTGCGAGCCAGTCCAAAATCGCAAATTTTCAGATCACAGTTGGCATTTAAGAGGAGATTGCTTGGTTTCAGGTCTCTGTGGAGAACATTTGCTGAATGTATGTACTTTAGCCCACGAAGAATTTGATAAAGGAAATACTGTGGAATTTTTTTTAAAAAAAATATGAGTTTAGTCGATTAATTACAATGTTTAGAATAAATAATGAATGAGATTGAAGCATAACCTGGCAATGCTCCTCGGAAAGTGCTTGATTCGAACGGATGATTTGATGGAGATCCGTGTCCATTAACTCATAAGCAATGTAGACATCTTTAAACGCATCGCGTACAGCCGGTGGAATCAGATCTCTGATGGTAACAATCTGCAATTCGAACGAGGTTGTTGAATCTCCTTTTAACACGTATTCATATAAGCGAGAAGTAGAAATTCATGAAACTCGCTGCTGACATTTTCATGATCCATGTGCCTGAGAAGCTTGATCTCCCGCAGCGTCCTCTTCGCGTCGATCTTGTTGTCGAAAGCATTGGCGATCTTCTTAATCGCCACTTGCTCCCCCGTCTGTGAATTCAAAGCCGAACTGCAACCACGATTCGATGTGAAAATCACAAATTAAACCACCGAAAAGCAAAATGAATGAAAGGGAACAGGGGAGGAGGAATCACCAGACGATCCCGTAGGCGCCCTTGCCGATGGGGATAATCGGGGGCTTGTACTTCGCGGTGACCTCGAAGATGTTTTCGAAGATGTTATATTGGATGAAGCGGCCGCCTTGGCTGAGCGTCGCCTTGATGCCCTGGAGCCCTTGCCCCGGCGGCGGTACCGGCACCGGCCCTCCGACCTCCTCCGCCATCTTCGAGTTCTCAGGCTGACCTCCCCCCTCCATCTTCACCTCTCTCTATCGCTCCCTTCTCGAACTTTATTCCCTCTTTTTTCTCTCGGCGTCGCTGCTGCTCGATCTATATTTGGCCATCACCACGGATTGGAAGACGAGATACGAGGAAGGATAAAAATAGGTGCAGAAGTCCATTTATGAACGTGTTTACGTAGGCTGCCTGATTTACACAAGCTCGGTTTTGATTTACGTTGGAAATTTTAAAGGTTGATCGTAAAAATTAAATATCTGGATTATTGAAAAAATTGGAGATAGAAAGAACGCAGCCACGACTGTACTAGGTCAAGTTGAACAGTCATGTCAAATGAGTTACATTCGAACGTACTATGTAAGATAGTTGAGATGATTAAAGTTGGTATGGACGTTGGGTTAAGCATATGATGATGGATTGGAGCAGGTTGACAATTTTTCCCATATGTACTCTAGGATCCCATAGGAGATATCTGATAGAGGGACGGATTTGGAAAAAAAAAAAAAATCGGATTCGGATTTAGATTAAGAGGATTTTTTCAGAATCCGATTAGGACTGATATGGGATGCTATCCTATTCTCAAATCTATCTTGATACGACATAAATATGGTTTGGTGATAGAAATGGAAATGGAAATGGAAATAAGGATTGGGATGGAAATGAGATTCTCCCATATCCTTCTATATTTATTTTGTTGGATGAAAAGCGGTGATTTGGACAAGGATGTAGATTTAATTTCTACTGGGGCGGAGATGGGGATTACCTTAATAGATAAGAGCAGGGATAAAATTCAAGGGGTTGGGATAGGGATGACAATGAGTTGGGTTTAAACTATATATATAAAGTTTAGCGGGTTGGCGAGTCCAACCAGCCCCGAACCTGTCGGGTTTGAGCGGGTTCAGGACAGGGCGGGTTGAAAAAGTAGGCGGGGAGGGTTCGGTTTTTTTTTTTTTTTTTGACGGAGTGGGTGCTGAGATTGGCCAAATCCGGCTCGAACCCGCCCTGTTGTCATCCCTAGATTGAGATAAAATTCAGGGACGAAAATAAGGATGGCAAATCTACTCCGTCCCTTCCTATTCCGCTCCGTTGTCGTCCCTAAATTGAAGAGACCCTTCTTAAAATTAGATAAAGTAAATAAATAATTGAGTTGGGTGGTGAGACGGGCCAACTGGACAAGTCAATCAAATAGGAAGATGGATCGAATTTAGCGAATTAGATGGATAGGATAGAAATTACTCAAATTGGATTGAGTAGTTCATCTCATGTATCCACCATCTCCTAGTTATATAAAGGAAGATAAATCATAAGATTAACTTATAGTCAATTGTCAAATGACTAGAAGATGGGAGGAGCTTTGTTGGTACAGTTTCCACTAATAATCAAACTCAGATTTTGTTGTATAACAAATGTTAAAGTTAGACTTGTGATTTAACCTATTTACCAAGTGTGCATGACTGAAAGACTTGATCAGGCCTGACATCAGGCTGAAGTCCTATTAGAAATTGGCAGGAAAACCATATAAGTTGATATTTGGTAGGAAGTCAAATTGGGTCTGTGGAACCTGACAATTACTGGTTGAAGCCCTGATGGGACATCTGATAGGAAGACCTGGTGGATAAAAAGTTGAGTAAGTCGGCAAATGGTAAGTGAGATAAGCACTGGAGGAGAGTGATCCAGTGAGGACGAACCCCAATTGGCATGTAGGCCCTGGTCCAACTTAGATCCTGTCTTGGGGAGATAGAATCTAAATCATATATCGATCTTGTTTTTATTGTGTTAAACTCTATTTTACGGGGTATTTTTTATTATTTGGACTAACGCGTCTAATAGGAAATTGAAGCTATAAGTTTAGGGGTGTCAAAAATGAACCCGACCCGACGACCCAACCCGAGTCGACCCGAAAAAAATCGGGTTCGGGTTGGGCATTTTCGGGTTCGGGTCGGGTTCGGGTTGGAGGGTAAAAAAAATTTGTGGTTCAGGTTGTTGGTTGGCTGATTAAATAGTTTTTTAGGTGTGTCAAAAATGAACCCGACCCGACGACCCAACCCGAGTCGACCCGAAAAAAATCGGGTTCAGGTTGGGCATTTTCGGGTTCGGGTCGGGTTCGGGTTGGATTTTCAGGTTGGGTCGGGTTGGGTTCAGGTTGACCGGGTTGGCTTAAATATAGGGTTTTGTGGGTTTTTTTAGAGTTAAATCAAATTTTATTTTAAAAATTTAGATGTTTTTATGTATATTAATATCATGTTTGTATGATAATGATGGAATATTGAGATAAAAGTGAAGAATTATAGGGAAAATAGCCCAAAAAAGTCGTTTTGAATCGGATTTTCGGGTTATATGGGTCGGGTTCGGGTTGATCGGGTTGGTCGGGTTCGGGTTCGGGTTGAGGTGTTTTGGGTTGAACTCGGGTTCGGGTCGGGTTCGGGTTGGGTTAAAAAAAAAAAAAAAAAACTCAACCCGACCCAACCCGACCCGACCCACCCGAATTGACACCCCTAGTTTTTTTAGAGTTAAATCAAATTTTATTTTAAAAATTTAGATGTTTTTATGTATATTAATATCATGTTTGTATGATAATGATGGAATATTGAGATAAAAGTGAAGAATTATAGGGAAAATAGCCCAAAAAAGTCGTTTTGAATCGGTTTTTCGGGGTTCGGGTTCGGGTTGAGGTGTTTTGGGTTGAACTCGGGTTCGGGTCGGGTTCGGGTTGGGTTAAAAAAAAAAAAAAAAAACTCAACCCGACCCAACCCGACCCGACCCACCCGAATTGACACCCCTATATAAGTTCGCTAGAAAAAAGATTTCTAGGCGCTTTGGAAAGGTCTAGGCGCCCAAAGGATCAGACTGCCAGAGTGGGTCCAGGCGCCTGGATTAACCTTAACCCAGCTACTCGTGTAAATGAGTTGGTGCATTCTGATTGGTCGACACACGTCAACATTCAGACGTCCGGGGGTGGTCCAGGCGCCCGGGAGTGGATAGAGGCGAGATAGAGAGCTTCGTCGTGGTGTAGCCACGTCAGCGGTCTAGGGCGTCCAGAGGTGGATAATCCAGCGACGAAGTAGGATCAGATAGGTCTCAATCCAGGTACCCGGAAATATCTATTAAAGGAGATTTAAACAACAGCCTCAAATATCAATCGACTATGACTTTCATACTCGTGTGCTACTTTTAAATTTAGCTACAACGCTAAAACGCTACTCCGACGACAACACTCAAGTTCCTACTCTAAGTTGTCGGTATAATTGTCTTTATTTACTTGTATTTTAAATTTTATATCATTTTGTAATATTTGATCTCTTAGTGGATTGTCCAATAAAAGCACTCAACGAGTGTGAGTCTTAGAGTATAAGTCGTTGAAGGCTCAAAACTAAGTAAAAGAAAAAGAATTAGCACTGTTTCTTTTCTTTTCCGTTGCGTATTCTTTATTTTCCAAAAAGTAAAAAAAGTGAGGCGCGCTATTCACCCCCCTTTAGCGCTTTACGATGCTTCAATTGATATTAGAGCGGGGTCAATCTAAATTGGGGTGAAATCATCATAAAAGCATTTCGTTTCTTTTTTGAAAAAATATATATTGTTTTTGATGAAAAAAATAATCTTATGCCTTTTTCAGATTTTGCATTTTCATTTTTTGGCAAGTCAGAATTGATGTAATAATATCTTTTAACAAATTTTTCATTTTTTATTATTTTTCTCAAAATTAGTGTAATATCATTCGAGTTAGTTTTTTAGGTTTATTCTCCCACACTATTAATTTCAAGATAAAGTCTTAGAAATTTTTTCTTATCTATATTTCTTGTAAGTATATTAATGTGTCATCAAGAAGGATGAAGCATCCACGATCCATTACCATATTACTATACGATCAAGAAAATTTTAACTACTGGAGGTGAGCAATGGAATGATTCTTAAGAAGTATAAATTTTGACAATTTGTTGATATTAAAAAAACCTTTTTGGTACACAAAGTTGAATAAAAAGTTAACTAAATTAGTCTGTAATATTTTATCTAATAATGTTATATGCATATTAAAAAAATACAAGAATGCATATGAGTTTTAGACTCAGTTGATCAAGTTTCACGAGGAGCCGTTGAAGCTAGAGGATCAAGTCAAAATTGAATCAAGATATAAGTCCAAACTAATAAAAAAAAACTTACAGAATTAGGGGTTACGATTTTGATTAGTATATCCAATTACGTAAATATCAATATGCATGATAAATTAGAAATTACTTTTTACAGTAAATTATATAATGTTTTGGATGACAAATTAGTTTTAAAAATTTTGAATAATTCTAAAAATTTAATTAATAATTGAAAAAACTTAATTTATAAATCCAAAATTTTAATTAATAATTCTAAAATTTTAATTAATAATTCTGAAAATAAAATTATTAATACTGAAAATTTTATTAAAAAAATTAGGTTTAATTAACTCAACAAATTCAAATTTAAATAATTCAAATGATAAAATTTAAATAATTCAAATGATAAAATGACCAAATCAATTTAAATTAATTAATTTTAGATTTTGATCAAGTCAATTAAAAGTTTGATCAAATCTACATCAATTTTGATTTGGTCAAATAAAATATTGACCAAATTAAGTAACTTAATTAATTCTGGAAATAAGAATATTAATAAAAATTTAAGTAATAAAAAATTAAATTTAAATAATTTCTGGAATTCAAATATTAATTCAAATAATTCTAAAATTAATAAAAATTCAACTCTAATTAATTATAAAATTAATAAAAATACAAATTTAATTAATTCTAAAAATTTTAAATTAAATAATTTGAATTTGAAAAATTCAAACTTAATTAAATAAGATAAATCTCAATTTACTAATTCAAATCTTATCCCTAAAAATTTAATTAATAATAATAATTTAATCAATTCAAATATTAAGATAAATTTAAATCTAAATTTAAAACTTAAAAATGAAGAATTTTGATCTAGATAAAATTAATAATTTTTTCATAAAATATTTGATAATATAGATAATGTCAATCTAGAAATTACTATCTAAAATAAAAATAATTTAAGAAATTTAAAATTAAAAATTAATAAAAAAAACTATTTAAGATAAGATCTTAAACACAAATAATTTAACAAATTCAAAATTAATAAAAATTTAAATATTAAAGATAATCTTTTAAAAAAATATAATTTAACCAATTTAATAAATTAAAAATTAATAAAAATTAAATATTAAAGATAATATTTCACATAAAGATAATTTAACAAATTCAACCAATTCAAGATTAAAGGGAAATTTAAATCTTAAGTACATTTTTGTAAAAAAAGAGATAATTTAACCCACTTAATTAATTCAAAATTAAAAACCTAAATTAAAACTTAAACACCTAATTAAACTTAAGTAAATAAAAACTTAATTAAACTTAATCAACTAAAGCATGAGTTCTAAAGTTTATTTAATCAAGTAGGACTTGTGATGTATGACAAAGGTTAAAGTCTATAATCAAGTAGGACTTGTGATGTATGACAAAGGTTAAAGTTAGACTTGTGATTTAACTTATTTACCAAGTGTGCAGGACCGAAAGACTTGATGAGACCTAACACTAGGCTGAAGTCTAGTTGAAAATTGGTAGCAAAACCTAGATAGGTTGATATATGGCAGGAAGTCCAATTGGGTCTGCGGGATCTGACAACTAGCTGAAGTCTATATGGGGCATATGGCAGGAAGACCTGGTGGGTCAAAAGTTGGTAAGTCGACAAATGGTAAGTGAGGTAAGTACTGGAGGAGAATGATCCAGTTAGGACGAGCCCCAATGAGGCTATAGGCGCTGATCCAACTTATATCCATTTAAAAAATCTAAATTAAGACCATAACTAGATCCTAGTCTTGGCGAGACAGGATCTAAGTCATAAATTGTTCTTATTTTTAATATGCTAAATTTTATTTTGTAGGATATTTTTTTTGGTATTTGGACTAACGTGTCTTTTATGAAATTGAAGTTGCAAGTTGGCTAGAAAAAGGATTTTCAGGCATCCCAGAAGGGTCTAGGCACCCGGAGGTCCGAGCACCCGGAGTGGGTCAAGGTGCTTGGATTGGCCCAAACCCAGTTACTCATACAGATGAGTTAGCACACTTTGATTGGTCAACACTCGTCAACATTCATGTGCCTGGGAGTGGATAGAAGTGAAGTGGATAGGAATGTAAATGAACCAAACGGTTCGTGAGCTATTCGGAGCTCGATTCGGTAAAAAGCTCGTTCGAGTTCGTTTGTTTATCTTATCGAGCCGAGCTCGACAGTTTTATCGAGCTGAGCTCGAGCTTAAGGATATTCGGCTCGTGAGCTCGCGAACATGCTCGTTTATAGGCTCGCGAGCCAAAAAAAATGAGCCTTAAACCGAGCTAAAAAAAACGAGCTCTAAAACGAGCCTTAAAATGAGCCAAAAAATGAGCTCTAAAATGAGCTAAAAAATGAGCTCTAAAACGAGCCAAAAATGAGCTCTAAACGAGCCCGAAAATGAGCCCGAGCTAGCTTAACGAGTTAGACTCGTTAACTTTGATAATCGAGCTAATAACGAGCCGAGCTCGAACTGTTCGCGAGCTTGATAATTCTAAAATAAGCCGAGCTCGAGCCTTGTGATAAAAGCTCGATTCGAGCTCGAGCCTAATACTGTTCGGCTCGGTTCGACTCATTTATATCCCTAGAAGTGGATAGAGCTTCATCGAGGTGCAGCCACACCAGTGGTCTAGGCACCTAGGGGATGGTCCAGACACCCGGAGGTGGATAATCCAATGACGAAGTAGGGTTAGATAGGCCTCAGTTCAGGCGCTCAAGGTGGTCCATACACCTGAAAATGTCTATAAATGAGATTCAAACAATAGCCTCAAATATCAATCGACTATGACTTTCATACTCGTGTGCTACTCTGAAACTTTACTATAATGCCGAAATGCTACTCCGACAATAACACTCAAGTTCCTGCTCTAAGTCGCCAGCATAATTATCTTTATTTACTTGTACTTTAAATTCTATATCATTTTGTAATATTTGATCGTTTAGTGGATTGCCTAACGAAATCACTCAGCGAGTGCGGGTCTTGGAGTAGGAGTCGTTGAATGCTCGAATCAAGTAAAAGAAAAAGTGTTAGGATTGTTTCTTTTCTTTTCCGCTGCGTATTATTTGTTTTCCGAAAAGATAAAAAAAACGACGCATGCTATTCACCCCCCTCTAGTACTTTATGACCCTTCAAGTTTTTTCCAAAGTTGACAATATAAGATAGTTTTGACCAAGTCTATCAAGCAAATTGAATATAAATGATCAAATTGATTAGGTGTGACCAACTTTGGTACATAGACTCTTCGAGTCATTCTTATAAATTGAACATAGTAATAATTATTGGGCAAAAATTAAAAGGGAACCGCAAATTAATAGAAACATCATATTAGTGCCCCTTTTTCTAAATAGTCAAATGAATGCCTCTTCAGCCCCTTTACACACTCCTCTCATGATTTTATCTCAAAAATTCCTCTGGATTCATTATTATTGTAGAAGCTACCGACTAGCTTCTACAATAGGTAAAAGCTAACAGATAATTACTACACGTTATAGAAGTTACCAGATAGCTACTATATATATGTTGTAAAAGTTATATACTAGCTCGAAATACTCAATCATGATTAAATTATATTCATTTGAAATGTAATGTCATGAAGTCTACATCGTTTGGTTTGCTTATTAAAATATTATTTTAATTAGATTATTACTTAGAAAAGCAAAATCAAAATTATATAAAATTATGGTTGTAAAAACTAGCAACTAGCTTTTATATATTGTAAAAGTTAGCAACTAGTTTCTGCACGTTGTAGAAGCTAAATGTTAGATAATATTTATTTAAAATCTAATAAGTGTTTAAAGTCCTAATTGTTTATTTTGTTCATTAAAATATTATTTTAATTAAGTTATCACTCAAATAAATAGAATCAAAATAATATAAAACATTATTGTAGAAGCTAGCAACTAGCTTCTACAATAGCTACTATACGATCGAATGATTAGATAATGTATTGTAAAAGCTAGATGTTAGTTTCTATAATTGTATAAGTTAATTGCTAACTTCTATATGATTGAATGATCAGCTAATATATTGTAGAAGCTACTTGCTAGCTTTTGCAAGTTGTAGAAGCTAGGTGTTAGTTGTTGGTGCAACATCTCTCAGGTCAAGGTTGACCTGGTTGACCAAGCTTGAGTCTTGGTTTGGGTTTCGATGTTTGACAATACAAGGTTGATTGAAGAAGAGTCAAGTAGGTCAAGGATTGACCAGATACTTGACTGGGAAGTCCTAATTGGGATGTTAGGCGAAGTGAAAGTCCTGGTGAGTGAAGTCAGGCAGCGGAGAAATCCTAGTGAGTGAAGCTAGGTGAAAGTCCTGGTGAGTGAAGCCAGGCAGAAGAGAAATCCTAGTGAGTGAAGCTAGGTGAAAATCCTAGTGAGTGAAGCTAGGTGAAAGTCCTGGTGAGTGAAGCCAGACAGAAGAGAAATCCTAGTGAGTGAAGCTAGGTGAAAGTCCTGGTGAGTGAAGCCAGGCAGAAGTGAAGTCCTGGTGAGTGAAGCCAGGCAGAAAAGAAGTCCTAGTGAGTGAAGCTAGGAAGATTGGAAGTCCTGGTGAGTGAAGCCAGGCACGAGGGAAAATCTAGATGGGTCAAGGTTAACCAGACATAAGGTGAAAGTCCAAGTAGGTCAAGAGAGTGACCGGATAATTGACATGATGAAGGAAAGTCCAAGTAGGTCAAAGGAATTGATCGGACACTTGGTGAGGAGTCCTGGCAGGTCAAGGGAGTGACCAAAATGCTAGGCAGGATGTACCAACAGGTCAAGGTTAACCGGATGTTGGTTTGAGAGGCTTGGGACTTGGTTTTGGGCAAAAACCAAGAGCTGGATCGATCAGTGGATCGATCCAGGCTTTTCCCAGCGCACAGAAAGCCTCTGGATCGATCAGTGGATCGATTGGGACACTGCTGCTTCGCACGATAAGCGCTGGATCGATGCGTGGATCGATCCAGACGTTTTTCCAGAGCACAGAGGCGCTCTGGATCGATCCGTGGATCGATCCAAAGCCTCCCCGATCGATTGGGAGTTTTCAAATCGATCGGGATCCGACCGTTGCGTCGTATTTGAGCTGCAGGCGGGCGTCTCCTTCAGTAGCTGATGTGCGTAGATTATATACTCTCTTATGCATATTTTTACGCACATTTACATATTTTGAGCATGCTTGATCTATGCATTTTTATACTTCCAGCTTTCCTTTTAGCATATTTACTCTTTTGGTTCGGAGATATGCTTTTTGTGTATTTTCTGTACACAGGAGTCGATTTGGTGAAGAATCTACATCTTTGGGCAAGCCTTGGAGGAAATGAAGGGAGAAAGCACCGGGCTGTGTACCTCACACGGCCCTGCACTGGTATGGAGCTCGGGCCGTATGGAGTTTGGCACCAACAGAAGAGGAAGATGACATGGTCGTGTGAACTTCGCACGGCCGTGTCAAGATTTGAAGCCAACCAGAGCAGAAGCCTTACATGGCCGTGTGGATCTACACGGCCGTGTGAGGTTTCCAGAGACCAAGCAGGCTGTGGCCGTGTGCACCACACGACTGTGTAGTATTTCCAGTGAGCAGAAGGGTTCTGGCCGTGTGGAGTCACACGGCCGTGCAGCTTTGGTAGAGAAGGAACTGGACATGGCCGTGTGAATCTCACACGGCCGTGTCACGGGGCCGTGTGGCGCCCGATTCCCTCCTCTATTTAAACCCTCCTTCATGAATTGAAAGGGGATCTCTCCCCCTTTGGGAGAAGGCAAGATTTGGTGGTTTCCTCCCAATCTTGGGAGGATTTCTGGGCGATTCAAGGGGAGCTCTTGACGATTTCGGCTCCGAAGACGAAGCTTCTTCGTAGATAAGTTTTCTCTTTCCCCCTTTTCTTGGTTTCTTGGATTGGGGATTTAAGAAATGCTTGTATTCTTTATTTCTTCGGGTTTTCTTCCTCGATTCATGGAGTAGATCTTGTATTCTAGGATGAAGGGAGTATTTGTATGATGGATTGATGTAATCTCTTATGGATTTGCCATTTTCTTGTTTCAATGACATTATCTTGCTTGTATCGATTAGATCTTGAATGATTAATGGTGATTCGTGCTTAATTCTCATTCTTGATTAATTGTTTGGATTTCTTATGGACTTTGTAAAGATAAACTCTCACTCGATCATCCGAGGGATCCACGTGACAGGTGCAAGCCTGTGTAAGGACGTTTGAGAGATAATCTTGAAGAGGAAATAGGAATATTCAAGAGAGTAGGATGAATTTTGTGATTAGTTTCTTGTATCTTGATAGATTAATAAGTCGTGGGCTTCTACGTTGATATCCGAGGAAGGCATAGTAATAGGTGCACTTCTGTGTAAGGATAACATAGGTTCATGTCTAATTAATCCTATTTAGATACATTTCTCAGTTCTTAGCCGGTTGTCTATTGCAAGAGAGAACCGGCAACTTTCTACATGTTTGGCAATTGAGGGATAAGAATTGGTGAACCATTTACATTCGAGAAATCCTACAAAGAAACCGAAACTCCTAGAATCTCCCTTTATCATAACCCAAAACACTAAATTCTTGTTTGTTGATCTTTAAGATTAGATTTGTTTACCTTTACTTTGCTTTTGAAACGATTGGATAGTTGTTTAGCTAATTCGCATTGAGACATTTCTAGTGCTTATTCCAGTCCCTGTGGATACGATAATCTTTTATATTACTTGCGACATTTCCGTACACTTGCGGAGAGTGAACAGTAGCTCTCCACTGTTTTATCTCAGACCTCTCGCCAGCTCCTCCACAGCGCTCTCAAAGATCAGATCGCCAGTTCTTGAAGGATCTTGGATGTTTTCCAAGTCAAGAGGCGGATCAAAGTCAAGAAGAGAAGCTAGGGTTAGGGTTTTCTGTACTCATTGTAAGCTTTGCGCTTGTATTTTGTTTCCCTTCCCTTTCTTTTTGTATTGAGAGTCTTGTAGGGCTTCTCCACCTTCGGTAGTTACCATAAAGGAGAGTTTTATTAGTGGAGGGTGTGTGAGTAGGTGTGGATCCTTGGATTAGTCACCTCTTGTGAGGTGGATACCAAGTAAACCAACCGTGTTAGCGTTGTATGTTTTTGTTTCTTGTATTTCCGCTGCACATCTTCAAAGAAACAAGCAACGTCAACCACGAAGCACGCGACGAGCTATTCACCCCCCTCTAGCTACTTTTCGGTCCTAACAAGTGGTATCAGAGCAATGTTGCTCTTCACCGGAATCATCGCCGGAAGGGTCAAGCATAACAAGAAGAGCTAGAGGGTGAAGAAGTTGAAGCAAAATTGTCAAACTCAAAGAAATTCAAAAGCTCAACTTCTACAATGGAATTCCGAGATGGGCTCGGATTCGACACGAGGGTGGCTCCACCATACACTTCCACGAGTTTCGATTCTTGGAAATCAAGAATCGAAAATTTTCTTATGATGGAGATAGAGCAATGGTTTGCTCTTATGGAAGGCTTGAAGACTCCAACAAACTCAAAGGGCAAAGTTCTCAAGAGGAGCAAGTGGAGCCAAGAGCAAGTCCAAAGGTGCGAGGCCAATGACAAAGTGACCAAGCTTTTGGTCAATTTATTGCCAAGCACCATCCTTTGCAAAATTGGAGAATTTGAAGATGCAAAGGAATTATGGAGTAAATTGGCCAAGCTTCATGAAGAGATCCCCTCCACTGTACAAGAGCAAGAAGAATCCAGAGAGGGTGACTCTTTAGAGCAAGATCAAGAGGAGGACTCCGAGGTTGAGAGATGCTCAACCTCCGAAGAAGAAGTTCAAGAAGAAGCTTCATCTTCAAGGGAGTGCAATGAAGAGAACAAGGAGGGAGCATACTCCTTGTTCCATGTACAAGATGATGAAGCCTCCACCTCTAGGATTGAGGGGGAGCAATCCTTTGTGACGCCGGATCAAGAAGAAGAAGAAGCTTCTACATCTGGGACAAGAGAAGAAGAGGATGAAGTAACTTCCACCTCCACAAGTCAAGCTAAATCAATGGGAGGACAATCATTTGCGGATCAAGAGGAAGTCTCTACCTCCGAATCCAAAGGAGAAAGTGTCAACCCTACACATGAAGGTATAAATGTTTCAATTAAAAATAAAAATCATATAATATGTTTTGAGTGTAGGGAAAGTGGGCACTACAAGAGCAAGTGTCCCAACTTGGCCAAGAAGAAGGGTCAAGTGACACAAAAGGGCAAGGAGAAGCCCAAAGAGACCACCCCCGGGACAAAGAAGAGCAAGGAGCACATTGTGTGCTTCTTGTGTCAACAAAAAGGGCATTACCGAAGTCAATGCTCCAAGGGGAAGAAGATGGTCAAGGCTCAAGGAGGCACTAGTCAAGGGGGAGCCTCCAAGGTAAAGAAGAAGGTAACATTTATTGAGCCTACCCCTTTACATTATGGTAAAAAGCATGATAGTTCTAATTGTTATCATCTTAATGCAATTTACCATAAGAATAGAAAGCATGAGGGCATTAAGAAAAAGCATGTGGCCCTACATGCCAAGACTACCCAACCTAAGGTTAGGAAGGTAGATAAAAATTTAGGCAAGAACACTAAGGATAATAGATACAAGCCCAAGAATAAAAATGCTCATGGATCAAATGAAAAATCAAATACTAAGGACTTAGTGAGGGAAAATCAAGTCTTGAGGTCAAGACTTGATAAGTTAGAAAAGACCCTAAAAAGATTGAAAAATATCCTATTAGGGCAAAATGAGCATAACCTAGGTTTAGGGGTACAAAAGTCATCCAATGGCCATAGAGGTTTGGGATACAAACTCAAAGCTAAAAAGGATGTGCCTAGTTATCATAGGGTTCCATATAGTTATGGAACAAACCCTAAGTCTAGAGGTCAAGTCAAGGATACAAGGGAAGATATCCCTAGAAGTATTTTTGCAACCAAAGTGACTAAGACTTCTAAGAAGTATAAGAAAGTCACTAACAAGGTCACAAGGGAGGCTATCCCTAGAGTTGACCTAGAAAATGTGACCAGGGCTTCTAAGAAACCAAATAAGGTTACTAGAAGGTATCTAGGGAAGTTATCCCTAGTGAGTACCTAGAGCATCCAAGGAGCACCAATAGGTGCTGGGTTCCTAGGAGCATCTTCTCTACCCCATAGATGGGTTAGAGAGTATCAACTCCGATTAGAATGGTAGTTAACTCAACTTTGAGGAAATTGACACTCAAGAAGCATTTTCAAGGTTTTTGTTAACCTTAAAATGAAATGGAATTATTATTTACTCCCTGAAAGAGTAAAATGTGCCTAATGGTGGAAAAATTGATTTTATCTTAAAATGGCATAAATTGGGAAAACCTAGAGAAATGCCAAGTTGGGATTTTGGTATTCTCTTAAAAATTTAAGGCAATCCGGGCCTTGATTTATGTGATTACTCTTGAAGAAAAATGGAATGTGCCAACATTTGAGGATATGCTTAATTTTTAAGTGACATAAACAAATCAAGAGAAATAGAAATGTCAATTTAGGTTTTGACATTTCTTTGAAGCATTTAGGGCAATCTAGGTTTAACGTGTTAAGTTAAAACAAGTGGTGTATTTTGAGTTAGCTAAATTGTTAAGGACACTTAGATAAGTAATCTAGGTATATTTTATTTTTGCTAAACTTTGTCATGATTGTTTGCCCATTATATGTCATGACATCATGTTTTAGTTTTGTATTTTGCATTCATGAATTATTATGAAAAATACAAAAATACCATGTCATGACATTCATACATCATGTAGTTATAGGATATTTTCTTTTGAAAATTATCTCCTTTTGATGTATGCCATAACATAATCATGCATCATGTTTATTTCCTTAAAATTAAGGACAAATGTTTTTACCAACAAGTGGTATAAACAAATGGCATTTATAAACAAGTGGAATCAACAAGTGACATCTTAGGTGGATGTCTAATATCTCTAAAATGCCTAGATAGATATGTATGATCCCTAGAATAGGGCAAAACCAAAATCTCACATCTCACAAGGACTATAAGGTGACTTGTATGTGTTTTAGTGCACATTAGATACAAGTGAGATGTTAGGAAGATGAACAAAACTCAAGATGTTGATTTAGTGTGGTCTTTTGAGTTTTAGGTTCATCAAAACACATAGTTATGTGTTTTCCCATCATTGGGAAAGCTAATGTACAAGTCATGTGCATTAAGCCCAAGGAATGTGATGGGATATTGGTTTTGAAAATTATTTTAAAATGCTTTTGGAAAACCTTGGTGAAGGCTATCTTTTGATAGTAATCACCATTGAATAGTTAGACACAACTTGAAGAAAACGCTAAAATTTTTAGCAAGTTTTCAAACATGTGCCAATCTTTGAAACTATGATGTATTTTCATAGAAAACTATTTTTCCATGATAAAGTATGCCCTAAATAATGTCTACACGAAATTTCATGATTTTTGGATTTTTGTAGAATTTTCTAGGGATTTCTGAAGTTGGCTGAATTTGAAATTCAGCAACTATCAGAGCTCCGATCGATCCATGGATCGATTGGAGTGCCTGAATCGATCAGTGGATCGATTCAGAAGGCAATTCTCGCGAGCAGAGCTCGCTGGATCGATCTGCCGATCGATCTACACATCCTGAATCGATCAGTGGATCGATTCAGAAAGGTTCAATCGATTGGAACCCAACTCCAATCGATCCAAGTTGCTGATTTTGGCTGGGAAGGCCTGATTTCAGCATTTTGAACCTATATTAGTCTAGGTAACCATTCCAAACCCCTCAAAATATATTTGTATACATAAAAAGGGAGTTTTCATGTTGAAAACAAGGATGAATTGGTTAAGGAAGACTATATTGAAGTTAGGTTGAGGTTTGTTTCAAAGTTTTGAATATTTGAACCTCACAACTTCAAAATTTGGATTTCCTAAAGGTTTAGGGATTCCAAGTCATTGTTGGTGCAATGACAGAAGTTACCACCATGTCTTTAGGGGGAGGGACTCTTTAAAGACATGAACACTATTTTTTCATGAACCTTGGAAGGTGGTTAACCTTCTTTTCAGAAAATGCTCAAGGTTGAGCGTTTGAACTTTAATGGGGATCGGATATCCTCATTGTTCAAGTGGTTTAAGTTAGAAATGCTCTAGGACGGGCATTTGACTACATTAATGGGAGAATGTAGGGTTAAGGATAAATGAAGGGTATGAGACTTTCATTGTCGTGTTGATCACACCGAGTGAAGTTGTGAACAACGATGAGCAACTCTTCAGGGGGAGAGTTTTCAACAAGTGGATTTATTGATGTGTGCCCAAGAATGGGGCATGGTTTGATGTGTGCCAATAGGGGGAGAATGAAAGGACTTATGAAAGGGGGTAAGTTAGGTTTTCATTATCTAAGGGGGAGTTTGCCCTCTTAGGGGGAGAATGAAGAGCTTAAGTTATGCTTCCATTACCTAGTGACATGAAGAAGGTTTAGGCTATGAGATTAGCCTAACTTACATGTGGTATTGTAAGTGTTATTATGGTATTGTCAAACATCAAAAACGGGGAGATTGTTGGTGCAACATCTCTCAGGTCAAGGTTGACCTGGTTGACCAAGCTTGAGTCTTGGTTTGGGTTTCGATGTTTGACAATACAAGGTTGATTGAAGAAGAGTCAAGTAGGTCAAGGATTGACCGGATACTTGACTGGGAAGTCCTAACTGGGATGTTAGGCGAAGTGAAAGTCCTGGTGAGTGAAGTCAGGCAGCGGAGAAATCCTAGTAAGTGAAGCTAGGTGAAAGTCCTGGTGAGTGAAGCCAGGCAGAAGAGAAATCCTAGTGAGTGAAGCTAGGTAAAAATCCTAGTGAGTGAAGCTAGGTGAAAGTCCTGGTGAGTGAAGCCAGGCAGAAGAGAAATCCTAGTGAGTGAAGCTAGGTGAAAGTCCTGGTGAGTGAAGCCAGGCAGAAGTGAAGTCCTGGTGAGTGAAGCCAGGCAGAAAAGAAGTCCTAGTGAGTGAAGCCATGCATGAGGAAAAATCTAGATGGGTCAAGGTTGACCAGACATCAGGTGAAAGTCCAAGTAGGTCAAGAGAGTGACCGGATACTTGGCATGATGAAGGAAAGTCCAAGTAGGTCAAAGGAATTGACCGGACACTTGGTGAGGAGTCCTGGCAGGTCAAGGGAGTGACCAAAATGCTAGGCAGGATGTACCAACAGGTCAAGGTTGACCGGATGTTGGTTTGAGAGGCTTGAGACTTGGTTTTGGGCAAAAACCAAGAGCTGGATCGATCAGTGGATCGATCTAGGCTTTTCCCAGCGCACAGAAAGCCTCTGGATTGATCAGTGGATCGATCCAGAGGTCCCAATCGATCAGTGGATCGATTGGGACGCTGCTGCTTCGCGCGATAAGCGCTGGATCGATGCGTGGATCGATCTAGGTGTTTTTCCAGAGCACAGAGGCGCTCTGGATCGATCCAAAGCCTCCCCGATCGATTGGGAGTTTTCGAATCGATCGGGATCCGACCGTTGCGTCGTATTTGAGCTGCAGGCGGGCGTCTCCTTCAGTAGCTCCCCACTGTTTTATCTTAGACCTCTCGCCAGCTCCTCCACAGCGCTTTCAAAGCTCAGACCGCCAGTTCTTGAAGGATCTTGGAGGTTTTCCAAGTCAAGAGGCGGATCAAAGTCAAGAAGAGAAGCTAGGGTTAGGGTTTTCTGTACTCATTGTAAGCTTTGCGCTTGTATTTTGTTTCCCTTCCCTTTCTTCTTGTATTGAGAGTCTTGTAGGGCTTCTCCGCCTTCGGTAGTTACCATAAAGGAGAGTTTTATTAGTGGAGGGTGTGTGAGTAGGTGTGGATCCTTGGATTAGTCACCTCTTGTGAGGTGGATACCAAGTAAACCAACCGTGTTAGCGTTGTATGTTTTTGTTTCTTGTATTTCCGCTGCACATCTTCAAAGAAACAAGCAACATCAACCATGAAGTACGCGACGAGCTATTCACCCCCCTCTAGCTACTTTTCGGTCCTAACATTAGCTTCTACAATTATAGAAGCTAGTTGCTAACTTCTATATGGCTGAATGATCAGATAATTAATATATGAATATTTTGGGTATGCCACTTTAAAAAAGGCACAAAGAGACGTTCATTTGATTTTAATAAAAAATAGGACATCCATTTGACGAAAACTTAAATGATGGATGCCTATTTAATTTTTGTCCATAATTATATATTTATTGTATTTTATGAACAAAATTAATCAACACATATCTTACTTATTATTTTATTAAGAATCTTCTCCCTTTATTAACTAACTTTGGTGAAACCCAAAATAAAAGTACTTTAATGTCCTTTTTGTTATTCACACAAACAATAATTCTAAGATTTATTAGTAATTTCCATAAATGCATTGATATAGAGTTCGAGACTCAGTTGCGCCGTATTATTGAAATTTTTTCTCATTAATCAATTAGAAATCTGGAGTTCTCTTTAGTTCCACATCTTATAATTGGGAACACTGCGACCAAAAAAGTTTCTATAAATACCTTGGCAATATAAAAATTTCCAGGATTATCGACGGAAATATCCGTCGGCATTCCGTCGCTAAAGGGTCTTATTGACATATTTCCGATGGAAATCAATCTGTTGCGAGAATATGCGTCGGAACCTATTTTACCGACGGAAACCATATTTCCGTCGGAAACTTACCGACGGAAATATATTTCCGTCGGTAAACACCGTTAGACAGCTGGCGCCAAGTTTTCCGACGGAAATAAAACTTTCGTCGGAACAGGGGACTGGAAAAACTTGTATCGTAAAATACCACGGGAAAAATCGTATCGTAAAATACCGACGGAAATGGAATTTTCGTCGATATTTACCGACGGAAACCATTTCCGTCGGTATTTTCCGAATAGAAATATTGACGGAATATAGATTCCGTCAGGAAAATAAAAAAAAACTGACAACCCCTATTTGTTTTCCCATTCAAACATGTATACAAATTATATATCCATACAAAACCAATCATACAATCATAGATACAACCACAGATACAACCATAGTTTACAAATAAACTAACACAATCACAGTTTACATATCTAACAAACCATATATAGATACACACAAACTTATAACACAATCCATAATATAGAAACAAACACTGTATATATATAAAAACATATAGAAACAACACACTCCATATATATAAAAACATATAGAATCAAACATAATATAGACAAAGCATTTCCGTGCTCAAATATATATAAATTCATACCATGATAACATATAATCCAAAACAACGTAACTACGAATGTAAAATCCTGCAAAAAAGTAAAATACAATAAATTATGATGAGATTGATATCGATTATAATTCAAAATATTACATATATGTATAATGAATATTACATTTAAAAAATAAATACCTAGATAGAAAGAAGATGATGATGATGATCGTGCTGAATATGTATACCCTGATGCCTGAAACATATAATAATGTAATATTTAGAAATGAGCAGAGTAAAATAAAACAATCAAATATATTTTGCATGTAACTTGTATGATAAATAAAGATTTAAATAGTAGTTGAACAAACCTCGAAACATGCTAATCACCACGGTCTGATGGGTCTTGAGTCTCCTGTGACTTAGGACCATGTGGCGTCTGGGTGCGAGCGAAATTTGTCACGATCTGTCGCATACTGGCAAAGAGAGTATCTTGCTCGGCCCTCCACTGATCCATAGAAGTCATCCTCTCATCCATTGACTTTAGTTGAGTGCGCAGTTCTTCATTTTCGCGTCTTAATGACTGCACCTCACTAGAAGAAGAGGAACTAGCACGACCCCTCGGAGTCCTAAAACGATCAAATGCCACTTTGGCCTGAGAGTTAAGGCCGTAGAGGGTGGAGTTTTTTGTCCTTCCACCAATAACATCATAATATATCTCATTTAGCGCGTCGGTGGATAGAGACTATGACTCCTCCCCCTCTGATGGTGGCTGAGAGGCCTAAGCCACTTTTTATGTCATTTTCTCCTATGTTCAAAATTATAATATTGATCAATATTTAATTTGATATCAATTATTAAAGTTAATCAAAATAGAAATGCGTGAACAATTGTAATAAAGTTAATAATCTTACGTGTAGGGTCCGAGATCGAGAATCGACAAATTTACGTGTAGGGCCATAAATCATTTAATTCTGCAATTAGCGATTGCAAGAAAACATCTATCTTCTCTTTATGATTGGTTGGACCAGGAATAAGAATAGTAAGAAACATAAATTTATCTTTCATACACATCCAGGGTGGTAAATTGTATGTTGGCCAGGATGAATATTACTATCCCGATTGACCAAATGGTTGAAATCCATCAGCGGAAAGTTCCAATCTCACATTACGTGGTTCCATTGCAAATGAGGGAAATACAGTATCAAGATGTTTTCATGCAGAGGAATCACAAGGACGACACATAATACCTCCTTCATGCTCATGTTCATGATGCCACGTCATGTGAGAAGCTGTAGCGACAGATACATATAAACGTTGAAGTATAGCAGTTAAAGGAAAATAATACATCACTTTCCAAGGAATATTTTTCCTTTTCTTCCCTAGTATGCGAGTACCATTCTTATAATGAGGGTGAGTATAGATTTTACATTGACTCAGTTCGCTATCTTCATGCCAAAATATCATGCAGTTGTTTACATAACAATCAATCTTCTCTACAGGTAAACCTAAATCTCTAACCAATTTCTTGGTACTGTAAAAACTATCTATCATTATGTTGTCAGCAGGAAGTAACTCTTGTTGGTGCAATATTCCCTAGGTCAAGGTTGACCTGGTTGACTGAGCTTGAATTGGGTCAAGCTCGAGTCTTGATGTTTGAGTTTCAATGTTTGACAATACATGAAGACAAGACATGGAGATTGCAGGTGCAATTGCTCATGTGGTGAGATTGTGAAGGAGAGTCAAGTAGGTCAAGGTTGACTGGATACTTGACTGGAAAATCCTGGTGAGTGAAGCCAGGTGAAAGTCCTAACTGGGAGGTTAGGCAGAAGGAAAATCCTGGTGAGTGAAGCCAGGTGAAAGACCTAGTGAGTGAAGCTAGGCAGTATGGAAAGTCGTGGTGAGTGAAGCCAAGCAAATGAGAAGTCCTAGTGAGTGAAGCTAGGCAGAAGGGAAAACCTGGTGAGTGAAGCCAGGTGAAAAACCTAGTGAGTGAAGCTAGGTGAAAGTCCTGGTGAGTGAAGGCAGGCAGATGGAAAGACCTAGTGAGTGAAGCTAGGCAGAAGAAAATCCTGGTGAGTGAAGCCAGGTGAAAGACCTAGTGAGTGAAGCTAAGCAGTTGGAAGTCCTGGTGAGTGAAGCCAGGCAATTGGGAAAGTCCTAGTGAGTGAAGCCAGACACGAGGAAATCCAGATGGATCAAGGCTGATCAGACATCTGGTGTAGAAAAGTCCAAGTAGGTCAAAGGGATTGACTGGATACTTGGCATGAGGAAAAAAAGTCCGAGTGGGTCAAAAGGATTAACTGGACACTTGGTGAGGGAGTCCTAGCAGGTCAAGGGCGGCCGGATGCTAGGCATGATGTACCAATAGGTCATGGTTGACCGGATGTTGGTTTAGGGGACTTTGGACTTGGTTTTGGACAAAAACCATGAGCTGGATCGATCAGTCGATCAATTGGGCAAGTCCCCACGACAAGCCTTCTCCCAATCGATCAGTGGATCGATTGGGGAGAAGTGTCGCGTGAACAAAACAGCTCTGGATCGATCGGCTGATCGATCCAGAGCCCCCAATCGATCAGTGGATCGATTGGGAGGTTCGATTCTGCGCGATAAGTCCTGGATCGATCAGCCGATCGATCCAGGTAATTCCTGAGAGCACAGAGGCACTTTGGATCAATCAGTCGATCGATCCAAAGCCTCTCCAATCGATTGGGAGCAATCCAATTGATTGGGATCCGACCGTTGGCGTCGTATTTAGTTGCTGGCGAGCTGTTCTCTCGTAAGAACTTCCACGGCTTCGATTTTTCTCTTCAGCGATCTTCACATCAACTCCACAAAGTTCTTACCGCCAGATCTTGAGGGTTCTTGGAGATATTCCCAAGTCAAGAGGCGGATCTACAGCAAGAAGAAGAAATCTAGGGTTAGGGTTTTCTTGTGCTAACTTGTAAGCTTTTAGCTTGTATTTTGTTCCCTTTCCCTTTCTTCTTATAGTGTGAACTTGTAGGACTTCTCTGCCTTCGGTAGTTACCGAAAAGGAGTATTTACATAGTGGAGGGTGTGTGAGTGTGTGGATCCTTGGATTAGTCACCTCTTCTTGAAGTGGATACCAAATAATCCTAGAGTTAGCGTTGTGTGGTTGTTTCTTTGTATTTTCCGCTGCATATCTTTTAAGAAACAAGCAACGACGAACACGGGATCACGCTGAGCTATTCACCCCCCCTCTAGCTACATAATCGGTCCCAACAACTCTGACATCAATTGACAAATATCATCGTAACATCTTTCTGAAAAATGATATTCTGCTTTCATATTCAATAACCTTGTAGTAGCTGATAATTGCGAATGACCTGAGGGAATGCCTTCCCACACTTCTCTTTCACTAGCCTTTAACATTTCATATAGTTGCTGATATTCAGGTGCAGGTCTTTCGTTTATATTGAAATAATCAACTGCGGCATTCATTGCATCGTGAACCATTGATTGCATTCCAATATCATAAGTTGATGAGTCATGCGCAGTAAAAGTTGTGCCAGATGATGAACCACCGGAAGACCCAATTGGTTCATACAAATAAGGTTCTCCGTAACAGTACCAATTGTAGTAATTTGGCACAAAACCATTCCTACATATATGCATTTTTACAGTATCTTCATCACGGAAAGCTCTATTTTGACATTTTTTATGATTGCACGGACACTTTAATTCTACACCATTCATATATTCTGGACGACTTTTAGCAAAGTTGATAAATTCTTCAACTTCAGCAATAAAATCATCTCTAATAAATCCATTTTCTAATCGATTATACATCCAAACTTTGTTTATAGACATTTTCACCTAAAACTAATAAATTAAGAATTAGAAATGAGCTTAGATTAACGTATAAACACAAAACAAACAAAAGAACGATATTATGTTACAGATTAATATACAAACATAACATATATCTAAATTAAATCATGCTAAATAATATAAAATATAATAAACTAAATTATACCTGAAGCTGTGAAAGTCTACCGGAGAAGAGCAGCAAATACTATCTGTTTACAGAATAAAAATAATTTAGCACAAAAATTATCAAAAAATTAATAAGTGGAAAGACAACCGGCGCAGGCCAGCACAATAGCCAACATTTCGCTGGCGGCCGACACAGCGGCCAGGAGGGCGCTGGCGACCTGCACAGCGACCAGCAGGCCACTGGTGGCAGGCAACGACGGCCAGTGTCGGCCGCCACAAAGGCTAGCAGGGAGAGGAAAAGAAAAACGCGGGAGAGGAGTTCTTACAGGCGAAATCGAGGAGGAGGAAGAAGGTGCCACTGCGCGCGCGTGGAAAGAAAGCAAAGGGCTAGGGTTCGTGTTTTAGTCGGATTTACCGACGGAATCTAGATTCCGTCGGTAAAAAATAAATTACCGATGGAAACTCTTTTCCGTCGGTGAATCATTTTTTTTTTAAAAAAAACACATTTATGACGGAATCAAAGATTCCATCGAAAAATTACCGACGGAATCTTTAATTCCGTCGGTAATGGAAATAATACGGACGGAATTTTTAATTCCGTCGGTGATTTCCAATATTACCGACGGAAATTATTTTCCGTCGGTAAGGTCGTCGGTAAAACTGTATTTTTTTGTAGTGTGGGTTGAAAATGTTAAAAAGTATACTTTTTTCAGTTTTTTCGCTAAAATCAAGTATGATATTAAATTAATTTTTTATAAGAGGAAATTTGTTAAAATAGTTTGTTGTTGAGCGGGTTTGGTGTATCCTTATCTAATTTATGGATGATCTTTTAGCTAAGATTCCTTTAGCTAAGATTAAATATAGTATTTATTCTTATGAATTTAATATTTGATATAAAAAATTAAATTATTTTTTTATAAAGAAAATATGTTACCCGCACACGTTTATATATTATATTACACATGCAAATAAGGGCGGAGCAACATATAACTTTGGTATGATAATTGTCCCACCTATTTTTTGTAACCCTAAAAGGTATATACAATTATAAAAATATTAGAATCTTACCTTATAAAGAAAATAAAAGAAAAACAATCTTTAAAAGTTAAAACTATTTTTATAGGTTAATTCTTCTTCCTTAAATTTCTAGTCACTAGTTCTTATTAACTTTGTCATGTCGATGAGAATTTTAATATATTAATTTATCGGACACAGGCCTAAAATGTTTTAGTTCAAAACTTGACATGCGAGACTAATTCTTATGAGTTTTGGGTTGTCTATGTTATAAATTAACATTTGATAACTTATTTGTGACATTTAATTGGTTTAAAATCATTTAATAATTTTGATGCCAGATGGTCTTCAAGGACTTAAATAAAAGATAAAAGCGTAAAATAATTTGGACTAAAATTAATAAATAATCTTTCAGGAATCAAAATAGAAAAAATAAGAGCACAAATGAATTTCATAGAATCTAAGAAACACAACAAATAATTTATTTATGAAATTTAACTAATTTAAGTTCATTTAACAATTTCGATCATCATTTCTAGAAAACTTTGCCTAACTTGAGAAACAAAACAAAGATAGTATACATGAATCATATAGGTGTTGGAAAAGGTGAAGTGATGGATGGAAGACGACTGATTCCACTGTGAATGAGATGCTATTTCGATCTTGCGAGTGGAGAAGTATTAAGGTTGATTTAAAATAAATCTTAACTATGGAAGTTGCGGATCGTATTTGCAATGAAAATATTTTCGTTACCGAATTTGCGCAGAAATTTTTTTTTTCATATTTTGATTAAGTTAAGTGTCTTTATTTTTTTCCTAAAATACCAATATTCCAAAAGGCAATAGCAAAGGCTTCGTGGTTTAGCCACGGATCGCGATCCGCATGCTCAGTTTTAGATAGATCTCTACCATTCATTTATCTACATCTGACGGTCTAAAACTTACGACTTAGTCGGAGGGATTGCACTTTCGGAACCCGCCTGTTTCCTGGCACATCTCCTCCTACTTAAATGACCCCGTGTTTCTTCCTAAATCGTCGTTCCGATTCCTAAATCACAAAACCTACTTCTCTCTTCCTCCCGCCGATTTCATAATCTATCGCAATGGCTCGGACGAAGCAGACGGCGAGAAAATCCACAGGAGGGAAGGCCCCGCGCAAGCAACTGGCGACCAAGGCAGCTCGCAAATCGGCGCCTGCCACCGGCGGTGTGAAGAAGCCCCATCGATTCCGCCCTGGCACGGTGGCGCTGCGGGAGATCCGCAAGTACCAGAAGAGCACAGAGCTTCTGATCCGTAAGCTTCCGTTCCAGCGTCTTGTCCGTGAGATCGCCCAGGACTTCAAGACGGACCTCCGGTTCCAGAGCTCTGCTGTAGCAGCACTCCAGGAGGCGGCGGAGGCCTATCTGGTTGGTCTCTTTGAGGATACCAATCTATGCGCCATCCATGCCAAACGGGTGACTATAATGCCCAAGGACATTCAACTTGCTCGCAGGATCCGTGGGGAGAGGGCTTAATTGCTCTGATTTGCTTGTCTGATCTGATTAGGGTTTAGGTTTTTGCTGTTGTCTACTACTACCTCTGTGTTTGAATCCCCTACTGGGATGTAAAAAAGTTTTATTATCGAAGTTTGCTTTTTGCAATTTTACGCTATGCTATTCTTTTTAATGCTTGCTACATTGAACGATGAATGCTTTCGTTGTTGTGTTCTTCCGTGAAACAAACTTAAATAAGTGAAGTCTGTCATGTGAGTATTCTTCTTTTCAAATTGAGGTTTAAAATTGTTATCTTATTTGTTTACCACGATGCGGCTGGAGAAATTGATTCAGAGCTCGATCTTTGAAAAATCCGAATCTGTGATAAATTTTACAATGAAAATAAATTCGTCTGATAAATTAGTGAAAACGATTTCATTGCTGATTTGCAATGAAAATTTTTTTGTCATTGATTTGTGATGTTAATTAATGTTGTTGATTTGTTATGAAAATTAATTTTGTTTATGACGAATAAAATTTTGTTATAAATTAGCAGTGAAAAATATTTTTGTATTTATGATAATTTTTTATTTTTAAGGCAAAATTTTACGTTAACATATTTGATGAATTTTTTTTGGGTATAAGACTTTGTCCAACAATTTTTTTTAGTAAAATTGCAAGATTTGTCACAAGATAATAATTTTTTAATGAAAATATGAAATTAAATAATATTTAATATCATAAAATATAATGAAATAAAAATTAAATATTATTAATAATTATTTAAATAGAACATATCTTGTGCAATTAAGTTTGTATAATTAACATCTTTAACTATTTTTTTTCAATAGATAATATTTTTAATTTATTTAATTTTTTTTGTGACATGATTCTTTGAAGATAAGTTCATTATTTAAATATGTAACTGATATAATCAACAAAATCCTATAGACAACATAAGTAATTAAACATCTAATGCTCTTTTTAAGACCATGTTAAAATTGATAACTCATATGATGTCTAACTTGTCATTATATTTCAAAGTTTTTTCAAGATTTTTATAAGATTTTATTAGGTTATCATTATTAGCAAATTTCAATATTTCTAAATTGAATAAAAATACAAATGTTTCTTGAAATTATTCAAATCGAGTTTTTGGTAAATAAATAGTTTGATCCATTAAAAAGGAAAAATAATTAACTTTAAAAGATTTTTCAGATGATTGCATCACATCTTCATTACTATTTTCGTCAAATTATTTCTTTCTTCATATATTAATTTTTCTTTGAACATAGTTCTAATTTTCATTTCTTCCGCCATTTGCTTTGCTTCCATCATGACCTTATCAAATCAAAACTCTCTATACTTTTCAAAAGTAAGAACAAGTCCTTTAATTGTTGAATTGCAACATCAATGTCTATATTTTCATGTTGAAAAAATTTACTCAAGGTATTAATCACATGCAACAACTTATACCAAATTACCATGCCAAGCAAGAATTCAAAATTTTCAAGTTCATATATTGTGAATGATTCAGTTTCACTCTTTATTTTTGGATTATTACTCATTTATGCCAAATCAAGTAAAACATTTTTAATTTTTTATGTTTTTTCTTTTATAGCTTTCACATTTTTAACATGACTTTCTCAATGGGTTTGTGACAATAGTCTAACAGTTAGGCCTTCTATGTGATCTTTAAAAACTTTCCAATGCTTGGCAGAAGAAGAAAACAATGTATAAATATATTGTATCACTCTAAACATAGACATAGTGTTGGTACAGGGTGCACTAGATGTTTAACCCTGAGTTTTGAGATTGGTAAAGAATTCAAAGTTAAGCTATGTTATAAGTTAATTAGGTTGACTAAGTGTGCATATAGCTTAACTAGAAAGTTTTAATAGGTTAAGTTGACTAGATACTAGGCAAGGTAAAAATCTTAGTGGATAATAAGCAAAGATAAAATTCCTAGTAGGTTAAGTTGTTTGGATATTAGGCAAAGGAAAACCCTAGTAGGTCAGTTAAACCCTAGGTAGAAGACTTTGACAGATTGAGTACACCAGGCAAGAAGCCTATGTTGGAACTCCAAGACGTTTTGATGTGATCAAACAAGTTAAGTTAGACCCTGTTTGGTTTAACCCTTGTGTCTAAGTGTGTAGGAGTTTAGGAGCACAACAAGTCGAGCGAAAGATACGGCTAGCGAGAAGAACGACACGGGGAGAGAGCCGACGAGCTCGGTGCGTCCAAGGGACGAGGTGCCGCGGAAGAGTACACCGGTGGACGAGAAGAACGTACGCGACGTTCGAGGAACGAGAAACCGGGGAGGAAGGTTGCTCGAGGAGAAGGCCGGAAGTTGGGTTCGGGTGAGCCCTGTTCCGAATGGCCGAGATCACCCAAGCTAGCAGAGTCAGAGCGAAAGACTCGGACCGAGGCGAGCTGAATCGGAGCAGAGATCTCGGACGTAAAAAGTCAATCGGAGTTGACTTTGGGGGTCCGGACGCCCGGAACAGTCTGAGGCGCCCGGAACAGTCCAAGGCGCCCGGAACCCTTCTAGGCGCCTAGATCGAGATTTTATCCAGATCGTGGTAAACCGCGATCCGTGCGAAAGGGATAAAATTTTATCCCCCCTAGAGCGCCCGGAACCCTTCCAGGCACCCCGAACAGTGCTATAAATATAGCACTAATTTTCATAGTTAAATAAATTCACTTGTAATCTAATTTTCTGTGTTATACTTTTCTGTCTGTGCTGTTAACGCTGTAAGAGACTACTCCGCCCGAAAGAGATCTTCAGATAGTGCACCATATTCTCCTTGGATTATCAATTTTCTTATTGCAAACCAAGTAACTCCTTTAATTTGTGTCTGCTTTCTTTTAATTAGAATCTTTGCTTTTTATTTACAAGTGTTCTTTATTTAGTTATAAGCCGAGAAAGGGTTGGTTTATTTTTCAAGGCAATTCACTCCTCCTCTTTTGCCAACCTCCAAAGGGACCAACAAATGGTATCAGAGCGAGGACGCTTCAGAAGTACTAATCGCCGACCGAAACAAAGGAACCAATGGCTGGACCAAGCATCGTTCCACCAAAATTCGAGGGAGATTTCGCACACTGGAAACGTCGTATGGAGGTATTTCTGAAAATCGATTTCGAAATTCGTTTAATAATAAAATATGGTTTTGTAGTTCCGATGAATTCAAATGGAGAAGAAAAAGAAGAAGGTCATTGGACGAAGAAGGAGAAAAATGATTCTGTAGCGAATAACCTAGCGAAGTATCACTTGCTGAGCGTGCTGCCGCCTCAAGAAGTCAACCGCATCGGAAGCTACTCGTCGGCCAAAGAACTTTGGGAAAAATTCCTGGAACTCCACGAAGGCACATCTGAAGCCAAGCTCGCAAGAAAAGATATACTTCGGAACAAACTAACGAACATCCGTCTGGAAAGAGGTGAGAAAGTAGCTGATCTACACGCAAAGGTAAAAGAGTTAATTACCAGACTTGAGAACCTCGGTGAAACGGTAACCAATCGGGACACTATACGCTACGCATTCAACGCTTTTCCAAGAACTTCGGAATGGACCTCGATAATCAATGCCTACTACATTTCAAAGGACCTGGGGGTAAGTACCCTAGAGGAATTATTTTCTACTCTTGAATTATACGAAACCAGATGTGCAGGGACAACAAAGGAATCAAGCCAAATTATGATGCTAAATGCAACCAAGAAGGATGAACCTGAGTTAGACTCAGAAGAAGATCAAGAAGCGTATATGGTAAGGAATTTTAAAAAATTCTTTCGATCTAATAAATTTAAAAAAATACAGAATGAGAAGAATCCGAGAAATAGAAGAAGGGTTCATTGCTACCAGTGTCAAAAGGAAGGACACTTAAAAGAGGATTGCCCAGAACTCAAGAAAGATAAAGTCAAGATACCCAAGAAGTACAAGAATCTAAAAGCTACTTGAGACGACACTTCATCATCTGAATCCGAAGTACAAGAATATGCTGGACTAGCACTGATGGCGAGCTATGAAGGGCAAAGTACATTGGAACCCAACATCGATGAAGGGGAGCGACTTTAGATGAATGTAGTGAAACAGAGGGAGAGTTAGGCTTCAAGTCTGATATGGTAAGTGAGGTATGTCTCTTACCTCATGATCAGCTTTATTTTGGAATTAAGTCTATGGAAAAATCCATGTTCAAGTTAAAAAGTAAAAATACCAAATTTAAAAAAATAAAATTTTAGAAATAAAAAGAATTTTGACAAAATCTTGCATAATAGAAGACTTTGAAAAAGTAAAAGTTGAAAATGATAAATTAAAAGAAGAAATAGAAAACTTGAAAAATTCTGTTTGTTCAAATATTTCTTCTTTTAGAAATTATAGAGGATTAAACTGGTACTATAGGTTTCACAAAAGTCAAATCAGAAAAATATCAAAGGCTTATATTCCTAAAAAATACCCGATTAACCCTGTAGGAAGGAACCTCTATTGGGTTCCAAAAATCAATTTAATTTAAATTTAAAATTAGACTTAGTATTTTTAGCAAGAAAATTAAACATTTAATTTCTTTATAAGGTTTTGTCTAGAAAGTGGTTGTTGCTCCAATAACCAAGAAGGCCTAGTGCCTCGCCACTGTCTGGAAGCCAAGTATTGAAATGAAAAGTTTAATTGACTAACTGAAAAACATTAATTTGAAATGCTTTAAAGAGCTACTCAATTTGTTTTAAACAATTCTCAAAAATATTTATGTTTGCAAAAACATAGAGAAATTGTATCATTTTTTTAAAATTATTTTTAACTCAGAATTTTTTTTTACTTAGAAACTTTTTGCAACTCTTAGCACTTATTAAAATTTCTTCTAAAGTTTCACTTAGAAAAATTCAATATTATTTATGTTAAAATATGTTATTTTGTTGCACAAAATGTTATGTTTAACTTAGAAAATCAAATTTCTTTTTACTTAGAAATTTGCATACTTTAGATTTTTTTAACACTTCAAATTTTCTAATTTATTGCAAATTCTTTTTAAAAAAATTAACCTTAGACTTGTTAAAGAACCCCATTTTTTTATGTGATCAAAGAGGGAGAAGAATGTTAAGTCTAGGGGGAGGTGTATTCAAAATTTTCATTAAAAAATTTTACTTACACTTATTTGTAAAATTATTTGTTTCTACATTATGTTTGTTTTACCCTAGCTTAACTTGGGTTGCTCACATAAAAAAGGGGGAGATTGTTGGAATCCCAAGGTATTTTGATGTGATCAAACAAGTTATGTTAGGTCTTATTTGGTTTAACCCTTGTGTCTAAGTGCGCAGGAGCTTAGGAGCACATGAAGTTGAGCGGAAGACGCGGCTAGCGAGAAGGATGACACTGGGAGAGAGCGGACTGGATCGGTGCACCTGAGGGACGAGGTGCCGCGGAAGAGTGCACCGGTGGATGAGAAGAACGTACGTGACGTTCGAGGAACGAGAAACCGGGGAGGAAGACTGCTCGAGGAGAAGGCCGAAAGTTGGGTTCGGGTGAGCCTTGTTCTGGATGGCCGAGATCACCCAAGCTAGCGGAGTCGGAGCGGAAGACCCGGACCGAGGCGAGCTGAATCAGAGCAGAGGTCCCGGATGGAAAAAGTCAACCAGAGTTGACTTTGGGGGTCCGGACGCCCGGAACCCTTCCGGATGACTGAACCGAGTTTTTATCCAGATCGCGGTCAAACCGCGATTCGTGCTAAAGGGATAAAATTTTATCCCCCCCTAGGGTGCCCGGAACCCTTCCAGGCGCTCCGAAAAGTGCTATAAATATAGCACGAATTTTCACAGTTAAATCAATTCACTTGTAATCCAATTCTTTGTGCTATACTTTTCTGTCTGTGCTGTTAACGCTGTAAGAGGCTACTCCGCCCAAAGGAGATCTTCAAATAGTGCGCGCCATATTCTACTTGGATTAATAATCTTCTGATTGCAAACCAAGTAACTCCTTTGTGTCTGCTTTCTTTTAATTAGTCTCTTTGCTTTTTATTTACAAGTGTTCTTTATTTAGTTATAAGCTGAGAAAGTGTTGATTTATTTTTCAGGGCAATTCATCCCTCTCCTCTTGCCGGCCTCCAAAAGGACCAACAGTCTAGACAAGTTTGGAGGACTGGACGTCTAGCAGGTTGATAGATCTAAAGGACTGAACATCGAGAGGAAGTCTGGGGTGTCGGAGGATCGGAGGATTGGATATCGAGTAGGAAGTCCAAATAGATATAGAGGATCGAATGCTTGGCAAGTCAAATAAACTCTTTTGAGAAAAATAGGTGAGGGCACGTTCCCTTGAACAAAATATGAAAGTTAGGACAATAGAGTCCCGAGACTCAAAATTATGTATGCTTTTATATTATGCTTGTGTGCTAACATTATGATCTATGTAGCCAAAGTAAATAGCCTAGAAAAAGTTCTAGACACTTGGAGAGGAATCTAGGGCGATCCAGGGTGCCCTGGGCAATTCTCAGGGGTTGTCGCTTGGGATCTTGGGCTCCCTAAGTAATTTCAAGCGCTTGGAATCCATGCGCCCTAGGTCATTCCAGGCATCTCAACTAAAAAGATATCTCAATAGGATAACGCATGACTGCATCGGATAGGATGAGGCTCACTTGAGCTCCCCTAGGTCATTCGAGTGTCCATGATGCACTATAAAATGAGTCTTCGATCACAACTACAGACATAATTTTTCTACTCTCAAACGATCTTTGTACTGCTCCAAAATTTTGCTATGACATCGAAACGTCGCAACAACAAGAATGCTTTACTTCGGATCTCAATTTGTTATTGGTATTTTTATTGTCTTTAATTATTGTGCATATTCAAATTTTTGTACTCATTGAATACTTAGTGAATTGCCCAACGAAAGTGATAAATGATCGTGGGTCTTGAACTAGCACTACAGGCTGTGGACCAAGTAAAAAAAATCGTCACTATGGGAAATTTGGGATTTTATAACACTTAAAAGATAATATTTTTTTTTAAAAAATGTTTTTTTTTTACAACATTTTTGTAGGATCGAAAAGAATTTAGATATCTCCACAATTGCATGATATTGTCCACTTTGGGCCTAAGCCCTCATGGTTTTGCTCTTGGGCTCTACCCAAAAGGCCTCATGCCAATGGAGATATCTTTTCTCTTATAAACCCATGATCTTTCCCATGTGTTTCCAATATGGGACTATGTTTGCAACCTTGCAACCCCAACAATCCCCCCCTCAAACAAAGGACCATAGGCTTCCCACGTCCGATCCTCGACCCACCAGGTCTTCCTGCCCCTCGGTCTACCCGACTTACTAGGACTTCCTGCCCCTCGGTCTACCCGACCTACTAGGACTTCCTTGCCTAGCCGCAACTAGGACTTCCTGCCCCTCGGTCCACCCGACCTACTAGGACTTTCCTTGCCTAGCCGCAACTAGGACTTCCTGCCTGGTGTCTGGTCCTCTTGATCCGAACATAGGAGCCCCCACTTTCTTTGTTCGAGGTCAATATTGTACTCACATGGTTCAATCAGACCATAGCTCTTGTGCACAGTCGGTGGTTAAACCTTCTGGCAGTCCGGGCTCTGATACCACTTGTAGGATCGAAAAGAATTTAGATATCTCCACAATTGCATGATATTGTCCACTTTGGGCCTAAGCCCTCATGGTTTTGCTCTTGGGCTCTACCCAAAAGGCCTCATGCCAATGGAGATATCTTTTCTCTTATAAACCCATGATCTTTCCCATGTGTTTCCAATATGGGACTATGTTTGCAACCTTGCAACCCCAACAATTTTTAGTAAAAAACGTTGTCTATTGGTAATTTTTTTTGTTCAAATACTAAAAAGCGTTGTCTATTGATATTTTTTTGGATCAAAGACAATACTTTTAAATCTGGAAAGATCTGAACCGTTGGATGCCACACTATAGAAGAGAGAAGCCTAGGGCTCTCTCTAAAAACAACGCGCGTCTCTTCAAGACGTCTCCTCTCTCATGCCTCACACTGAATGCCACAACCCCTCTCATGCCGAACGCCGACCTCAATCCGTTGGTCGACGTCCATCCTCCTCCATCTTCACCGTCGGCTTGCGTTGGATCCACTTCAGCTGCAGGTTCCTGATGTCCACGTCGTCAATCCTCATCGCGCCGACGCCCGCGTTGTAGAATTGTTGTAGCAGCACAACGACCGTCGACTTTTCGCTCCCGCTGGTGCCAACCAGCACCACCGTTTGCCCTGCTGGGACCCGGAGGTTGAAGTTCCTCAGCATAGACACCTCCAACCACGAAGGGTATGCGAACTGGACCGATTCGAAAGCCACCTCGCCGCGCATCTCCTCCATTTTCAACCCCATGGGATCCTTCGCATTAATTCGCGGACGCCTGTTGATCCAAACAAGATTACAAAGAAAGTAAGCTCCTTTTCCTGTCTTTCTTCAACTAAAGTTTTGATTTTTCACTCAATTTCAACATTTTTTTTCTATTGGAGATTTGGTTCCCCTTTTTTGTAGCTCCTTTTTCGCTTTTAGTTCCATGTAATGCTTGAAGAATCATAGAAAGATTAGTCATTTTTGCTGTTCCATGTAGGAATCTTCCTTATTTGGATGGCCTTGGCCTGACAGTCGTGGTTAACGCTGTTAGTTTTGGCCGGATGGCTTGCTATTTCCGGTGGAAGAGGTAAGATAAGTCTTTTTTATGTCGCAGGAAATTTGTAGTTTTTTCTCTGATAAAGTTGAGGAATTAGGTATAATTTTCTTATTTGCAAACCTCTGAATGTCTAGAAAGGCTAGGGTCTTGTTACCTTTATTGGGCATTTTGTGTGAAAATTAGTATGCTTCTTGATATGGGTTAGGTTTAGTGGGTCCCCGGTGGGAAGGAGAAAAGAGATAGTAGGATTAAACAAGCATGAATATCGGCCGGTAATATGCTCAAGAAAATAGTCAATATCAGCCGATATAATACCTTAAGGAAGATCTACCAATATCGGCCGGGTATACACGTTTAAGATAGATAAGTCAAGATTGTCTGAATTAGCACATCTGGATATAGACTAGTATTGGTTGAGAGTATATGATCACCCGGGTATATAAAGATACAAGGCCTTACAGGATTTAGGGTATATTATCGGACGATTAAAGACATATGTTGAACAATATTAATAACCCGCCCGAACATAAATTAGGTTCAATAACGTTCGATACAAATCATAGTATAATATCAGGCTGTCTATAACATAACAAAAACAAGGTAAGTAGACATGAGCGATAAATATACCTCGATATAATTTATAAGATAGGGTGAGAACAAATATTTCGAGAATATTCATAAATAGCTTATGAAAATATCTGCAGCATGTGATTGTATAACAGGTTGATTAATTTGATGGGAAAAATGTTTCTAGACTTTTTTGCAGGTACTAAGCGACAAAAAGGGTACATCTGGGGTACAAGAAAGATTCATTAAAAACTATTTTATGCAAGTACATGGCTTATGGCATCTCATAACAAACTCTAACAAATCAGGGTCCACTTCATGACTATGGAGGTTAGGTGAAGTGGTATAAAAAGGGGAATCCTCTCCATTGGCCGGGTATGCTCACGCTCACAACACACATAGTCATCTATTGCAAACCCTAATTTAGAGTTATTGTTCATCTTCTTCCTTCTTCCCCACCAAGAGAAATCACTAACTTGAGCGTTAGAGGGCCTAGTCAGGGATTCCCACCCCGGTTTTAGGTCGCTGACAATAGTGTTGGCTGGTCTCTTGTGCGCAAGAGGTTGTTACAGCTCCAGATCCTAGTATTCTTCCAAGGATTCTTCCTTCCGCCCTTGGGTCTTTGCACAAGGAGGTATTCTGTGATTTTCTTCTTCCGGATCCGCTTTGGTTTTCTCGGATCGAAAGTCTCCGGGTATTCTTTTTCATCAACATTAGGTTCTCTCCCCAGCTTTCTGTTTTATCAAGTTTCTCAGACAGGATCACTTCTCTTTACATGCTTTTGATTCAAGATTTGTAATACTTGCTCATGGTGGTGAACAGAAATTACGATCGAGCATGAAAATAACTATCCTTGCTACAATCGAACTATTGAGAAGATACTTGTGTAATATGTTTCTGCTGTGAGTATCAATGATTATGCCCACGTATTCAGGTGTTTTCATTTGGGAAACCTTGAGTTCTTGTCTATGCAAGTAAATTCTATGCTTATACACTCAAGCATAAAGGTTTTTTGAATTCTCTGTTGTTCTCAAGCTGATCTATTATGATTATATGGCTTTTTCTTGAAGTTAATTCCTGTGTTTCACATCCTTACTACATATCTAACATGTTTGCCAAATAATCCTCCTATTATAGCTTCTTTATCTCCATAATCCCTTTGCTAAAATCATATTAATTTCTGAATTGTTGTTAAGCATAGTGGTAGTAGAAAAGGCAATATGCTTCTTTTGTTGTTATGTAGGAATAACATATGAGAAAGAAAGCTTTACACATTTAATATTGCAAAAAAAAAAAAAAAAATCAATGTCGTCGACCCTATAAATTGGCACTTTGGACTTAGTATTGATGTGGGCATAGAGTGGGAAAGAAAATTATGCTTGTGCATTCTTCTTGATGCCATTGCGGTGGCTTGTTTGTTTAAGAATTAATATCTAAGTTGACTCAATAATGACTGTTTATTTTTTAGGCTTAGAAAAATTGTGTTTAGTTGTGGAAGAAAAAGGTTTGGCATCCTATAGCTTCCAGTTAAGTAGCTATGGTAAATATTTTCAAATTACAACTCCCATGGTGTTGCTTCATTTTGTGCACTGTCTTTTCAGATATTTTGAAGGTGAATAGAGGTATTCAGAAACTCCAGCTAAACAGCTCGGGTATGGATGATTATAGGAGCAAGAATTACATGCTATGTGACACTGCCATCCAAACCTCAAGGGTGTGACTGGAAAGTACTTCAACGAAGAACTATTAAGAAGACTTTGGGATTTAAGCGAGAAAATGATTAAAGCCAATGAGTAAAGAACATTCATGGCAAGAGGATAAGTAGCATCTATCAAGATCCTTTAAGTTCATGCAATAAGATGTAGTCGATAGGAGTAGTTTTGAGTGTCTCATAATTAAAATTTCTTTGTATGCAAGTAATTATGTTTATTATAGAAGTGCAAGGATGATAATTTATATATTTATCTTAGTTGTTTATTTAATAATATGTTGTTGAATGAAATAGATTTATTTTCATTTATATTTTATTTATCTTTGGTATTAAAAGACAACCGTTTAAAACTTTTTATCTTTTGCTAAAAAATAACATTTTTTTATGCATTGTGAAACTGTTGTCTTTGCTAAAAAAGACAACGCTTTTTTATGTGTTGTCATTCAAAAAGACAATGCTTTTTATATGTTGTCTTTAACAAAGACAACACTTTTTATGTGTTGTCTTTGTAAAAAATGACAACGCTTTTAAAGCGTTGTCTTTGTTATAAACGATAATGCTTTTAAAGTATTATCTTTGAGTAGACTTTTAACAACAGTGCTTTTAACAACGCTTTTTAACCACATAGATAACGCTTTTAAAGCGTTGTCTATTAGCTTTTTTTTTTGTAGTGCATATTAATGTTGTGTTTGATTTCTATTTCCGTTGCTATCTCTCTATTTTTCAAAAAATATGAAAAAAATGACACGCACTAACTCCCTTCTAACATTTTTTTCAATCCTACACATAGTTTTAGAACAATAATTAGTCATATCACATAATGTCAAATTTATACTATGACATTCACAAGTGTAGAAACCTCTATGATTTATTTCAAGTAATCTTTTTTACACCCCATTATACTTCTCTTTCATATTGGATCCATTGTTATACCCTAACCCTCTTATATCATCAATATTAAGTTTGAAATCATTCAACATATTTTTTAGTTCAGTAAAATGTCAAATCTAGAAGTGTCAATCACTTTTAAAAAAGCTATACAATATTCTTCAACCACAACAGAGTTAATTGAATTATCCACATAACGTATTACAAGAGATATTTGTTTATCATAACTTATGTCTGGGTGCAATCTAGTATAATTGAATAATATTTTGCTTCTTTAATTTTTCTGAAGATTATAGTTTTTACTTCATTTGCCAACATCTAAATCAATTCATTTTGAATTTTTTGACCAAGATATGTGTAGTGTGTCTTATGTGCTTGAATACACCTTATGTGCACTTGCATTATTAGATCAAACTCAGTAATCATTTTAATCATTTATAAAAAATTATCATTATTCTCAACATAAAGTTTTTCACAATTTCCTCGATATGCTAGATTATTTTTTTGTAAGTCTATAGACAACAACATCTAACCTCTTTAACACTAATCTCTAATGCTCTTTTTCTTTATTTCATCAGTTGCCTTATTTTTTTTTCATTCATTTTTCCAATTCATTCAATGTTGTCATACAACCAATATATTCCTTACTTCATACTTTATAAGACATCGACTCAAATTATGATAATTTGTGTAGCCTTCAATAACTAATTGATTAATTGTATTGATGTTGTTATGATTTATGAACAACTTACAAGAAAAGTAAAATATTCTATCCAAGGAAGATGAATAAATTAATCATTTTCTCTTTTTTCTCCATTTTGTAGTATCCATTCATATTGCAATGCATCAAAATGTCTACCAACTTTTTCTTTAGGAAACAAGATGCCATCAATTCTAGTTGGATAATTTTCAACTAAAAAACTCTCAAATTTTGATCAATTTTTTCCCCCATTTTCCATGATCATCAATATTCAAATGTGAAGGACTATGTTGGTTTATAGTTTGAGGTTGAACATTAAAGATATTATCATTATCTTCTTCATCCAAGTCATTTACAATTTATTATTCAACACCGATCATGTTTTTAATCTTCTTTTCCATAGTCATTTTGTTGTTGCCATTAAAGTATTTATTAATATCTCCTATTTGACTTTGAATAATTGTCTCTTTTCTTTGTTTTTTCCTTTTTGAGACCCAAATAAATGTTGCGGAGCCATGATTATATATTATACCTAAAAAAAATATTTAAAAACAATGGATAAGAACTAAGAAATAGGGATACATTTATAATAAATAAATAAAAAAATAAGAGGGGAAAAGTATTAAAAAATTTAAGGGATAATCAAGAAATTCATTTATCAATCATTACTTTCAAGTTTCAATCAGTAATTGTACACGAACAACAATTTTCTTGACCAAGTACACTAAAGGGTTCCTTGGTTTAGTTTGGCCCACAAGAGAACGTTAGCTCCGACAATGAGCGATGGTAGATAGCAACGCTTGTTGCATTGAACAACAAGTAATAATCTGAGTAAGGGGAGGGAGAAGGCTGAAAGGACTGCTACAAATCGTTGTATAACTGTTATGAAAAGAGGAATTGCTACTGTGAAGAAAAAAAACAAAAACTTACTGCTCTTGACGCTTGTTATTAGTGACTAGGAGATGAAAAAGTTGGTTGCTGTTGATTGATTGGAAAACTAAGAAGAACACAACAATGTTGTTGTCGTCATCGAAGAAGAATATAGCAGAGGGAAGGAAGAAAATAAAGGGAGAAGAAAAAGGAAATGAAGTCAGCGTCATGAGACAGTGGGTTGTTGCTTGAGGAGAGAAAAAGAGGAAAGATAAAATATTTTCAAAAATACCTTAATTCATTTTAAGCCAACTGAATCGATTAAGCTTATGAATTTAGTTCGGTCATAATTTGATCAAATTAAGTTCAAATCAATCCTAATTTGAATTAATATAATTCTTATCTCCATATCCACTCGATGGATGTAAATCGGTCCCAATCCAATTTCAATTATGTATTTTCATTTCATGTCCAACAATTCAATTTGTTTATTTAATTTAAAATATAATGTTTAACAAAGTTTATAGCAAATTGAGAATTATAAACCTATCATACTAACATAAATGATGGACTAATTTTTGGGCCCTTTTAGAAAGTGGGCCTGAGGCAAGCGCCTCCTAGGCCTCACCTTAGGTCCGGGCCTGTTAATGTTATTATACTCAGGCATTGAAAGACCTTTATTCAACCATTCAAGTGCAGCTGAGGATCAGAGCCCCTATACAAGGACACTACGAGCAACAGGCGAAGAAATACATATGAAAAAAAATAAAACTCCATTCACTGTGTTCCCCTTGATTTTTCATCTTCTGTCATGCATATTGCTCAATAGTTTTACCTATGATAACATTCGGGTATATGCTCAGTTCACTACAAACAACTTATACTTGGTCGTAGACGTGATTTTGTCGTTGTATTTTGGGAAACATATATCTAATGTGACCTCGAAGAGTCATCGGAGTGGGCGCATCTATTTTAAGGAAATTGCGTTAAATGCAAACCTCAATTTTTATCTTTTCTGACTCATTGCTTAGGTAGCAAAGACGCACTTGGACTTGAGATTAATTCCTAAGTACTCATCCTCGATTCTCGACCTGTTGAACATCCTCCCGAGCACTCGACAACCCACTTGATAGCTCAATCGACTCAGGAGTTCCCGACTCGACAATTTGTGACTAGACAACTTGGCGCGACACGTCCAAGTCGGTACTCGACATTTGGAAGCTCAGGCACTCGACAGTCGAGTGATTTGGTCTCTCAACTCAGTGTTGGTTATTATCTCTAATTGATGGGCTTAATTATAAGTTGTGCATATGAGTACAAACCAAACCTATTAAAATGATCTAACTTAGGCTATTGGGTTCGATTATTGGATATAGACCTTGTATGTGCAGAACCTATAGTCCCGCTTCTATTATCATCTATATGCTGATAATAAATGTTCACTATATATAGGGATCTATAGTCTCGCATATATTATTATCTATGCACTGATAATAGATATCTATTATATATAGGGTTGGTCCCCAAGAGTTTAGAAAAGAATCTTGACAGAGATTTTGGTTCCCCATTGACCTAATATTTTTCGGCGTCGTCATCCCTAAGCCCCTTGGAAGACCTTCCTTTTCTTTTCGCCGCATCTTCTTCCACAGGGATTATTTTTGGACGACGCTGAAGACAAGGATGACTCTTCAATTAGGTTCTTTGTCATATTTGTTTATGTATTTTTCTTTCTTATGTCATGTTGATGAAACGAAGATTCATGATCACATGTTCTTGTTTTCCTATTTGAATTCTTATTTTGATTGTCTAGAATTCATGCGGCTAGGTTTTATAAGATATCACTCAACACTTAGATAATGACCCATTCTAACTCAACAATCCAGTGACTCAACTGACTAGGTGCTCGACTTCTTGACTCAGATGAGAACTCAGCTTCCCACTCAGACTTGGGAAGCACTCGAGAGCACTTAGTAGTCGGCTAGTGAAGTCCCATCAACTCAGCCTAATCAACCTCGGCTTACAACTTGAGATAAGTTTGATTTAGTTTTTTGTAATTTCAATTCAAAACATCCCTGTTATCTTCGACAACTAGAATACTAGATTGTGAAATATTGTCCAACAATAGGCTAATAAGAAATACAATAGAGAGCTTACTTTTAAATTTTGGCCAATTTAGTTAATTTTTGATGAATGTGAGTAGCTCCATGAAATGCAAATGCACAATTTCACAATATCAATCCTCCTTTGGATCACGAATATAATAAACCATTTGAGCTCGCGTCGCCAAAATAAAAGGTTCATGTTGTTGGTGCAATCAACTTCCAAGGTTTTAATGTCAGACAAATATGTTTAAGTATGCTTAAGTATGGAACTTGATCAAGGGAAGTCCTAATTGTAGGCTAGGCAAGAGGAAAAATCTTGGTATATCGTGGAAGCCAGGTGGATAGATCTGGAGGACTTGATCCCTGGGTAGCCGAATACTGAGTTTTGGTGATTGAAGCCAAGTGGAGAAAACCCTAGGGGGTGGTAACCTTAGGTCCTGGTGAGTGAAGCCAGGTTGAGAAAACCCTAGGGGGTGGTAACCTTAGGTCCTGGTGAATGAAGCCAGGTTGAGAAAACCCTAGGGGTGGTAACCTTAGGTCCTGGTGAGTGAAGCCAGGTTGAGAAAACCCTAGGGGGTGGTAACCTTAGGTAACAAGAAGTCTTGGAGGAGTGAACTCTAAGCAAGGTTGTTCGGATGGTTTCTGGTCGACCGCGCGCGGTTGACCGGACCAGCTGATCTCGGTAAATCTAGGTTTAGGTTTACCATTGTATTCTGTATTACTATTATTGCTGTTGGCTAATGTAATATTGCAGGAAAAGTTTTAGTGGATCGGGCGATCAGACACTAAGCAGGAAAAGTCCAAACATGTTTGGAGGACCATGTTTGGCAGGTAAGTTGAGGTAAACAACTGAAGGAGCGATAGTGAGGTCGGGTTGCTGAAAGGAACAACCTAAAGTCGCTGATCCAACTGAATAAACCGGGAAGGTTTCCAAGTTGAGATCAAGACAGTTCTACTGTCTTTTATACTACTCATGCATTATAATATTACTGTGCTAATCTCTATTTTGCAGGATTATTATCTAACACTGTTTTGCAGGTTCGACTCGATCGGTCGACCGAACAGGAGGATCGGTCGACCGAACCAGGTCAACTCAAAGCAGGTATCAGTTCAGACCAAAACAGAGTACAGTTCGGTCAAAGCTTAATCCGTCGACCGAACGAGAGGATCGGTCGACCGAACCATGATGACTCAGCACAACCAGTTCATCAACATCGATCAACAGCAAAAGGAAAAGAAGCGGATCGGTCGACCGAACCTATGGATCGCTTGACCGAACCAATCAGCATTAATGGTGCATTGAATGTTGATCTCGGCAAATCACGATGAACAGAGAAGGAAGCTTATCGGTCGACCGAAAAATGGGATCGGTCGACCGAACCATTAAAGATCAGTTAATGTCAGAGATCGAGCCAGCGTCAGACTCTAGCCAGGAAAGGATGGGAGCTGGTTCGATTGACCGAACAGAGGAATCGGTCGACCGAACAGAGGAATCGGTCGACCGAACCTCCATTACACCTATAAAATGAGGCTTGAAGTCTGAGGCCAGAACAACTCTTCTGATAATCTCAAAAGCTATTCTGCGTACGGATTGTACTACACATCTTCAACAACCCAGCAAGTCACTCCGTCTGGAAGTACCGACCAAGCTATATCCTATGCATACTTTTGTCGGTATATTTATTTTATATTGTACTTAAATTAAAATAAGATAGTAGGATTGTTACTATCTTATTTCATTGTATTTGTACGATCTGCTTTTTTCCGAAGATTTCAAAAAGAAGGGTTTTAGTGTTTTGCCCATCGGTGCGGTCAAGGACCGCGGGCCTTCGAGTAGGAGTTGAGCTCGGCTCCGAACGAAGTAAATGACTTTGTCTCTTTTTTTATTTCCGCTGCACAATTTTGATTTAAAAGCAAAATAAAATTTTTAAAAGAAGCGATATTCACCCCCCCTCTATCGCTCGCATCCGATCTATCACATGTTCCTCACGTTCTCCTGTATGTATCAATTGTGAAAAATTTAGCATTGAAAATTCAAATGGATCAATTTTCAAACTTATAGTAGTGTTAACCCAATCACATCAAAAAAGAACAATTTGTCCACAACCACCAAAATCAAGTGAGATGACATCAATTAGTGAACCATAATACATTGACTCGTGATTATCATTAATTATTATGAATCTCTTGCATCATGACTTTACTATTTTGTACTCTTTTAATTTTGTTTTTCAAATGCCACCGTGCGAAATGCAAAATCATTTGTGTTGAACCCATAATAACTAAATACTACTAAATTTGGACCACGCGAAAGCACCCTAAGATCTAAGTTATCCATTTGTTCATTTACTTGATCAACCTATAATATACACATATAATTTTTAAAGTAAAAAAAAGTAACAAGTCTATTTATTATAAATTTATAATATAAAATAAACCACATATATTACTTACTCATCTTACAAACCATTCTAGAGATTGCATTTTAACCATGTTGTCCAACTAAGAATCACTGTCTTCTCTTTAGTTCATTTTTGAATTTACTGTTCAATGTCAACATTAATATGCAATTAGAAAAATTTATTGTTCATAAAATAGTAAAATGTTAAGCAAAAAATTTAAAAAAATAGTAAAACAAAATTTATATTCAACAAGTAATACTTACTCACGATATGATTACAACACTATACAATTAGAGAGAATATATCTATGAGTTTGAGTTAGAGTTTTGTTAATTAAGGTAACTACTTGAAGCCCTTTTGTTGGTCACCCTACTTGTGGAAACTTCGGGAGTATGAGAAACTCAACATTTGGTATCTTTTTATGTTGTATTCCATGATTTTTTAATGCATTGTTACCATCTACATAACGAGAACAAAACACAACACATTCATATGCTAACTGTGAGGGGATCGGTGGCCGGCTTGAAGGGGGGTTGGATAGACGACCAAATACTCGCTTCCTACAAGGTTAGCTTGCGTAGCGGAATACAAACAAAACAAACAACCTAAAGACTAAAACTAAGGAAATGCAAATCGCTAACACGTTCGTTTAACATGGTTCGGAGATTAGGGCTCCTACTCCACGACTGTCCGTAAGGTGGACGATCCTGATCTGTCGGTGGATTAGCCTCCGGCAAACTCCGACTATCTCAAGTAGATCCTTGTGGGTGGAGAAATCTCACCACAACACTCACAAACACTTGAGAACAAGTAGACTACTAATTAGGGTTTTCCACCACTAATTTCGTCAGCTATAACCAAACTCCCAAGCTTTGGTTATATAGCCCGCGGGTTGAAAACCCCGCCTACCAGTCGACTGCCAAAACATGCAGTCGACTGCCCTCTGTGGAAATTCGACCGTTATATCCCAACGGTTCGATACCAGTCAACTGCTAAAACTAGCAGTCGACTGCTCCACACTGACCGAACGAACAGAAGCATTCTGTTCTCTCCCAGTCGACTACACGGTCGACTGCAACAGTCGACTGCTAAAACATGCAGTCGACTGCTACAGTAACACTACAGTATTGCTACAGTAATGCTATAGTAAAACCCTAAAACTAGGATTTTACTCCGAGTACAATCTCTCATGCACTCGTACTCTCACCCTTATGACTCACTTGACGCTTCTTTGCAGTCTTGACCTCTTGCTTTCAAGCCTAGTTCCTTTGGCTCTCGTCCCTCAGATGCATTCAAGCCAGCGACTCTTCCCCAATGCTATCCTTCGTGTATGTCTTGAAGTCGCTTCCCTCGGCCCTTGTCCTTGCTGCCTTGTCCACGGTCCCTCGGATGCTCTATCCTTCACCGGACCCGAAGCCATCAACCTGAGTCACATGTGTATCCTGCAAACCTACACAACTCAAATACACATATCAAATACAAGAGTGAACCTAACTTAAACCCTTTGCCCAAACACCAAAACACATGGTCGCACGGACCATTGAGATTGCTCCAACAATCTTCCCCTTTTTGATGTTTGGCAATACGTTTAAGTTAGGAAAAACAATAGCAAATAAATATGCTAAAACAAATTGACTTACGTTGCCAAGGCTATACACTTGGACTTACACCGCCGAATCAAAAGTAATGCAACAAGCATTGGAACCTATCACAAGGCTCCCCCTACACCTAAGCTCCCCATTGAGCTAGGAATTTTACCATAGGGTTTTTTAAAAACCTATCACAAGGCTCCCCCTACATCTAAGCTCCCCAATGAGCTAGGAATTTTTCACCCGGACTTTTTAAGAGCCTATCACAAGACTCCCCTTACGTAAAGGCAGCAAAGACACTTTCAGATTTTCCCAACTAAACCTTACTTCTCCCCTTTTGCCTAACATCCAAAAAGGTCTCCAACAATATCCTAATTGTTGAAAACTTGTCATTCAAATTGACCCTAAACTTATGTATTAATCCCCCATGGATTTCATACACCTGTACGAGTTGACTCAGTCAAAATCCAGTGCTGAAAATAATTTCAGACTGGTATCAGTCGACTGCAAGAAGTACCAGTCGACTGCCCTTACTAAAACGAGCTTACAGAAATATTCTGTGCTCAAAAATACTGTTACCATTCTACTGCTAACTGTACCAGTCGACTGGTACACTATTCATGTAAAAATTAACCTTTTCTGGCCAACTTTAGAAATGCGCCAGAAATTCCACAGACCTCCAAAAATTCTCAAATTTTGTGAAGAGGTATATTTTATCAATGTCTACTTGGGAAAAATATATACAAAAATATATTTATCACAGATCCCAAGATTGACACAAAACTCTAAATTAGTTAAATGGTTCAATTGAACCTTGACTTAAAGTCCTAGTTTTGGCTTCTTCTTGATGTATTTGCTCATACTAACCCATAATGCATCGCTAGAATTGGTTTATATGACACCTATACATCTAAAACTAATTATCATGCTATATGACCCCAATGCCATATTTTTAAGCATGAAACATAATCCATGTGTGCCAATTTCCTATGTTTGAGACTCAAATCCGTCTCCAAACCATTTGACACACTCCATGACTCCCCTAGACTCCCAAGTAAAATTCACTTGAGATCCATTGGTCATGGGTCCCGACTTGACTCTTAGAGCTCCTCCTAGAGCTCTTAACCTTAGCCACCTCCCTAGGCGACTCATCGACAATTGCTAGGCCACATCGGTGCACCTCCGGTGACACTTGGCCTACAAACCTAACCTTTTTAACCTTGGACACCTTGTCCTTGGTTAACTTCTTCTTACCTTTAAATGGCTTTCCTTAGGGATGGCAATGAGTCGAGTTCGGGTCGGATTCTATATCCTCCGTCCCTATACTCATCGGGTATAGGATCTCCGATGGGTATACTCATACCCATTAAATGATCGGATATCTTCTATAGTTATAATTTTTCTTCTTTCTATCCAACTATTATCATTCAACAAAAATATATTAAAATTAACAACCTATTAAAATATATATATATATATATAATTAAAAAAATAGATTAAACATCTATATAGTCTCCTCCTAATATCAACAAAAATAGTAAGTTAATTTTGGAAAAGAATATATTTTTAATATATGTATATATATTATTTAATCGGGTATCGGGTTTTGATAGTCCCTCCATACCCTCCTCCATTCGGGTCAGTTGTCGGATCCTCCATCGGGTTCGGGTGAAATTGCCATCCCTAGCTTTTTCTTGCCATTTATTGGCTTCTCCTTGCTATAGTCATATGCAACCCTAGCATAAGACTTTCCCTTAGCCTTAGAGACACTAGATCGGTATCCCAAACCCGATCTATCATTGTTGGATCTTTGACTACCTAACACCATACCTAAACCCTTAGATCCAACATTGAATCTTTCTAGGGTTTTCTCCAACTTATCAAGCTTTGTCTTCAAAACTTGATTTTCCCTTTCTAGGTTTCTAAACCTAGAGTCAACATGTCCACCATGGACATTCCTAGACCTACCCATTTTTCTAGGCATGTGTCTCCCTTTCTTGGGATTAATACCTTGGTTTTTCTTAGGTCTATCACTTCTAGATTTCTCATGAATTGGTCTCCTAGATTTATCTCTAACATTTACCCTATTCCTATCATTATATCTAAAGCCAAAATTTTACATGGGTAAATAATAAGAATTATTCCTAGCGTGCATGGGAGTATAAGAATTTAAATTTGAATTACACTTCAAATTAGGGTATACCTCCCTTACCCTTGAAGCTTCTCCTCGACTTGAGCTCTTCTTATTTTTCTTCTCTTTCTCCCATTTCTTCAATTGCGCTAGCTTCTTGATCTCTCCCTTCTTGGGGGTATTTTGTGTGGTAGTGGCTCTTCTCTCTACATGTGAAGCATATAATGTGTATTTTTCTTCTTTGGGCTTCTTCATTCCTATAACCCTTGTTAGTGTCTAAAATAACTTGATTGGATTTAGGAGTTACCTTCTTCTTATCCAATGGACACCTACTCTTGTAGTGTCTCTTCTCATTGCACCCGAAGCACATAATATGGTTCTTTGACTTTGCTTCGGTGGAGGTGGTCACTAAGTTGACTTCCAAGATCTCCTCTTCACTTGTCTTGGATTCTTCTTCAACTTTTGAAGATGTAGATGCTACCTCATCTTTCTCATCCACACTTGTGGATGACCTTTCTTCATCCTTATCCTCCTCGAAAGTTGAGCATGAATCGACTTTCAGTTGCTCCTCCTCTACTTGAGCCACTTCATCATTTTCTTCGGATTTCTCCTCTTCATGTGTAGGCATAGGTTCTTCCCATGGAACTTTCTTTATCTTGCTCCACAAATCGTGGACATTATCATATTCACCTACATGACTCATCATGTCATTAGGCAAAATATCAAATAAAATCGATATTACCTTTGAATTTATCTTTGACCGTGAGATTTGCTCTTCCGTCCAATATCACGGTCGGAGTTTCTTCCCTTTCTTGTCTTTTGGGACTTCGAACGGCTCCTTGATCACCATCATGGTGCCCCAATCCATATCGAAGAAGACCTCCATCTTCATCATCCAATACGTGATGTCCCATAAGCCTCCTCCTTCAAACTTCGGAGGTACTATCAAGTCGGCCATCTTCTTGTAGTTGCTCTTCTTGGCGGTTAGTCCGGTGAAGTGCGACCTTTGCTCTGATACCACTTGTGAGGGGATCGGTGGCCGACTTGAAGGGGGGGGGTTGGATAGATGACACCCCCAAATACTCGCTTCCTACAAGGTTAGCTTGCGCAGCGGAATACAAACAAAACAAACAAGCTAAAGACTAAAACTAAGAAAGGAAATGCAAACTGCTAACACGTTTGTTTAACGTGGTTCGGAGATTAGGGCTCCTACTCCACAACTGTCCGTAAGGTGGACGATCCCGATCCATCGGTGGATTAGCCCCTGGCAAACTTCGGCTATCTCAAGTAGCTCATTGTGGATGGAGAAACCTCACCACAACACTCACAAACACTTGAGAACAAGTAGACTACTAATTAGGGTTTTCCACCACTAATTTCGTCATCTATAGCCAAGCTTCCAAGCTTTGGTTATATAGCTCGTGGGTTGAAAACCCCGCCTACCAGTCGACTGCCAAAACATGCAGTCGACTGCCCTCTATGGAAATTCGACCGTTACATTCCAACGGCTCGATACTAGTCAATTGCTAAAACTAGCAGTCGACTGCTCTACACTGACCGAACGAACAGAAGCATTCCGTTCGCTCCCAGTCGACTACTAAAACATGCAGTCGACTGCTACATTAACACTACAGTACTGCTACAGTAACGCTACAGTAAAACCCTAAAACTAGGATTTTATTCCGAGTATAATCTCTTGTGCACTCGTACCCTCACCCTTATGACTCACTTGACTCTTTTTTGCAGCCTTGACCTTTTGCCTTCAAGCCTACTTCCTTTGGCTCTCGTCCCTCGGATGCATTCAAGCCCGCGGCTCGTCCCCAATGCCATCCTTCGCGTATGCCTTGAAGTCGCTTCCCTCAGCCCTTGTCCTCGCTGCCTTGTCCACGGTCCCTCGAATGCTCCATCCTTCACCGGACCCGAAGCCATCAACCTGAGTCACATGTGTATCCTACAAACTTGCACAACTCAAATATACATATCAAATACAAGGGTGAACCTAACTTAAACCCTTTGCCCAAGCATCAAAACACATGGTCGCACAGACCATATTGTGATTGCTCCAACACTAACTATGTCTTTGTAATGTTGGTATTTGGTCGTACTTTATTTCAAACAAAATTTTTAAGTTTCCCTTGATATCTTTCTACTAGGTACATCCATCGACAATGTAAAGGCCCAATAATTCTGGCTTCATATGATAAATGTACAACCAAATGAACCACTATTTTGAAGAAAGAAGGTGGAAATATTCTCTCTAATTGACATAAAACTAAAATAACTCCTTCTTTAGTCTTCTGTAATTCTTCTTCTTATAGGGACTTTGCACACACTACCCTAAAATATTCATAGCAAATAATAAGTGGAGCAGTTACCTTTTTTTTTGACAACATACGATGAAGAGCGACTGGAAAGAATGATTCCATCATGATATGATAACCATGACTTTTCAAGTCCATAATCCTATAACGTCCAACATCTACAAACTTTGAAATATTAGATGATATACCATCAGGGACATGAATATCTTTTAATACTGAACAAAATATATTTTTTTTTTCAACTTTACACATAAAGTAATATATGTAGGTGGCAAATACTATCTACCATCTGATTGTGCCCGAGTCTATAATTATTTTATAATATCCAAAATCTTTAAATCTCTACATACGACATAATTATCTTTTTCTTGTTGGATCCCATCTAAAAGTGTTCCAACAATGTTGTTGCAAATATTTTTTCAAAATGCATAGTCCAAATTATGTCGGATCGAATTAAATTCCAAGTATGGTAAGCTCAAAAAATATGCTTTGTTTTCTCCACATTAGTTCAATTGACCCTATTTTTATTCTCACATTTGGTTTTGATGCGTTACCTTTACCAAAACCCACATTTTGTAAGGTCATTCATAGAATGCTAGATCCAGACAATAATGACAAATCTAACTCAGGTTGCTCTGGTTTGCTATAACTTGACATTGTTCAAATTTCTGAATTTGGTGGTAGAAAATGATGATGCCCTCTGAATGACCACTTTTGCCATGTTTTAGATACAATGCATCTATCTTATCAATACAAGTTGGACATACATTTTTGGCATATGTATTCCATCTAGACAAACATCCCAAACCCAGAAATTCATTGATTGTCTAAAGTAATGCATTCCGCATTTGAAGCATTTCTTTATTACAAACATCAATGTAGCAATCCCATTTTTCCACAAATCTTTCTATTCAGTCAATAAGGGATGTAAATATATATCGATATCATTTCCAGGTACTTTTGGACTTGGAATAAGGGTGGATAAAATAATAGAATGAGGCTTCGTGCATTCCCAATGTGACAAATTGCAAGGCATTAGGACAATAGGCTAAGTACTATGTGCAGTGCTTTGATTTTTAAATGGATTAAACTTGTCAGCGATGAGTCCCAAGTGTACATTTCTAGGATCAGACGTAACTTCACAATATTATTCATCAAATTCCTTCCATGCTCAATAATCAGTTGGATGTCTTAGATTTCCATCCAAAATGTGTTTTTGTTGAAATGCCACTGTATACTTTCAATGTCTTGGATGACATGAATAACTGTTACAATCTTGGTTTCAATGGAAAATATCAAAAAACTCTGGCTGGAATTTTAACCACAAGATGTTTGTTCCCACCTTTATATGACCTCCTAGATGATTTCTATAAAATTTTCTATCTTGGAAGGTTACACACATTGCAAATGTGTTCATTCTCACTTGCTCCCTAATAAATTATGCAATTATTTGTACAAGCCTGTATTTTTTTTATAATGAAGTCCTATACTAGAAATTAATTTCTTTGTTTCATAAAAATACTTAGGTGCTTGAGCTTCAGATGGAAGTACTCGACGAAAGAAGTTCAACAACATCGTAATTGACTTATCACTCCAATTTTTACTCACTTTCAATTGAAATAATTCAACAAGGAATGTTAGTTTAAAAAACTTTGTGCATTCGGTATATAATTATTATTTTCTTTCCTTTGTTATTAGTCAATAAAAATCTTTCATATTAGACTCCATCAATATATGACTCGTCGATGCACCAATGTATAATTTTCATTATTTGTAAATCCTTCATGCATTCCAAATACGTCATGCAACATTTCAATAAATCTAGACAAACTAAACACAAGTCAAGATTAAACTAAGTTCAACTTGAAAGGAAAAAAATAAGCTAAACTTGAATAATTATTCAATAATTTAATTCATTTTAGACTTAATTTGGTTTGAGTCAATTACTTTATCAAACAAGTTTGCACAAAATTTAATTCAACTTAACTCATTTATATGAGCAACTAAAATTTCATCCAACCTCTTCTTTAGAACTTGTATGAAAAATATAGCGAGATTAAAATTATTTTCCCCTATACTACATGGAAAGGAGAGCAAGATTCTTCTCTACATCTTCCACCATATATAACACCTTCATCTTCAGCAGTGGCTATAGATTACACCGAGATCTGGTGCAACCTCCTTGACGACACCCTGTTCATCTTCAAGTAGGAGCTCCTAAACAAGGTGACCAAAGGTGAATACGTTTATCCCTAATGCCCCCATCAACCCATCCTAGGACTAATACGGAGGAGATAAATCACGGGTAGCTACTAACTTTGGGAATAATGACTAGCACATAAGGAAGATATTTACCTCGGCTATGTCAAGATTCAAACCCCAGACCTAGGAGCCTCTAAAAAAATAATAATCTCAGTTATCCTCATTGACTATATCTGGGGATGATCGACCTGACCCCACGAAAGTTTTCCACCGGTCATTAGGGTAAATCAGAAAGTGCACGTGACGGTCAACTCAGAAATCCAACATCCTTTGATTACACCCCCTATTTAGAAGAATTTTTTTAAAAAATATATCGTAACTCGAGTTCAAACCACGAATAATCTCACTGTGGCACTATAGCCCAGGAACCCCTAAACAATTGTGGCAAAAAGACGAATACGCTCGCCCCCCAGTGCCTCCGCCAATCCGTCCCAAGGCCAACACGGAGGAGATAAATCACGAGCGGCTACTAGCCTTTAGAATAGTGACTAACACATAAGAGGGGTATTTAACTCGGCTTTGCCGAGATTCGAATCTCATACCTCATTATGACAACACCTTATATACTAACCACTAGAACCATTGAGGGGACTCAGGAGCCCCCTACTTTAATTTGTGCTGTCGAGTCCCACTCCTTCCATCAATTTCATCTGTCCAAATGAACACCCATGCAACACTGTAGACCAAGTCATGGAACCGATGGGCACTGTGGAAGGGCACACATAGCTCTTTTCTAGCGGATAGCTAGCTGTTGGTGCATGTGAACTAGTAGAGCAAAATATGGTGTTTGTTGTTTGTCCCCACCAAAAGAGGTTTCCTCTTCTTGGAATCCTCCCCTCTCCCCTCTCCCCTCTCCTTCTTCCATTGTAGTAAATAGAGCCTAAACATGATTGCTTGAAGTAAAGCCTCTCTCTCGCCGTGCAGAACATGCAGATGCCTTCCAGTGAAGCAACAATATTAGGTTGTCTGGAAGCCATGTGGCTGTGGGAACCCATATGTCCTTGTCATCATCTTCAAAAGAGAATGGAATAGCCTCTTAGATTCTGAAGGCAGATGCCTGTAATGCGAGTTGAGCTGGCCATAATTTGTAATGTAACAATCATCTTTCCTCTGCCCAATAGAAGACATTGATGTTAAAAAGTTTCTGCTATCTTCTGTCCTGTCACTGAGCATCAACTAACATGAAGACAACTAACTCAACTCGCTGTAAGTTTACTCGATCCTACAGAAACAGTCTACGTGTTGAGACAGAGGTGAAAGGATGGATATTCAGCAAAAGATAGACTGCTTGGTTCTGATAATTCAATCATAAAAGAAGATAAAAATAAAGTAGCTAGGCTACTTTAAAGTTCTTCCCACCAAAGCTGCAAAGCAGGAGAAGCTTGAAAAGCATAACTGAAATCAGAGACCCAGTGAAACCAACCAAATGAAAAACCAATCAGCTAAGGGAATTTCTGTCTCAACATAAAAAATATATATAACACAAAATCTTGCATACAAAAGATATATTTGGCTGAGGAGAAGAGGTTAAGGGAATTGCAGGCATTGCTAGTTCTTTTACACAAATACATGAGCAATAATGAAAAAGAAGCATTTCTTTTCTTTTAATCATCTATTTCTTTTACACAACACATGGGCAAAAACGAAAAGGAACATTTCTTTTCTTTTAATCATTAAAGGAACATTTTTTAAAGTGTCCAATAGGATCCCACCTCAAATCTTTTATCATAGATGCCTGTAAATTTCTGCGTATCCATCACTAGGATTAGTCACCTATCCCATCTAACGTCCATGGCTAAACAGAGCAGTGTAACAATTTTACTTATGTATTGACATCTTTTCATCAAAAAAATATAATTCTCAGAAAAAGATAGTTAAAAGATGTATGTCTAACTGTCTAAGCAAACTGATATAACAGTTTTACATCTTTGGAAAAAAAAAGCATGTGGTATGCTAGTTTTGAACAAAAATATATATAATAGATTTAAAAAAGATTAAAAAAAACTATATATTACATCCTTTTAATAATAAATTAAACTGATAATGATTGGAGAAGGATGCCCTTTTAACCGTAAAATTTTTTTTTGCCCATTGGCATCCGACCAAGTCAGCATCTATCTCCTTGTCAGCATGACAACGACATGCAGCGCTTATCTAAATCCGAACGGACATCTTTAGATTTTATTCCTGAAACCGTAAGAGAGACAACCGCAAATCTACGAAGACATTTCCAGATATAACACTTCACTTGTGCTCTCTTTTGGCAAAGCCAGAATCAAAACACAACTCACTCAAGAAACCACAATAAGCAATCTACACAACAGAAACAAAACACGCGAGCTGAAAATTAAACACGACAACACAAAAGAGTAGGTTTTTTAAGACTCATACAACAACGATAGAGAAGAAAATGACGGAGAGAAGAGAGGAACCTCCAAAATTGAAGCAATGGAATCCAGTCACTGTGAAGAAGAAGGTTAAAATCTCTTAATTAGAATAATAGGAAATGGTCGATCGAAATGAGGAATTTACCATGGAGGTGTGGAGATTGGTGATCGCGATTCCTCTTCTTACTGCTCTGTGTGTCAATTGCGAGAATTAGAGGAAGCAGAGGGCGGCGGCTTGTCTGCGACGCCGTCGTGCTCCTCTTCGCCCTGAAACCGCGCCGGGATCCGGAACCCTGAGAAGCCGGCACCGGGTGCAAATCCAATGGAGGACATCGACGGAGGTTGCATCTGGTGATGGGTGGCGGCATCGACAGGGCTGCCCCAGGCGCGGACAGTGGGGGCGTTGCTGGACTGAAGGGGTCCCCTCTGAGAAAAAAGTTGGGTTTGGCCGAACACAGAGTGCAGCGGCACGGCCAGTGGCGGCGGAAAGCTGAAAACATATCCAGGACCGCCGCCGCTCGTCTCCATCAGATTCCATGGAACAATGCGCTGGCTCTGTTCGGCCCAGCCGGCGGAGACTGCAGCGTCGAAGGCGAATTGGGCGGAGGGCGGGAAATGACTACTGTGGGTGGGCGGAGCTGAGCTCTGATGGAATTGGACGTGGTGATGGGCGGGTTCTGGATTGTGAAGAATCGGATCTTGGAAAGACTGGAGGGAGAGGCGGAGGTCCTTGATTTGACCGTCAGCTCGCGAAGGGAGATCCGAAGAGTAGGCTTGGAAGCCGATGGAAGGGCTAGAAGACGGCGAGGTGGCCGCGGGAGTTGCAGCTGTCGGGAAGAAGGATTTGATTGTGTCCGCAATGGAGTCAGTGTCCATGGATGGCGGCAGAAAACTGGCACTTACATTTTCTCCTCCACCGCCGTCCCTGGTGAAGTATAAAGCAGTAGCAGCGTCGACGGGGTGCTCAGTGCCGAGGGGCTGATCTGAAGATGTCTGGGGAAGGATATGCCGGTGAGAGGAGGCGGCGGCAACAGTAGCGGTTGGGATCCAGGGCGGCAGCTCGGCGAGCTCGTCGATGGCGGCCTTGGCGTTCTTGATGAGCCAATCGACGGCCTTGCTGGGGCGGTCGTAGCCGAGGCGGTCCTGCACGTCGTAGAACTGGATGGCCGTATGGGCGGAGAGGCGCACACGGCGGTCGCGGGGGCCCTTGGCGGTGCACACCTTGCTGTGGCGGTCCTTGCGTCCTGTGGAGCGCACAATATGGCCCCCGTGCACCTCCACGATTTCCCCCACCGCAGCACCCTTCTCCCTGCTTCCATACCTCGACGGCGTCTGCGGCAGCCGCGGCGGCTGGTGGCGGAGGAAGGAGAGCTGGCCGTAGCCGACGGCGTCACCCTCCCCCATCCGCTCAGGAAGGAGCGCATACTCGGAGGAGGAAGCCGTGGCAGCAGCTAAAGAAGAAGACGACCCCCAAAAAGAAGAACCTTGTTTATCGAAGTGGAATTGGTGGAGTTGGAAGCCGCCAAGCGACCTAGCAACTTCTTCTTCTTCTTCTTCTTTCTGGAATTCCTGTTGCTCTCCCGAATCTCCTCTTTCGCTTTCGTTTGCCTCTGCAGGAATTTGAAGATAAAGAGTTCTCCTCGGATCCAGATCCTTCTCCTCCTTCCCACCTCCCTCTTCCAGTTTCTGATTATCTTACCAACCAATGTTACTGAACTTGCGCTGTGTTTGTTGCCTAATTAGCGCGTAACTCCTCTCCTCTTGCTGGTGGTGCTGATGCTTGGCCTCGTCTTGCTCCTCCTGCTTCCAAATTCTTTGGCCATCCAAGGCACATGCTTCCTTCACCAAAAACCACCACCTCAGCTCTAAAACCTTAAACCACCACCATCCACTTCAGAATAAATAAATAAATAAATAAATAAATATACTATAATCAATCAATTAATCAAACAACATAAGAGCACCAAAGCAAAGCGCTTCTCACACCTGGTTTCTCTATTAGGCAAGGCGAAGAGCACAGGTGAGAGCGAGAGAGAGACGGATTAGATCTCGGTCATCACAATGTAGTATCCAAGAAGAGGAGAAAATCAAAGCACAGGAGCTGTGCAACGGCCTCCAGGGTACATGGAAGAGGACTGGAAGGGGAAAGGGAGGGTTTATGTTTTAGTTGGAACTTGGAAGAGAAGGACGGATGAACGATGCTCGAGTGTGGGCCTGAGCCTATTGTTTGAAAGAAGAACCCAAGCTGTCGATGCCAGTCTTGGACAGAGAGAGAGAGAGGTGAAGGGAGGCAGACAAGCGTCAGATCGATCCTGATGATCTCACACTCCATCCCAAAAGCAGACCCCAAACCAAATGCCCGTCTCCCTCCGTCGTTCTTATATTTACTGAATCTTTACACCTTTTTGAGTTTTCACCGGCTTCGCCAAAAGACAAGCCACCTTTTTTCCCCCATGCCTCGGACTAATCTCCTTGTCCATGAAATTTACCTGCATGCAAAGTGTAACTCGGCGAGCAATTATCTTCTGCCTTCTTACGCCACAACATGCCAACTTGGATTCAGATCCCTCCTGCTTTCCATCATTCAAACCAAGTAGAGAAAGTTATAATTGTTGACGACAAAGACAGCACGCCATTCGGACAAGATGATGGAGATGATGACTGCTACATTACTATACGTGTTATATTCATATCACATCGTTGTTGATAAATATTGTTATATTTATGGGTCGATGGTGGAGGTTCAGTACTGAAGGCAGTGACTAATGGAGATCGATGGGGTTGTCTCCCTTTTCGACAGCTCATTGTGGGTTTGAAAAAACTAGGATGTTGTCTGTAGGACATTGAGATAGGTTCTCGCACAATCGGCTGCCACCACATTCCCTTCCCTATGAGTGACCAAGCTGATTTAGTACAAGGGGACCCCTAGGGTACTCCTACAGCAGCACGTTGCAAGGGTCACACAGCACATGTGTCGTCCTCCTATCGGTTATCCGAGACCCGTCATTGTTAGCGAGGCGCTTGTTGATAGATATGAAGGATATCTCAGTAGTTGACAATTAATCTGGTGTGCATCTAGATTGCGCGATCCTCCACTTCTTTGATTTCCTAGCTAAGCAAAGTGGTGTAATGTAACAGAGATGACTTTACCACGTGATAGGGTCCCTAACGGGATCGACAAGGTTAACACAACACGGCCCTCTCTAGGACTCAGTCAACATAATTCTCTCCGATCCAAGATGACACTTGAGTCTAATTAGTCGATTTGGACCTGAACTCGAATCATTTTCGTCGGCTCCGACCAAGTCCAACCCAAATTAATCTGAGTCACATCTTGGTCAGCCGTCTTTCTAGAAGGACGCATCCATTATAACACGATGTCAGCCGAACGTTACAAAGCCTTCTCTCCACCCCTTAATGATATCAATTAAAAAAAACAAAGGTTGACCAATATATTTTATTATTATTCTCTTACTTTCACCTTCATATTCTTCTTTTGCTATTTTTTTTAATCAATCCGTATGTATTTGAACGTCTGAGGAACCATGTCAAGATATGTCTCATCCCCTTCTAACCTCTTGTTAATCTCTCTAAGAGAAGCTGACCTCACTAAAGACTGACCTCACTAGTGTTGGGAACCCAATATGGTACGTGCCAAAATACGTTTCAAAAAACATACATAACAAAAATAAAAACATAATAATTCCTAATTATTATATTACATACACCACATGCGTACAAGGATATAACATGACAAGATATGATCATAAAATAAAATTTCTTAAAATAACTTTTACTCTAGGTATACTTGACGGATGATAAGAAGTGGAAAGGACATCAACTAGCAAACCCAACAGAGTTTGCGTCTACTCATATCCACGTTGAGTTGTCATTGAGACGACTTCATGAAGCCATGAGTCGTTCGTCTCCAATAGGTACTAGTCAAGCGTGAAGACGAAGCAATCCAAGAGGACTCTCATGATACGATCTGGTGGACGTCGCGACACCGAAATCATCGACATGAATTTTTCAGTACCGAAATCATCAACACTGAAGTTGTTGGCACCGAATTCATCGTCACCAACTTTAGTGGGTAGAGATGGCTGATGGTAACTTTTGGACGGTAAGAGCTTGGGTGGCGGCTAGGGAGAGGAAGAAGAGGATGAGAAGCAATCCTTGTAAAATACCAAAAAAAATGACGAATAATGAGGAGGGAATTTTCTGGAATTTTTAGAAATTTTTATGGAATTTTTCAGAGCTCGTATGATCGAGTTTACGGGGCTAAAAATGGGGCCCAGGAAAACCTGTTTAGTTTACTTATTTAAGTGAGGAAAAGTTATATTTTTCCTATTTCTTTTCTTTTTCTATTTTTATTCTTTATTTCCATCTTTCCTTCGTTTCTCCGCCTTCTTCCCCGTGTGCTTGAGGCTTTGTCGTGCCTTCTCCTCCTCCTTGCCCTAACCGCCTTCCTCCCTCTCCTCTTATCGCGCCGCACACCTTCGCCCTTCTCTACGCGCCGTCGGCCGACCAAGCCAGTGCTGGTCCTAATTTCCGACGAGCCACAGCCGCATAGCCACCGGTGTCGATTCCCCTCTTATTTGCACCAACGCCCCTTTTCTCCATCGCGAAACCGCGCGGTCCGATGACGTCGGCCTCCACCTCACGAGCATCGCCGACCGGTTGAGAACGGGCCCAAGCATCAGCACTGATCTATCATTGTCTCATTCGTGTTGTGCCCTAGCCGCCGTGCTCTAGTGCCGTTGATACCATCTCCATCCGACGCCGGCCTTTTTCCTCTCCTGATCCACCGTTGCCGGTACTTAGACGCCGTCACCTCTTTGTGTGAGGTCAGATTGAACGCCACAACCACTGCAAACCCCTCATCTATAGCGTCACCAAAGGTTCTCTTCGGATTACTGCAACACACGAGTTATTCTTCGGCCAAAGGGAGGGTCCGAGACCTAGATTTGGCCAAGGTTGTGGTGATTAGCTTTCTGATGGTTGCCTCTTCCGTCCGTGCCCTGAAAATCGAGTGACTGCCGATGAGCCTTTTTCTGCCGACCTCAACAACCCCTTGCGGTGACTTTGCTTGAGAAAGGAACTGCCGACACATAGGTAAGAGATTTTGATTTTTAGTCTTGAGGTGTAGAGGTTTGAGAATACGGGAGGTGGTGTTTACTGGGAATGATGCATCTTGGCAGTGGCCCTTGCAGAGTTGGTAACTGAGTTTCAGTGGTAGAGATCCGACAACCATCCTTCTTGGTAGAGCTCCGACAGCTATGGTGTATTGGGTTAAACAAGGTATGAGTACTGCAATTTCTAGCTTAATCTGAATGAATGCTAGTAGGGTAGCTAATTATGTGGTGGCAGAATTATTACGGTTAAATGGAGATTTATTATCAGATTGGGAATGTTGATTCAAGGTAAGCTATGTGTGGAGTTTTGGCTGTATTTTTATGAGGATTTGGAGGATATGCATTTGTATCGGATTATGTTGGAGATGATGTAACCTGCAGTGGCTTGGTTAGTTGTGAATTTAGGTAATTTATGATGGATCGATTAAGGTTTTTCTCTAATTGAGTTGGGTTGGATTTAGCTAGTTGCTGTTTATAAAATTAGCTAAATTGTATATCACATTACTTGCAGGACTTTGGTTCGAGACGAGCGTCTCGATGTGGGAGTTACGATGTGGGAGTTACATTGGCATGATCTACATTTAAGGTGGGTACCTTGACTTATCTTTTTGATATGTCTTGTTGATATGTCTAGTAGGTCATAGCTTTTAGTAATAATTATGTTCGTCATTGTTTCGGTATGTCACTTTTGGATACCTGTAACATGCTTGTTTGCTTACCTGATATGTATTTTATGCTAGTACCCACATGATTATATATATATATATGCTCAGAGAAGTAGTGATATACCATGCTTGTTATGTTCAGGACCTAGGTTTTTGATATCCTATCTGACCTGTGTACTTTAGATCTTCATATTTGACCATCGATATTATGATACTCATTTTATGTATATGGATATGGTTATGCTGATCAGTTTATTGTCATGCTTAGTGTCATGCATCATGATTGCATGCTGCGCGATTGTCGGCTCCACTATGGTTGAGCACATCGCCAGTTACATAAACTGCACACACCACCACTCATGGATTAGTGGTATATCAGGCAGGTGTGTGGCGGTTCTGCTGTTTGGCTCCGTTGGTCAGGTGAGCAGACAGTTCCGCTCTGTTTGGCTCCGCTGGCATTTAGTGTAGCAGCGTAGTAGCCGACAGACGGTGGACTCTGTTTGGCTCCGTTGGTCAGGTGACTCAGCGTGGTAGCCGGCAGAGATACCTCCCCGTTATCGTATACCGGGAGATGAGAGCATTGAGCTCCCCCATTTATGATTTGGGGTCAGAGGACAGGAGTACTCCGACAGCATCCCGTCCACTCACTCACTCATCAGGTGTAGTGATGGTAGAGTGCACGGTTGTCACAGCCCTACCCACTCGGTCTCACTATTGTGTGTGAGATGACTGACTGGCGTCAGGGATGACCAGGACGCATCATTGGCATCATACACATTTATGCATTTACTGCTTGTGTTTGCTGCACTTATATGCTGAATTTGGATGGATGCATATAGGATTTATGACACTTCCGGTCTGATGACCTGATTATTCTGATAGGTGGCCCTAGTGAGTACAGTACTCTTCAGCCTTTTCTATTATGCATTACCTTCTTTTGTTCAGGAGACTGTACTCCATAGTTATTACTATTTGTTATAGTTTACTATACATGTCAACTAGGTATCTGCTGAGTTGTTGAACTCACCCCCGTGGACACTATCTTTTTTCAGGTATTAGATTATTTATGGAGACGCTTGGAGTATCCTGGCTGCCGGTCCCCACGTCACATCAGAAGACCTGTCTCTGCCTTTGTTTATTGTTATTTTTGGTATATGTATTTGTGTACTTAGCTTTGTGTTCCGGTTTTGTGTTCGGAGTGTTGTTTTGGTTGTGTGGTGTAAGCCTAGCCGGCTAGCAGTGTTTTATTTGGTTTTGTATGGGCTTGTATTTTATTTTTATCCGCTGTATTGGTTTTGTTTCAGCCGTGTAGGCTGATGATATATATATAACTGCGTGGTTGTGTGTATATTCCAGCCGCCTGTGGCTGATGTATATTATGCCTGTAGAAATGCTTCAGATTGTCACCCGTACAGGGGAGGTGTTGCCGAAATTTCTTCGGACAGGGACTCCTCTAGGGCGTGACAACCCTAATCAAATTAGAGTTTTCTCTTAAAAAATAAAATCATTTCTCTCTTTTCCTCATACAGGAGTATTTATACACCTCTACATGACCTAGGGAACAAGTCATCTCCCAAACCCGATAAACAAAGTCAACCCAATCTATTACCGATAAGATTAAGTTTGGTTAAAAACCAAACCATCTTGATTCATAATTAAATCAAACCATTTTATTTTATTATTTATTATTAAATCAAGTTATTTCATAATTAACTAAACTAAATCCCTTTTGGTTTATTATCAAATCATAATGAATTCATATATCCTATAATAGCCTCAAGGTGTAGCGCAGACGGTGGACACGTGACATCTCTGGTGTAATAATAAGAAGTTAATGTTAGGATCCTTCGTACTCGGCTAGAGAGGGGGGTGTGAATAGCCGCCCCAAATTCTCGCGTTCTTCCTACAGTTAGGGTTAGTCGCAGCGGAAATACAAGGAAGAAACTAAGGAGAAGAAAAACAAACCGATGTAACGAGGTTCGGAGATGAACTCCTACTCCTCGGCGTGTCCGTAAGGTGGACGAAGCCTACCAATCCGTCGGTGGATGAGTCCCCGGAGAGCCGGCTAAATATGAGCTCCTTATGGGTGGAGAAACCTCGCCACAACTACTTCTTGCAACAGCAAGATAAGGAGTACAAATACAAGAGAAACAAGAAGTAAATACACAGCAAATGTAAACAACCCTTGCCTTCTTGTCGATTTTTGAAGAAGCAACATCTTCTCAGACGCCTACCACAGCAGCAGCTCGGGGTCCCAGCCGAAGGAAGAAGCTCACGCGAAGCTTGAAGAAGAGCTCAACAAAGCTCAAGCACCAGCAGCCTGTAGCAGAAGAGAAGAGAAAGAAGTTGTCGCGCGCCCTCGACCCCTTTATACTGCGAAGAAGACAGCGAAGAAACTGGCCGTTGCGTCGCAGCTAGAACCACGATCGATGCGGACCGATCAGCGCGTAAACACATTTGTCACCGATCGGTCCCCGGACCGATCGGTGTCGCGATCGAAGCCACGATCGATGCGTGGACCGATCGAGCAACATCTGATCGATGCGGACAATCGGGAAGAAGCCTATGTACATTCCGTCTGATCGGTCCATGGACCGATCGGAAACCTCTGATCGGTCCCGCACCGATCGAACTCTGATCGGTCTACGGACCGATCGCTCTTTCTCGCGCCAGATCTCCTTCGATCGGTCTCGGGACCGTCGAGATAACCATCGATAGCATGATCGATCCGATCGGTCACCGACCGATCGATGAGCCATATATCATTGGATCGATGCGGCCGATCCAAACTTTCGACCCTAAACCTAAGGCTCCCACACCAACATCCGGTCAACCTTGACTGTTGGTACATCATGCCTAGCATCCGGTCACTCCCTTGACCTGCTAGCACTCCCCGCTAAGTGTCCGGTCAATCCTTGACCCACTTAGACTTTTCAACACCAGAGTCCTCACTCACCAAGATTTTCCCTGCTTGGTTTCACTCACGGGACTTTCCAACTGCCTAACATCCCAGTTAGGACTTTCCCACTGCCTAACATCCCAGTTAGGACTTTCCCACTGCCTGGTTTCACTCACCAGGACTTTCCACACTGCCTAACATCCCAGTTAGGACTTTCTCACTGCCTGGCTTCACTCACCAGGACTTTCCCTCGTGCCAAGCTCCCTGCTTAGACTTTTCCAGTACCAAGTCTCCATACTTGGACTTTTCGCGTGCCAAGCTCCCTGCTTGGACTTTTCCAGTGCCAAGTCTCCATACTTGGACTTTTCTAGTGCCAAGCTCCCTGCTTGGACTTTTCCGTTGCCAAGTCTCCATACTTGGACTTTTTCCCGAATCAGGTCAACCAGGTCAACCTTGACCTACGGTTGCACCAATAATCTCCCAAACATCTATTCTTGTCCCATATCAAGAATACAACTTCTCTTCTCGTCAAACATCGTCAAACATAACTCGTCAAACATCAAAACACAACTCGAGTCAAGTCAACTCGAGTCTGGTCAACCAGGTCAACCTTGACCTAAGATTGCACCAACAATCTCCCCCTTTTTGATGTTTGACAAAATCCAAAATCAAGTTAAGTTAACCCGATAACCTAACTTAGGTTTTCCAACCATCTTCCAATGTCTAATGTTCTTTCCTTGAACATTCTCTGGACATTCTCCCCTTAGGTTAACCTGATAACCTAACTTGGGTTCTCCAATAATTCTCCCCCTTTTTGACACACATCAAAAAGAATTCCAATGTTCTTCCTCGAACATTCCTTGACATTCTTCCCCTAGCTTAGGTTAACCCGATAACCTAACTTGGGTTCTCCAATAATTCTCCAATGAACACTCTCCCCTTTTTGACACACATCAAAAAGAAAAAGGAGAGTATCAAGGTCAAGAGTTTCTTCCTAATGAAAGTCCCATACCTTTCATTGAAACTCTTAATTCCCCCCTTGATACTAAACTCAACAATCAATTTAGTGATAATCCCATATCACTAATCCTCAAAAGTCTTAAGGAGTACAAACTCCCCCTAAAAGTCAACTCCTCTTGACAATTAGGTAAAACTCCCCCTAAAGGTCAACTCCCCCTTGACCATTGCACCAACAATGTCTTGGAGAGTTTCAAACCTTTAGAAATCCACAAAACCCAATTTTCAGCTGAAATTTCAGACCAACAGTCGAAATTCGGTCCCCAGACCGATCCACATTCACTGGGATCGGACTGCCTCACTGCCTCTTACTGGATCGGTCTCCGGACCGATCCACACCTCCCTGGATCGGTCCAGTGACCGATCCACTCCTTTCTGGATCGGTCCAGTGACCGATCCAAGCTCCCTTATCAGAATTCCTGAATTTCCTTTACCCGAAATTCAGAAACCCATAAACAATTCCAGAAAATTTCAAAAATTATGAAACTTTGAGGATACACTCCTCATAACATATACAATCATGGAAAAATAGTTTTCTATGAAAATAACTTCCATTTTTCAATCTTGATACAAAGTTCAAAAACTTTGAAATAGTTCAAGTTTTAACTCAACTTTGTATCACAATGTTCAATGATGAATGCAATTCACTAAGATGGCTTCATCAAGGTTTTCCAAATCAATTTCAAAATGATTTTAAACCTTTTAATTTAGGACCACAATCTTAGGGCTAAATGTACATGACTTGTACACAAGCTTTCCCTATGATCCCCAATTTCTTGAATTAGGCTCATCTAGGTACAAGAACTATGCACCTTGATCCTAACTCATGATCCTAATATCTCACACACATCTAAGGTGTATCAAACCACATTCAAGTCAATTTGATGTGAGATATGGGTTAAGGTCAACTTAGGCTAAGTTCTCATGCATTTTCTAAACTACACTTTGATCTCAATATCAAAATGTGTTTTTAATCCTTAAATCAATTCAATTGATTATTAATGCAAGAGATGATGACATGGCATAAAATGGTATCATAAATGAGAACATGTGCCAATGTCATGATGTCATGGCATAAAGTTTGAAACTAAACTAACACATGACATATAAACTAGCCTTAGCATTATCATGACATTTCAAATGATAATGAAACTAAACATGATGTCATGACATGTGAGGGCAAACAATCATGGCAAGATTTAGCATAAATAAATATACCTAGATTACCTATCTAAGTATCCTTAACCACTTGGCTAACTTCAAATTTAATCCTAGATTGCCCCAAAATGCCAAAATCCTAATTTTGACACTTCTTGAACTCTAGATTAATTCATACCACTTAAAGATCAAATTTTTCCTCAAAACTTAGCATGTTTCATTTTTCCTCGAGAGTTCTCTAGATTTTCCCAAATTGTGCCAATTGAGATTAAAAATAAAATTTCCAATCTTTAGGCACATTTAACTCTTCAAAGGAGTAAATGATAATTCCATTTCATTTTCAAAAGTTCTCAAAACCTTGAAAATGCTCCTTGAGTGTCAATTTCCTCAAAGTTGGGTTAACTACCCTTCTAATCGGAGTTGACACTCTCTAACCCATCTATGGGGTAGAGAAGATGCTCCTAGGAACCCAATACCTATTAGAGCTCATTGGGTTCACTAAATATTCACTAGGGATAACTTCCCTAGCAACCCTCCTAATGACCCTCTTAGGCTTTAAAGCCTTGGTCATTTGGGACTCATCAAGATCAACTCTAGGGGTGACTCCCCTTGTGACCTTGGTGATGGTCTTCCTAGCCCTAAATTTTGTTCCATAATCGAATGGAACATTATGATAAGTGGGCTTGACCAATTGGGACTTAGGTTTGTGACCCAAACCTTTCTTGTCCTTGGACTTGGGTTTTTGACCCCTAGACCCTAGAGTCAAATCCTTAAGAGCCTTTTCTAGAGAGTCAAGTCTTGACCTCAAGACTTGATTTTCTTTCTCTAATACCTCAAGTTTTGATTTATCATTTTTCTTTGAGGTATTCCTAGGCATGTGTCTAGATGATTTGGGATTTCTATCTAGATTTTCCTTAGCCTTAGATGAGTTAATTCTAGGGTTAGCATTTCTAGAATTGTTCTTATCTAGGCTAACATGCTTGGCTCCTAAGCACATGTATCGATTTCTAGTGTTAACATGCTTATCATTATTGACAATGGCAATAAGACTACTAGCATGCATCCTACTAGAATTGCAAGAATGAGCTTTAAATGTTACCTTAGGGTTTGCCTTAGCTCCCCCTTTACATGTGTTTGGCATCTTGTCCTTGTGAGGTTGCCTCCCCCTTGGACATTGACTCCTATAGTGTCCCCGTTGCTTGCATTGGAAGCACACCACGTGCTTCTTGCTCTTGCATGTCGGGACTCCGGTTTCCTTGACCTTTGGTGCCGGTGGAGTCTTTCTAACCCTCTTTGGACACTTACTCTTGTAGTGCCCAAACTTCCTACACTCAAAACACATTATGTGTAGTTTGCTTGAAATCACAGTGTTTGAGTTACCTAGGGTTGTGAATGTAGATGAGCTTTCTTCTTCATCCCTTCCGGAGGTAGATGCCTCTTCTTGCTCCGATCTTGAACAAGAGCTCTCCTCCTCTTCTTCCTTGGATGTTGAGTAGCTCTCAACTCCCAATTCGCTTCCTCCATGATGTGAGCTACTTGGCTCACTAGGCTCCTCTTCATGGAATTTTGCCAAATTGTTCCACAATTCCTTGGCGTTGTTGTACCTATCTATCTTGCACAAAACATTATTAGGTAAAGAAAATTCAATAATTTTTGTTACCTCGTCATTGATTTCGGATTGTCGGATTTGCTCTTTCGTCCACTCCTTCTTCTTGATAGGTTTTCCTTCCTCATCCATCGGAGGGGAAAACCCTTCTTGTACACAAAACCAATTTAACATATTAGTCCTAAGAAAATACATCATCCTTACCTTCCAATATGTGAAGTTGTCGTGAGACTCGTAGAAGGGTTGAATCGTGACATCTTCTCCATAGAGATCCATCTCTAGCCCGTGCTCCCACAGGTGTTGATCCGTCGAAGAGCGGCCTCGCTCTGATACCACTTGTTAGGATCCTTCGTACTCGGCTAGAGAGGGGGGTGTGAATAGCCGCCCCAAATTCTCGCGTTCTTCCTACAGTTAGGGTTAGTCGCAGCGGAAATACAAGGAAGAAACTAAGGAGAAGAAAAACAAACCGATGTAACGAGGTTCGGAGATGAACTCCTACTCCTCGGCGTGTCCGTAAGGTGGACGAAGCCTACCAATCCGTCGGTGGATGAGTCCCCGGAGAGCCGGCTAAATATGAGCTCCTTATGGGTGGAGAAACCTCGCCACAACTACTTCTTGCAACAGCAAGATAAGGAGTACAAATACAAGAGAAACAAGAAGTAAATACACAGCAAATGTAAACAACCCTTGCCTTCTTGTCGACTGTTGAAGAAGCAACAGCTTCTCAGACGCCAACCACAGCAGCAGCTCAGTCGGAGTCCCAGCCGAAGGAAGAAGCTCACGCGAAGCTTGCGAAGAAGAGCTCAACAAAGCTCAAGCACCAGAGCAGCAGCTCTATAGCAGAAGAGAAGAGAAAGAAGTTGTCGCGCAGCAGCAGCCCTCGACCCCTTTATACCTGCGAAGAAGACAGCGAAGAAACTAGCCATTGCGTCGCAACGGCTAGAACCCTGATCGATGCGGGCCGATCGCCTTAGCGCGAAGCTTTTTGTCACCGATCGGTCCCGGACCGATCGGTGTCGCGATCGAAGCCACGATCGGCGTGGACCGATCGAGCAACATCTGATCGATGCGCAGACCAATGGGGAAGAAGCCTATGCATTCGTCACGATCGGTCCATGGACCGATCGACCGATCGGTCCGGTCGATCGAACCTCTGATCGGTCTACGGACCGATCGGGTCAGCCTCGCGAGCGACATCTGATCGGTCTCGGACCGATCAGATAACCATCGATAGCATCGATCGATCCGATCGGTCACGCCGTCGGATGAGCCATATCATTGGATCGATGCGGCCGATCCAAACTTTTCGACCCTAAACCTAAGGCTCCCACACCAACATCCGGTCAACCTTGACTGTTGGTACATCATGCCTAGCATCCGGTCCCCCTTGACTGCTAGCACTCCCAAGTGTCGGTCAATCCTTTGACCCACTTAGACTTTCAACACCAGTCCGATCATCCCTGATCCATCTGGATTTTCCCTTGCTTTCACTCACCAGGACTTTCCAACCGCCTAACATCCCGTTAGGACTTTCCCGCCTAACATCCAGTTAGGACTTTCCCCTGGTTTCACTCACCAGGACTTTCCACACTGCCTAACATCCCAGTTAGGACTTTCTCACTGTCTGGCTTCACTCACCAGGACTTTCCCTCGTGCCAAGCTCCCTGCTTGGACTTTTCCAGTACCAAGTCTCCATACTTGGACTTTTCGCGTGCCAAGCTCCCTGCTTGGACTTTTCCAGTGCCAAGTCTCCATACTTGGACTTTTCTAGTGCCAAGCTCCCTGCTTGGACTTTTCCGTTGCCAAGTCTCCATACTTGGACTTTTTCCCGAATCAGGTCAACCTTGACCTACGGTTGCACCAATAATCTCCCAAACATCTATTCTTGTCCCATATCAAGAATACAACTTCTCTTCTCGTCAAACATCGTCAAACATAACTCGTCAAACATCAAAACACAACTCGAGTCAAGTCAACTCGAGTCTGGTCAACCAGGTCAACCTTGACCTAAGATTGCACCAACAGTTAATTCTCAAGAACTAATAACATGTGGTTTATTCCACCATGCCCTTAATGATAGATCGTTTGGAGCGATAGGGGGGGGGGGGGTAAATATCGCGCGTTTAAAACTTTTTCTTTAACCTTTTGAAACCAAAGTCGTGCAGCAGAAATAAGAAAAGAGACAATGTCTTTTACTTCGTTCGGAGCCTAGCTCGACTCCTACTCGAAGGCCCGTGGTCCTTGATCGCACCGATGGGCAAAACACTATAATCTTTCTTTCCGAACTCCTCGGAAAGAAGTGAATCATACAAGTACATATATGTAAGATAGTAACACTTCTACTATCTTACAGAATTAAAGTGCAGTACAAAAAGTAAAGCTATACCGACAATAGTAGTAGTAAATCGTAGCTCGGTCGACAATCGAATGAAGTTGCTTGCAAATTTGATGAGGACTTGTAGCGTGAGCAGCTTGTAGAAGAGCACAAGAGTCGATCAGAAAGTTATTATTGCCTCTGTCTTTGAGCTTATTTTTATAGATGTACTGGAGGTTCGGTCGACCGATCCCACTATTCGGTCGACTGAATCCGCTCCCTTCCTTCCTGGCTGAAGTTCGAAGCTGGCTCGATCTTTCGCATTTACTGGTCTTTAATGGTTCGATCGACCGATCATGCCTTTCGGTCGACCGAACAGCCTCCTTCCCTGTTCATTGTGATTTTGCTGAGATCATCATTTAATGTTGAATAAATGCTGATTGAATCGGTCGACCGATCCCCAGGTTCGGTCGACCGATCAGCTTATTTCCTTTGCTGCTGATCGATGCTGCTGAGTCAATATGGTTCGGTGGTTCGGTCGACCGATCTTACGGTTCGGTCGACCGATCAGGCTATGATTTGACTTGGACTCAGTTCTGATCTGATATGGTTTCTGTGCTGATTCTGCTTGATTCGGTCGACTGATCCTACTATTCGGTCGACCTATCATCTCAGATCTGCAAAACAGTATTAGACAAAAAATCTCCTGCAAAACAGATGTTAGAGCAATAATATATAAAGTAGGAATAATATGCACAACAGTAGGACTGTCTTGATCTCAACTTTTGAAACCTTCCTGGTTTCATCACTTCCCGATTTCATCAGTTGGATCAGCGACCTAAGGTTGTTCCCTTCGGGAACCCGACCTGACTGTCGCTCCTCCAGTTACCTCAACCTACCTGCCAAACTTAGATCCTCTAGATCTAGTTTGGACTTTGCACTCAGCCTTGATCGGCTCCCCAGGACTTTTCCTTTGATCTTCGGTCCTCCAGACCTCTCGATCACACCGCCAAGCATCCGGTCCCCTCGACCCACTTAGACTTTCACCTAGGTTTCATGATCTGCTAAGATTTCTCCTACCTAGCCTCCAACTAGGTCTTTCCCGGTTGAGTAAACATCCTGCACACTCAGTCAACTTGTTAGATCACAACAAGACTTAATTTGAACCTTTGACAACATCAAAACTCAGGTTTGATTCCGCTGCAACTTGCACCAACACTTAATACCTGTGTACCTGTATTTACCTTCCTCCATATCCATGGGGTCGACACTAGGGGCTGTTAATGTAGCGGGTCTACATTTTTTTTTCATATCTCCTATAATGGTCATGCCTTCAAGTTAAAGCTGACCCGTTAATCATGAGATCATATCTCAATGGTTCAAACATATTTAATTTTAGGTTGAACTTGACTTTGGTCAACAACTTAAACAATAAATCAAATTTTGATTCTTACCGTATTAACGAAAGGTGTAAGTTTTAATATTTTAGAAAAGAGATTTAGGTCTTATTATGATCATGCAAATGTACTATCTACATGACATCACACGCATGATATAAATGATGATATGTTACATCGCACGCATAACATATATAATAATATAACACATCACACGCATGACATATATAATAATATAACATATCGCATGTATGACATATATAATGATATAACACATCTTATGCAAGACATAAACAATGCATATATTTAATGTATCTATATGACATACATACATGACATATATAATGATATAACATATCGCACGCATGACATATATGAGGAAGGATCCTCTGGTTCACTTTTTGTGGACCAGGGGATGGTTCACAATTCAATTACGGCTGGATTTTGATCGTAATTGGTTGTGATCTCTCCCTGGATTCACCTTTCCCCGTAATTATATTGTGGATCATCCCCTGATCCACAAAAAGTGGACCAGAGGATCTAAACACGACATATATAATGATATAATTCATATCACACGCATGATATAAATAATGCATATATCTAATATATCTACATGACATAATTATACCATAGTTGTCATAATATTATTGATAAATAAAATATGATTAAGAATCTAATTTTCATAAATCAAGATTCCTATAATTAATTTAGGAAACAAATTTATAAATTTTAATTACATATTTTATCTAGGAAATAATTCCCAATCAAGAAGATCTAATCAATTAGGAAACAATTCCCTAATTTTAAATTTCCTAATAAATTTAGAAATTTATGATTAAATTTTCTTAATTAATTCAGAATCTTTCAAATTTGAAACTTTCTAAAATATTTCAGAATCTTTTCAAAATTAAAATTTCCTAATAAATTAGAAAACTTTCTAAAAATGAAATTTCTTAATAAATTCATAATCTTTCCAAATTGAAATTTCTAAATTATTACATAATATTTCCATATTGAAATTTTCTAAATTATTTTAGAACTTTTTAAAATTTAAATTTCCTAACAAATTAAGAAACTTTTAAAAATAGAAATTCTTAATAAAATAAAAAAAATTTAGAAATTAATTTATAGAATATTTTCAAAAAAATCCTAAATAGTCTCATAACCTTTCCAAAAATAGAATTTCTAAACAAATTAGAAAAATTTTCAAAAATTAAAATTCATAATAAAATAAAAAATTCTAGAAATTAATCTATGACCAACTACGACTCGTAAAATAATTTTACAATCATGTTAAAGCACGATTAGACTCTAATACCACTGTTGAGGAACTCGATGTAGTATGTGATAAAACATGTTACAGAAAACATGTGCATCAAAAATAAAAATATAATAATTCTTAATTATTATATCACACACACCATACGCATGCAAGAATACAATACAACAAGACATGATCATAAAATAAAATTTCTTAAAATAACTTTTACTCTAGGTATACTTGACGGATGATGTGAAGTGGAAAGGACATCAACTAGCAAACCTAACAGAGTTTGCCTCTACTCGTATCCACACCGAGTTGTCATTGAGACGACTTCATGAAGCCATAAGTCATTCGTCTCCGATAGGTACTAGCCAAGCATGAAGACAAAGCAATCCGAGAGAACTCCCACAACACGATTTGGTGGACGTCACGACACCGAAATCGTCGGCACTGAATTCGTCGACACCTAATTCATCATCATTGACTTCAATGGCTAGAGACGGATAATGGTAAGTCTTGGGCGGCAAGAGCTTCGACAGCAACTAGGGAGAGGGAGAAGAGGATGAGAAGAAGCCCTAATCAAATTAGAGTTTTCTTTTAAAGAATAAAATCACTCCTTTCTTCTCCTCATAGAGGGATATTTTTACACTTTTACATGACTTGGGGAGCAAGTCATCTCTCAAACCCAATAAACAAAGCCAACCTAATCCATTACCATTAAGATTAAGTTTGGTTCAAAACTAAATCATCTTGGTTCATAATTTAACCAAACCCTCTTGGTCTATTATTAAACCAAGTTGTTTTATAACTAAACCAAACCCCTTTTGAATTATTATCAAATCATAATGAATTCATATCTCCTATAATAGTCATGGCCCATTTGCACTTCCGTTTTGAAAATATCTTTCCATATTTATCTTTTCCATTTATTCCAACCAAACTCAATCTCTCTCTCGATTTGAGAATCTAATTCTCAAACTCATTTTAAGTCTCTAAGATAAACTTATAGTGCGTTGACCTTATAGGTTCATGATTATGTTGGTCATTCATAATTAACCATTAATTATGGAATGATCATAAGTGAAACCTAGTAGTACATCATGATCCTTAATTGATCAAAAAATTATAGTTGATTCCAGAACTACTTTTGAACCCTTCAGTAGCTACAGTCAGTCGTGCCTTGTTCCTTTCACTCATCTTATATTCACTTGGTTCAGGATATGACCTATGTGTCAGTCCCCACTAGGTTGATTATGTCACACCTAGCCCAAGTGATACTTCTTTGTCCTACGGATTTAAGTTACTCATACATATGCCTAAGAGTACAATACTTTTAACATGTGATGATTTGGCTAAAGACTTTGAGTAACAATCCTAACAAGTAACCATAGGGTATACATCTCCTTGTAAAGAGTGGTAAATCCTTTGTTAGCTATTCAAATACCTTCGGACAATTTGTCTCATACCTAATCATCCCAGATCTACACCTCCTCAGATATGTTGCTTAAAATGTCAAAGTACATGCCTTTATTACCAAGATGACTTGAAACCTTAAGTCGAAAGAAACTCACACTTAAGTTGCGGTAAAAGCTTTATTGGCATATCTATATATGTAAAGACCATATAAAGTCTTACAGCAAGTCACTCTAATGAACTAGTTACCATAACTAGCATCCACGTTTAACTATCGACATTCCATTGTCTCCAGTTAATGAGAAACAACTATTTGGTTAGACCAAGGAGTATAACCCATGCTAGTATCATAGAATAGGTGATCTCCGAATACATAAATTCGTCTACTAGGAAAGATTTCAATACATTTATAATTACACATATAGAGATTCTTACTAGTCGTGATCTAATCACAAGATCTCTCATGTTATGAATCGTATTACAAATATTTAATAAATAAGTTTAAGATCCAACAAAACACATATAAAATGTGTACTCAAATAGTGAATATTTATATATCCAATAAATAGTGCATTCCATAAGGTGATTGCCTTAGGCCACCTTTCAAATATAACAGTTAGAAGTCGACCTCACTAAAGATCGAACTCGCAAGAAGCCAACCTCATTGAAGGCCAATCTCACAAGAAGCTGATTTTGCCAGAAGCCAACTTTACTGAAGACTGACCTTGCCAGAAGCCGACTTTACCAGAAACCAACCTCGCTCAAGGCTGACCTCTTTGAAGGTCAGTCTTGTTGAAGTCTCGCCTCATTGAAGATTGACCTCATCCAAAGTTGACCCCCAAAAGTTGAGTTAGTAGAAAGCTAGTCAAAGTCTTCACCGACAATTGTTTGTTGGTGCAGGGAGCACCAACCGATCAAACTTGTATTTTGATAATGGAAAAGGGGTTCAAAGTTAAGCTGTCTTGTTGTCTAACAAGTTGAACTAAGTGTGCAGGAAAGTCCTAAGCGATTTTAGGCAAAGGAAAATCTTAGTTGCAGTTAGGCAGGTGGAAAGTCCTAACTATGGTTAGACAACGAAGTCCTAGTCAGGGGGACTGGGCGAAGTCTTGGTGGATCAAGAACTTTGGGTGAAATCCTAGAGTTGAGGACTCTAAGTGAAAATCCTAGGGGTCGCTGACATTAGGTGGAAGACTGGATGGATTGTGGATCAGACGTTCAGCATAAAGACCTAAAGTCTCGGATGCTGAGCAAAAGTCCAGACGGTCTAGAAGATCGGTCTGACATAAGGTAATTTTTCCTAAGAGGAATAGGTGAGGACACGTTCCCTGAAGAGGAAATAGTAGGTGTCGATCCAACCTAGAGTTTCACCAAAACTCAAAGTTAGGATCGGACAATCCAAAGGCTGTCAAAACTTATCATTCTTTATTTGCCTGGACTAACTTTGTTTTGCAGAAAATATAAGTACAGAAAATGGTGATCTAGGCACTCGGAGTCCGAGTGTCCGAAGCTGCTCGGGGTACCCAGGATGCCTTCAGCGAAGAGGTGCCCTAGCGGTCCGGGCGCTCCGAGTCGCTCCAGGTGCCCGAACTGTTGAAAGTCGATCTTAACAGCAAGCTGGCACACACTGATTGGCGAGGCTATGTCACGGTTACCTAGAGAAGGATAATTTTTTTAGATAAAGTTAAAATGAAAGCACGTCATGTTAGCTCTGTGGGGGCACCCGGGGGAGGTTCCAGGCACCCAGAGTGGGCTATAAAAGGAGGATTTGACCAACACTTCAAATACAACATTTTGAACAACTTCCTCTTATGTGTGCTGCTCAAAATGCCTCCATAATGCTTGAAAACTGCTCTGACGATGACTACATTGAAGATTACATTCTCTAAAGTCATCGGTATTGTTTATTTTTCTAATTACTTGTAATCATTTGACATTGTACTTGTACTCTTTATAATTGATTAGTGATTGTCCATCGAAAGCACTCTCACGTGTGGAACTTGGAGTAGGAGTCACCACAGAATCTGAACCAAGTAAATCTTGATGTGTTAGCATTGCGTTTGTTTTCTTTTCTTTATTCTGTTGCTTTCTCTCGATTGTTTTAAACGAACGTGAAAGTCATGATCACTATTTACCCCCCTCTAGTGTAACGATCCTACACTATTGACTAGCCTCAGTCAATTCATCCCTTGATCTTGAATTGGATCAAACCAGGGCTTCTCAAGAATCATTCCTTCTATCTTTTGACCTCTACATCTCAACCTTTTTTGCTTGAACATATAGGTCTATTTCACATAGCTCATAGAAAAGTAAGAATGCTCCACTATGTCTTAGTGTTTCTAACACATGAGTTATCCCTAACCCCCCTTATCAATCATACAACTAGCCATATAATAGCCATTGGGAGCTAGGAGGCACCTTATGAACCATCTGTCATGATTTGTTAATATACTTCAAATTCACCAATTGTGGTAAAAAGATGATTACATTAATCCCAGTTTGTCACAAATTATGTAAAGGAAAGTAAATCATGAGGTCAACTTATAATCAATCGTTAATGTTAAGGCAAAAAAAATTCACATATCTTCACAATGGTATGATATTATCAACTTTGACCTAAACCCTAATGAATTTGTTTTGGGTTCTATTCAAAAAGTCTTATACTAATGGAGATATCTGTTGGATCGAGAAGCGCTAGAGGGGGGGGGTGAATAGCGCTCGCAGCTATTTCGTTCGATTATCGGAATCGTAAAACGTTCGTTGAGTAATTAAAGCAGCGGAATAAAAAAACAAACACACAAGAACACGGTCGTTTACTTCGTTCGGAGCCTAGATCGACTCCTACTCGAAGGCCCGCAATCCTTGATCGCTTTCAGTGGGCAACAACTATAAGCACGATTATTACAAACTAAGTATTACAATAAGTGCAATAAATAAATCTATACCAACGACGGAAAATGAAATCTCAGAGCTCTGGGTCATCGGGCACGAGTAGTAGCACTTCGAAGCGTCTTTTGGAGCAGCACGTGAATGAGAGAAGGCTTGGAATTGTTGATCTAAGGTGCTGCTCGAGCCCTGCTTTTAAAGCATGCTGGAGGCGCCTCCAAGCTCGTCCGAGGCGCCTCCAGTTCGCCCGAGTCTCATGCGTGGATCAGTGACGAACTGGTCGAAATCTATCTGCTAGAAGGAGCCTTCATGGGTCTTCAAGGCGCCTTCCAAGGCGCCTCCATAACCCTTCGAGGCGTCTTCAGCCCTGTTTCGCGGCCAGCTCAACTTTTGCACCCGAGGCGCCTCCAAGCACCATGGAGGCGCCTCGGACACTATTCATCCGAGGGAAGACTTCATTATTTTGTACCTGCAAGACATGTTAGTCCCAAACAATATCCTACAACACAAAGTTAGCACATAAAGCCATAAATAAGGTAACAAAATATTATCGATAGTCATCAGACTATCCGGGTCTGACTTCAGATTTCCATCCGGAAATCCTAGGTCGACCCGACGCCTACTGTTCCCTCTATGGGGAACACGTCCTCACCTACTCCACTCAGGAGATTTACTTGTTGCCAGTGTGATCCTCCAGATCGAATGGACTTTTGCTCAACACTCGACGCTTCCGAACTTTCTGCTGGACATCCGCTTCCCGGCTAGTCCAGTCTTTCACCTGGTTCGCGACACTAGGACTTTCCACCTAGAGTTATCACCCCCTAGGACTTTTGCCTGAAGCCATCGACCTGTCAAGACTTTTCGCATAGGGTTACCACCCCCTATGACCTAGGATTACCACCCCCTAGGGTTTTCCCTTTGCCTAACCGCAGCTAGGACTTTCCTGAGATACTCAAGCAAACATGTTAAATCACAAAACACCTTAACTTTGAATCCTTTGCCATTATCAAAACACGAGTTCGATCGTCGGATGCTTCCCGCACCAACAATCTCCTCCTTTTTTATTATGGCAACTCAAATTCAAAGTTAAGTAAACAGATATCAAATAAAGAATAGATGCAAGTAGAAACATTTAAAGCAAGTATAGCATTAAGTTTAGGCTCCCCCTTAACTGTTACTCCCCCTTTAATATTTTGTTATTCATTATTTTAAATTTGAATTTCCTACTCTCATTTTTAAATTTGAATCTCTCATTTTTGAATTTGAATTTGATAGTTATTTGAGTATTTGAATTTGAATTTGAATTTGCTACTCTCCCCCTTTGCCATATATATAAAAAAAAAAAAAAAAAATCAAAATAGGCATTTGATTTTTAAAGAGGGATAACAAGATTTTGACAACACTTAACATTTTACAATTTCTTTTCTTACCTTTTAGCTAAGTGAAATTAAGGTCTAAAAGTTAATAAGGGTTGATTTTAAAGGATGATGTTAGCCCTTTGGAAACTTAGTTAAAATTATAAAACCACTAGAAGGTGGAACCTTTTGACAGTCTTTAACTAAGTTGAAAAAGCTAGTAAAACTATATGTAGAGAAGTACTTGTTTAGATTTTGTTAGTGAAATATTTGGAGCCAAGTGATTTTTAAGAAAATATTTTTGTGGGCTAAGTTTTAAAATTTTGAAAATAAAGATTGGACCTTAGCTAAGTTCTTTGCAAGTATTGTATTTTGAAAACTATAGCTTAGGTTAAAAAACTTAGCTTGATTTTAAACAATATTAAATTTTAGGACAAGGAGGGAGTGAAGTAGCTAAAAATTTGGTTTAGGTTATTTAGTTGGTCCTTAAATCCAAGCATGAGTCAAGTTCAATAGATTTCAAATTATTCAGTTTTACTTTTAGAGGTATCAGAGTCCTAAAGATCACACATGCTTAATCTGAAAACTGAGTATCCTTTTACCAACTGTCTAACCTTTAGCTACTTGCTGATTGCCTAGAGGGCAACAACTTTCACTTGATTAGTCAAGTTAAGTCAATTTGGTCCAGATAGATTTGACTAGAGCTGGAAAACTTGACTTGATTGATGTATATTACGTGTTTAACGCCCAGACTCATATTGATGCACAGATATAAGCATTTTTGAGTTCAGGCGGTACCCTATGCATCTCACACCGTTCTATGTCTTTCAAACACAATCAAGGTATACCTAGGTGTTTGTGAGATGCTCTGGCTTAACTCTATGAGAACATGATATCTAGGGGGAAAGCCTAAGTAAAATCCAATTCTTGAAACTTCTAAGAAAAAGGGATTTTAAAATTAGTTTTCCTATATTTTTAAAACCAATTTAAAAGTTATTTTGAAATTATACTCACATTTTTTTTTAAAAAAAAATAACACATAAGTTCTCAATTAAATATAAGGCAGCTAAACATCAGATGACCAACTCCAAGATACAATCCAAAAGATGAGTAAGATAGGCAAATCCAAGAAGTGAATGACATGTCTAGACAGTCTAAAAGATAGAATCAAGCAGGCGAATCGTCAGCTGGAGGATCGGCTAGAGGCTGCTCGGGTGGCGGCTGAGGCTGTCCCTGATGCCGAATCTCGCCTCGGAGAGATGCGAAACCAGTAGTCATCTCGGATCTTATAGATCGAAGGAAGCGATGGCTATCTAGCACAGCTCGTCGCGTATGAGTGGACTGGATCTCGAGCCGAGTGAGTCTGTCCTCGATAGAGAGTGGTGCCGAAGATGAAGGCCCGGCTGATGTGGAGGGTCCGGTAGAGGTGGAAGGATCTGTGAAAAAGTCCTCTGCAAGGAAATCGGGCCACTCCTCATCTGCATCTGGTACGTCCTCGGCCTCTGGAGCACCAGGGGCAGCAACTAGTGGTGGTTGGCCCTTCCAGCCAGAATCCCCTCGGCAGTGACCTCTGCCCCCGCTAATCTAAGGCTACGCTGACCTAACTCATCATAAATGGTAAGTGGGATGAGTACCCCTCTAGTGTTGTCTATCCTAGAGCTGGAGAATATTTGGGTCAAGATATGACAGTAAGGCATATAAATCACTCCAGATGTAACTGTACTAGATGCAAGAATGATGTTATGAAACATATGGAGGGCTATGTCTATATCTAGGTGCTGGCTGAGGGCGCACAGAAAGAATGAGTGGGACGGTCGCATCTTCGAGACGTCTCGAGATGAGATGGGTAGGATACATGCTGTCAGGACCCTGTACATAGCATAGTCCTGAACTCGAAGAAGAGTGGATCTGAACTCAGTCAGGCCCAAGGGTCTCTCCTCCCCAAAAAAATACATGTAGATGTCATCTAAGGTGATGTGGGAATAGGGGTCACCAAAAGGTAGCTCCCTACTCGGGTAACATAAGAATGTACACTGGGACTCCCTAAGCTCTAAGCTGGTGTGAAGTAGGGAGGGAGTAAACTGAAGATCAGTACCACCAACTCTGGTGGAATAGGTACTATCATCAACCTTTTCAAGGTTGTGATAGAACTGGGCACACAGATCTTGGTTGACTGTAGTGGTACAGTCAACCAGTTTACCTAGATGATAGTAGTTTATCATCTGGATTGCGGGTTGACAATATTGGGATAAAAATTCCCGACCAATATATCTAGACTTAATGGACTCAAAGGTGAACCTAGCGAAATCTATCCTATGCTGTTCCGAGGGGAATCTAGGGTCCGTGGAAGGGGCCATAGCCGGTGTGGGATCCACAATACGACGCTTCCTATTATTGACATTATACAAAAACATTGCAAAACTAGCAAGAAATCTAGGAAATAGATGATTGAGAAGAGTTTAGATATTACCTCGGAGGCATAGCTAGGATTAAAGGAGGAAGAGATGGGTTGAAGGCGCCTTGGTTGGGAGGAATCGGACAAAGTTGTGTTTCAGCAGAACATGAACAGAAGGAAGAGCTTCTGTTCGTGACAAAAGGATGAGTGAAGGCGCCTTAAAGGATCTTTAGGGCGCCTTTGGAGGCACCTTAAAGGGTTCCTTAAGGCGCCTTAGATAGGCGGCGGGAAATTTCCCGCCGCTGTTGAGGGCGCCTCCCATGTGTGGGAGGCGCCTTCATTCAGGCGCCACGTGTCCCTTTTTAATTAATTTTTTTTTTTAAATTAGGTTTAATTAGTTCTAAGTTAACACATATTTTAGGTTAATTAAATTTTGATAAAAATAATTTTAAGTTAATTTTTGAAAAATAATTCTAATTAAATTAATTTTGAAAAATAAATTAATTTTGAAATAAGTTTTAAACGATTTAAAATGATTTTCTAATATTTTAAAAAGATTTTGAAATTAAGTTTTAAAATTATTTTGAAATTAAGTTTTAAAATCAATTTTGAAATTAAGTTTTAGAATAATTTTGAAATTAAGTTTTAAAATCATTAAGTTTTAAAATAATTTTGAAATTAAGTTTTAAAATCATTTTGAAATTAAGTTTTAGAATAATTTTGAAATTAAGTTTTAAAATCATTAAGTTTTAAAATCATTTTGAAATTAAGTTTTGAAAATCATTTTGAAATTAAGTTTTAGAATAATTTTGAAATTAAGTTTTAAAATAATTTTGAAATTAAGTTTTAAAATCATTTTGAAATTAAGTTTTAGAATCATTAAGTTTTGAAAATTATTTTGAAATTAAGTTTTAGAATCATTTTGAAATTAAGTTTTAAAATAATTTTGAAATTAAGTTTTAAAATCATTTTGAAATTAGGTTTTAGAATAATTTTGAAATTAAGTTTTAAAATTATTTTGAAATTAAGTTTTAAAATCATTAAGTTTTAAAATCATTTTGAAATTAATTTTGAAAATAATTTTAAGTTAATTAATTTTGATTGGTTTAATTTAGTTGAATTAACTTGATTTAAGTTTAAGTCAATTTTAGTTTTAATTTCTTAGTCATCTCACCCGATCTAAATTTTCAATCAGGGAACCCTATAATTGTTGTGAGATGCTCTGGTTGAATTTTAGGGTCTAGTTTAACTTTGTGTTATATTCATGTTTAGCTTTGGGTTCAACAAATAAGCATTCTTTGGATAAACTTCTAGGGCTATGGTGAGTCACAAGGAACTCATTAAAGTAATCATGCCTCCGAGGTTTCCCAAATAGTCCTACCCATTGAACTTAATACTAAACCTTGGTCTAACTAGTTAGGATCCATTTAAGGGTAGTTTCGGTCAGTTCCACTTGGCCAAATGCACCAGGTCGAAGTCATATCTTCCTAGACATGCGATGCCCAAGCTTCCCTAACGTACTATCATCCAAAAACTTCACCAGTACTGTGGGTCAAGTTAAACCTATCCCGTTTTAATCTAACCTTAATTACCCTTCCGGGTAATCTACTCTTGTTTTACCCATTTCGGGTAGATTAAGTTCAGTTACCCAGTCGGGTAGTTCAGTTGGGGGTGCCAGTTATTCTGGATCCTCCATCTATATTTTATTTGATTTGAATTCGAATTATTTTGAATTTTTAAGTGAATTTTTAATTTAAGTTTGAATTTCTAATTTTTGAATTTTGATTTAATTTCGAATTTTGAATTTGTAATTTGAATTTTGAATTTTAATTTAATTTCAAATTTTGAATTTGTAATTTGAATTTTGAATTTTAATTTCAAATTTTGAGTTTGTAATTTGAATTTTGAATTTTAATTTAATTTCAAATTTTGAGTTTGTAATTTGAATTTTTTAATTTTAATTTAATTTCAAATTTTGAGTTTGTAATTTGAATTTTGAAATTTTGAATTTTAATTTAATTTCGAATTTTGATTTGAATTTTGAATTTTGAATTTTAATTTAATTTCAAATTTTGAGTTAAAATTTGAATTGTTTTCGTGTTTACTCCCCTGGATCATAGCCTCGATATGGTCTATCGAGGTAGTGTATTTGATCCTTCGGGACCCAGTATTGGCCAAGTCCAACTTGATTGACCAATTTAGACTTGGGGACCCATGCTTGGATTACCTTTCTATTTGGTTTATTTATTAAGGATAAATAAGATTTATATTTCTTTTTAGTTTTATATCCTAGCCCAGTTCTATTGTAAACGGCTCTTTGTGTCTCAAGAATTAGGTCAAGATTTTTGGAGCCTAAAGAAAACCGTTCTAACGTATTTTTTAAATCCTTGACCTGATTTTTCAAACTTGAATTTTCTTCCTCAAGTTTTTGAACATGAGTAGAATTTTCAGTCTGAACTTGATCAGGTAAGGATTTAGAGTTAGTCACTTCTTTAAGGACAGCTACTTCCTTTAGAAGTGACTTAATCTTAAGGTTTAACTTAGCTAACTTGCGTAATAAATAATTGACTAAATTATTAAGTCTAGGAATACTTACAGTGGAGTCTGGCCCTTCGGAAACGGATGCGGATCTGTGGCTTCGCTCGGACTCGGCCTCTGACTCGCTCTCGCTTTCGGATTCATCGATCTGGTCCCGGGCCATCAATGCGAGTAAACTCGTCTGATCGAGTTCATCGTCGTCGTCCTCCGAAGAAGATTCGTCCCACGTCGCCTTCAGGGCTTTCTTTCTTCTTTGCTTTTTGGCTTCCTTTTGGTTGGGGCAGTTGGCTTTGATGTGCCCCTTCTGGTTGCATCCGTAGCAGGTTACTTCAAATTTTACCTTAGAACTCGGTTGGGCCTTCTTGGATTGTACCGCCTTCTTCAGGTCTTTCTTGTTGAAGTCCTTCTTCTTCTTGTAGAGCTTCTTCATGAGGTTCACCAGTTCGCTGGTCAGTTCGTCTTCTTCATCTTCTGAGTCAGATTCGTTTTCCAACTCCGGTTCAGTTCTTCACCGTGATCTTGGATCGCGGGTTCGACTGGTACCTGCAACCAAAGCAATACCCTTCTCGGTTGGTTGTGCATTAGTCTGTTCATAAAGTTCAAATTCACTAAATAATTCATTTAACTTTAAAGAAGACAAATCCTTGGAGACTTTGTAGGCATCTACCATTGATGCCCACAATGTACTCCTTGGAAACGAGTTAAGAGCGTACCTTATTATATCCCTATTTTCTACCTTCTGCCCGATTCCGTGAAGGGAGTTAAGGATATCTTGAATTCGCGCGTGTAGCTGGCTTGCTGTCTCATTTTCCTGCATTTTTAAGTTATACAATTTATTGAATAGTAAATCACGCTTACTTACTTTGGTATCGGAGGTCCCTTCGTGAAGCTCGATCAGCTTCTCCCATAGCTCCTTGGCGCTTGAGAATGGACCGACACGGTTTAGCTTCTCCTTCGTTAGTCCGCACTGGAGGGTACAAGTTGCTCTGGCGTTTGCCTCCACCTTCTTGATTAATGCAGGCTCCCAATCTTTGCAGGGTGTAGGATTGTCGTCTTTATCTGTTAGTAGATCCAAACCAGTCTTGACGATCATCCATGTTTCGAACTGGATCTTCAGGAAGTTATCCATTCTGCCCTTCCAGTAACCAAAGTCCTCTCCGGTGAAGAGCGGGGGACGGACAGTGCTATAACCCTCTTGTTGGGCCATTTTAGATTAACTACGAAGAAAATAAATGACAAGAAAATTCCAGGACTTGGTCCTGGATTAGTAGTGCGGGAAGTATTTAAAAATAGAATATGAACTCGGGTGGTGTTGCACCAACCTCGAGCAAAAACCGATTCGAGAAAAGAATTAGAATATAGCTATAAAGCTAAATTCTAATTGACTCCGAAAATCTAAAACTACCACGAAAAAATTGTTTTGAATGATGGTTGCACCAATTCAAAATGACCCCGCTCTGATACCAATTGTTGAATCGAGAAGCGCTAGAGGGGGGGTGAATAGCGCTCGCGGCTATTTCGTTCAATTATCGGAATTGTAAAACGTTCATTGAGTAATTAAAGCAGCGGAATAAAAAAACAAACACACAAGAACACGGTCGTTTACTTCGTTCGGAGCCTAGATCGACTCCTACTCGAAGGCCCGCGATCCTTGATCGCTTTCGGTGGGCAACAACTATAAGCACGATTATTACAAACTAAGTATTACAATAAGTGCAATAAATAAATCTATACCAATGACGGAAAATGAAATCTCGGAGCTCTGGGTCGTCGGGCACGAGTAGCAGCACTTCGAAGCGTCTTTTGGAGCAGCACGTGAATGAGAGAAGGCTTGGAATTGTTGATCTGAGGTGCTGCTCGAGCCCTGCTTTTAAAGCATGCTGGAGGCGCCTCCAAGCTCGTCCGAGGCACCTCCAGTTCGCCCGAGTCTCATGCATGGATCAGTGACGAACTGGTCGAAACCTATCTGCTAGAAGGCGCCTTCATGGGTCTTCAAGGCGTCTTCCAAGGAGCCTCCATAACCCTCCGAGGCGCCTTCAGTCCTGTTTCACGGCCAGCTCAGCTATTGCACCCGAGGCGCCTCCAAGCACCATGGAGGCGCCTCGGACACTGTTCATCCGAGGGAAGACTTCATTATTTTGTACCTGCAAGACATGTTAGTCCCAAACAATATCCTGCAACACAAAGTTAGCACATAAAGTCATAAATAAGGTAACAAAATATTATCGATAGTCATCAGACTATCCGGGTCTGACTTCGGATTTCCATTCGGAAATCCTAGGTCGACCCGACGCCTACTGTTCCCTCTACGGGGAACGCGTCCTCACCTACTCCACTCAGGAGATTTACCTGTTGCCAGTGCGATCCTCCAGATCGACTGGACTTTTGCTCAGCATTCGACGCTTCCGGACTTTCTGCTGGACATCCGCTTCCCGGCTAGTCCAGTCTTTCACTTGGTTCGCGACACTAGGACTTTCCACCTAGGGCTACCACCCCCTAGGACTTTTGCCTGAAGCCATCGACCTGCCAAGACTTTCCGCATAGGGTTACCACCCCCTATGACCTAGGGTTACCACCCCCTAGGGTTTTCCCTTTGCCTAACCGCAGCTAGGACTTTCCTGAGATACTCAAGCAGACATGTTAAATCATAAAACACCTTAACTTTGAATCCTTTGCCATTATCAAAACACGAGTTCGATCGTCGGATGCTTCCCGCACCAACAATATCTTTCATTTTTTAAACCCATGATTTTTTTATATATATTTTCAATATGGGACTTTGATTGTATTCCCAATAATTCTCCCTCCAAATGAAGAACCACCATTACTCTTATGGTTTGGGTCTCCTCTCAAGCATCTGATCACTCTTGACCTACTCTAGACCTCCTCGCAAATATCTGATCACTCTTGACCTGCTCCAAGCCTCCCCACAAGCATCTAGTCACTCTTGACCCACTCTATGCCTCCTCTCAACTTCATTTAAGGTCACCCCATATGGAATTTGTGTTAGTATTAGCCCTTAGAGCAAATTTTGAAATGATTGACAAGGAAACTTTTGTATCATATTTTATTAGTAAAAGACAATGGTTATTATATTTACTTTAGATCTATGCTAGATGAATAAATATAATAATATCCTAGGATAGTAGATTCTAGTCTACAACATATCAATTAGTTGAATTGATAATGGGAAGCTGTAGATATATATAGAACACTACTCTTAACTATTCTTAGTCAAACACTAATATACAAGGATAATATTAATATGTTAAGACTAGCATGTAGGTCAATTAATGACCTAATCTCATAAGTCATACATATAAGATATCAAGTTGATACATGAGTATATATAAAGAATATGTACTAAATTGACCGGCCATGAAAATATTTTATGGATAATTATATGAGTGTCATAAATATTTTCATAGTAATTATTGGTACAAATAGTCCTTAAACCTGAAGTCACTACGGTTTCCTATATAAGGAGTTATGTACTATGGTATTGACAAATGTCACCTGTAATAAGATGGACTATAAAGTTGATCACTGATATGTAATAAGTTATGTGGAGGGATGTGAGTGATGTAGATGATATCTATCCCTTCCATATAATGGAAGTGATATCTGTGAGCCCTTGAATTAAGTAGGACTACTAATTAAAATACATGGTCATGCTCAAATAAGTCAATATAAGATATTGAACTCATTTAGTTAAGTGAGTCTACTTGGAGATCAAGAAATACAAAGATTGATAAGAGGATGGCACGGTCTATGCCTCATTGATCAATCTATATATCGAGGATAGAATGACCAAGTTATACAATATAATAGGTACAAAAAGGATAGGTCGGATCTCGATATTCTAGTCACTTGGGTAGTAATGATGCATTGCTAGATCCCACTCATTGCTTATGTATATAAAATATTATTTTAGAGACATTGCCAACGTTACAAGAACTTATTGGGTTACACACAAAGAATATGTTGGTTTAGAGATGGGTTATTTTAGTTTAACTAAAATATGATGGACCCTAAGATTATAGGGCTAAGTCTAATCCAAATTTGACTCATTTAGTTAGACTCGTTGAGTTAGACTTAAATGAATTCAGATTAGACTTATTAGATTAATCGGTTAGACTCATTGGACTATTGGGTTAATGGATTATTAGGTAATGGTTAATCCAATATACTAAATCTAACCTATTAAGAAGATTAATAAAGATTAATGGAGATTAATTCATCATTAATGGAAGAAGATCAAAAGGTAAAACCCCTTGGTATTCATTGGATGAATATAAAATTCCCTTTTAATTGAAATTTTGTGAGACTCTTGATCTTCTTCCTCTTCTTCTTCTCTTGACCGAATCACTAAAGTGGTTATTGTTGGTGCAGTTAGCACCAATGGTTAAACCTAAGTTTTGATGAATAATAAATGAATTAACATTAGGTGTTGTATTATCTAACCTTTCTATCAAGTGTGCAGGACTTAACAGCCCCGTGGTAGTTTTGATGTGATCAACTAAGTTAGGTTAGGTCCTGTTAGTATTTGATCTTTGTGTCTAAGTGTGCAGGAGCTTAGGAGCACAGGAAGTCGAGCGAAAGACGCAGCTAGCGAGAAGAATGACACGGGAAGAGAGTCGATGGGCTCGGTGCATCCCAGGAATGAGGTGCTGCGAAAGAGTACATCGGTGAATGAGAAGGACGTGCACGGTGGTTCGAGGGACGAGAAGTCGGGGAGGAAGTTTGCTCGAGGAGAAGGCTGGAAATGGATTCGGGTGAGCCCTATTTTGGTTGACTGAAATCAACCAAGCGATCGGAGCAGCAAGAGAGCCAAAAGGGAGCTGCGGAGCTGCTGAAGGAGCCCTCAAAGGAGTTAAAGGTGTCTCCGCGCCTTTCAGTGGGAAGGCACCTTCAATAGGGTTGAAGGTGCCTTCAACCCACTATGGAAGACGCCTTTAAGTGGTTGAAGGCACCTTCGACCAGGCAAATATTGTCGTTGCTAAATAATAAAGCTTTGTCCTTTAACACCTCGTTGGGGGCGCCTTCTAGTCTGTTAGAGGTGCCTTCCTGCCCCAGATAAGATTTTTCAAGGGTTATAAAAAGACCCTTGGACCTAAGAAATAAATATCAACTCTAGTATTCATTTCCTAGCAACTGTCTAAGCAATTAACAAGTGTAAGAGGCTTCTCCGCCTTCACCGAAAGAGATCTTTTAGTGCTTTTTCATTGTCTTTGGATTAATAATCACCTAGGTTGTAAACAAGTAAATCTTGTGGCTCATCTTTTTAGTTGTTAATTTAATTTACTAGTATTGTTGCTTTTAATTAGAGTTGAAAGAATGGGAAGGATGTTATTTTTGTTGATAGACAATTCACCCCCCTCTTGTCGGCCACCAGCGGACCATCACGCGGAACCTGATAGATGGCCAAAATCTAGTTGGGTCTGCAGACCTGACAACTGACGGGAAGACTTTGTGGACCAAAAGAGAGTCAAACGATTCTGTGTGATAAGGTAAGTCACTGAGGAGAGTGTCCTGAGGACGAGTTCTAATTAGGGACTTTAGGTGTAGGTCCATTTGAGTCCATTTTGGAAACCTAGAGTGAGACCGTGAGTAGATCCTAGTCTCGGTAAGACATGATCTAATTAATAACACTTATAAATTATGTTAACCTTGTTTTGTAGATTATATATATTTTTTGTTAGCCTAACATGTTTTTGCAGGAACAAAAACCAAGTTAAGCCTCAGAGGCACTCTGGATCCATCAAAGGTGTCCTCGCACGGATGAACTTTAAGGATAAAGTTCTCTTGGCAGGGAGGCACCCTGGAGAATGCTGGAGGCACCTCAAAGTGCTTTGGAGGTGCCTCAGAGAGCATGGAAGGCTCCCTCAAATGGATAAAAGCTGAAGTTCACACTGACCGAGATTTAAGAGTTTAAACTTTGGGTTTGAGGTGTTAGGACCAAAATGTAGCTAGAGAGGGGGGGTGAATAGCTCGTCGCGTGCTCGTGGTCGGCGTTGCTTGTTTCTTCAAAGATGTGCAGCGGAAATATACAAGAAACAAACTCACACAACGCTAACAAGGATGGTTTACTTGGTATCCACCTCACAAGAGGTGACTAGTCCAAGGATCCACACCTACTCACGCACCCTCCACTATGAATAACACTCCTTTATGGTAACTACCAAAGGCGGAGAACCCCTACAACACTCTCAATACAAGAAGAAAAAAGGGAAATACAAGATAAGCAAAAGCTTACAAGATGTACAATAAAAACCCTAACCATAACTTCTTCTTCTTGTTTTTGATTCACCTCTTGACTTGGAAGAACCTCCAAGAATCTTCAAGAACTGGCGATCTGGAGCTTGGAGAGAGCTATGGAGGTACTGGAGAGTATCGGGAGTGAACAGTGCAAGCAATACCGAAGGAAACGAACGCCTGCGGCTTAAATCGACGCTAACGGTCGAATCCCGATCGATTGGAATGCTCCCAATCGATCGGGGAGGCTTTGGATCGATCAACCGATCGATCCAGAGCGCCTCTGTGCTCTCTGGAATAGCCTGGATCGATCGGTGGATCGATCCAGGGCTTATCGCGCATAAACAGCAGCTCCCAATCGATCCACTGATTGATTGGGACCTCTGATCGATCCACCGATCGATCCAGAGGGGTTCTGTTCGCGGGGACTCACCGGATCGATCGGCCGATCGATTGGGCATGATCCATTCGATCGGCTGATCGATCCAGATCTGCTGGATCAATCCAGATCTGCTAGATCAATTGGCTGATCAATCCAAATCTGCTGGATCAATCGGCTGATCAATTCAGATCTGCTGGATCAATCGGCTGATCAATCCAGGTCTTGGTTTTTGCCCAAAACCAAGTCCAAAGCTCCCTAAACCAACATCTAGTCAACCATGACTTGTTGGTACATAAGACCTAGCATCCGGTCACCCTTGACCAGCTAGGACTCTCTCACCAAGTGTCTGGTCAATCCCTTTGACCCACTTGGACTTTTCTCTTCTTGCCAAGTATCCGGTCAATCCCTCTGACGTACTTGGACTTTTCTTCCTCATGCCAAGTATCCGGTCAATCCCTTTGACCTACTTGGACTCTCACCAGATGTCTGGTCAACCTTGACCCATCTGGATTTCTCCTGCCTGGCTTCACTCACCAGGACTTTCCCAATTACCTAGCTTCACTCACTAGGTCTTTCACCTGACTTCACTCACTAGGATTTTCCTCCTGCCTAGCTTCACTCATTAGGACTTCCTTCTGCCTGGCTTCACTCACCAGGACTTCCTTCTGCCTGGCTTCACTCACCAGGACTTTCAGTCAAGTATCCAGTCAACCTTGACCTACTTGACTTTCCTTCACAATCTTAACTGGTCAACTTTGACCAAACGAGAATTGTATCAACAATCTCCCCAAATGAACAACTGCACCTGCATTGTCCATATCATCTAAACCCAATATATTGTCAAACATCGAAACCCAAACCAAGACTTAGGCTTGGTTAACCAGGTCAACATTGACCTAGGAAATATTACACCAACATGAGGTGCCTGATAACCATGATTTTGCCACAATATTTTGATTTATAAATGTATAGTTTTATGGTCTTCTCATAGGTTAAACTAGGGTTGGAAAAAATACCAAAATATCGAAATACCGAAAAATTATACCGAAAAAATACCATATATATCGAAATTTTCGATATACCGAAAAATTCGATAAGGTATCATACCGTCTTGAATTTTTCGATAACTGTAACGATTTACAATATTTCGGTATACTGAAATATCGACAAAACCCATATATTAATTTAGATTACTCCTAAACCAAACCCTAAACGGCTAAACTCTTCCCAAATCAGATTCACATTGCAATTCTTCTCCTTATGCAGTCGACCACTGCGCACAGTCGTTGACACGATTCTTCTCTTGCGTAGCCGACTACCGTGCGCAGTCGCCATCGCGATTCTTCTCCTTGAGCAGTCTACCACCATGCGTAGTCATCGTCGTGATTCTTCTCCTTACGCAGCCAACCACTGCGCACAATCACCGTCGCAATTCTTCTCCTTGCGCATCCGACCACCGCGTGCAATCGTCGGAGAAGAAGCACAATAGCTTAGATACTTCTTCTTCCAACCCTAACATTTTTTTCATGCATTGAATCTACCGAGCTCTGTTCTGAGAGCTGTGCTTGCACAAGTTCTTGTCCAATTTTCAAGTGAGTTTTAGCTTTGTCTCTTTGGTGGATTTATGGTATTTTTAGTATTTCCGGTGAGTTTTAGTTTTAGCTTCGCCTATATGTTTCCCCTATCTTTCCAGCTAGCATTTAGCTATTGTCGGCAAGATTTCGATGAGTCTCCTACGAGCCATCACTCTGGGACCACTAGTACTGGTTTAAGCATCAATCTTGCATATTTGGGTCCGAAATCCCAGCTCTTGTTCTTATAAGTAAGCTGTCGAAACTAATTAAATGAAAAATATAAAAATCAATCAATATAGATAGAACTTCTTCTTCTACTACTAGAGCTTCTTCTTAACTCATAATAATTACATTAATGTCTTCTTTTCTTGAAAGAACCATATTTATACTTACATTAATGTTTTCATTTCTTTGCCCTTATGGATTTGCATTCCTGCATGCATTTGTAATATTTAAAATAAGCAACTGTTCTTTACATTTATAATTAGTGTATAATTATTTTAATAACAGAGTTGTTATTACATGTTATCTTGATTTTAAAAGTTGACAGTTTCTATTAAATCTTCTTCATGTAGTATGATTTAATTTCTTTCTTGTTTCATGTTGATATTCGAATAAATTGGCAATTAATACTATTATCTTGGTTTTCTTTCCGGATGGAGTCTAATACTCTCCACAATTCATCACAAACATCAAATACAATTGAATATGAAACACAACAACCCACTGCTGAAAAATGACCATATCAGGAGTAAATTTTGGGAGCATTGTATAAAGGGAGCAGGAAGTTGAGTGATGGAACCGAACAACAAATAAAGATATGCAAATATTGTAAAGTTAAGATCCCAACAGTTTACGGAAGTACTAGTGGGTTAAAAAACCACTTAGTAAAGAGGTGTAAGTCAAGTCCGCTCTACGAAGCAAGGGGGGATGATAAGAGTCAAACTATATTGACGAATGAGACTATGGGGCAAGGAAGTGCATTGGTTCCTCATACTTTTAATATAAAAAAATGTGAATTGAAAGTGACAAGGTATGTGATTGTCGATGAAGTGTCTTTTAGGGCTGTCAAAGGGAAGGGGTTTGTAGAATTATTGCATGAATTACAACCGAGATTCAGAATTTCTAATCGAAAGAAAGTTGCAGGTATGGTTTATGATATTTTCTTAGTTGAAAAAGCTAAGATACAAAGTATGATTGACAACCAAAGGGTAAGTATCATTACTGATACTTGGACATCCATTCAAAACATAAATTACATGGCAGTGATAGCTCACTTCTCGGATAGTGATTGGAAGTTACATAAAAGAATAATTAACTTCACAAAAATCACTAGTCATCATGGGGAAGAAATTAGAAAGATGGTTGAGGTTTTTCTGAGAAATTGGGGGATAGAAAAAGTATTTTCAATTATAGTTGACAATGCTTCATCTAATGGCATTGCAATTGATTACTTGAAAAGAATAATGAAAAGTGAAAAATCCATTGTTGTTTGAAGGGAAATACTTGCACTTGAGGTGTGCTTGTCATATAATTAACTTAATTGTTAAGGATGGCTTGAAGGAGCTTAATGTTTCAATTACAACTATAAGGAATGCAATTGTTTTTATTCATTCTTCCCCATCAAGATTGAATAAATTTAAGGAGTTTGCCATACTAGCCAAGTTTTCTAGTACATCAACAGTACCTATGGATGTCCAAATGAGTTGGAATGCAACTTATAAAATGCTTGAAGTTGCATTAAAGTATAGAAGGGTGTTCGAAAGGATGACTGAAGAATGGTTACCCTTTATGAATTATTTCTGTCAAAAAGATGATAAGGGTAAAGAAAGGATTGGGCCTCCAGATGCTAATGATTGGGAGATGGAAAAAGCTTTTGTACACTTTCTGAAAAAGTTTTATGATGCCACTTTGTAGCTAAGTGCATCAAAAAGTCCTTCCTCCCAATTGATTTATCAATCAATAATTGCACTACAAGTTGAGATTGATAGAAAGAGACATGATGATTCAGATCCAATTCTTAAAGAGGTAGAATGTGCAATGAAGTTAAAGTTTGGCAAGTATTGGGGAAATTGGAATAACATGAACCCTTTGATATTTATTGGTAATATTTTGAACCCAAAAAACAAACTTCAAATGATGAAAGTCATCGTCAAAAAATTGGGACGTACTCCTACAAGTGTCAAAGAGTTTGTTGATAGTGCCAAACAAAGCTTGGAAACTTTGTTGACGGAGTACAAGGGAATAAATGATATATTGAATGTTGAGAGTCAAGATATGCAAATAGAGTGTGATGATGGATATGGCGGTACTAGTGGTGGTGGTAGACTTGGTGGTGGTCTTTGTGATGAATTGTTTGTTGATATGGAAGCACAAAATGAAGAAGAGCAACTTCAAGAGATATCCAATAAAGTGGATAAGTACTTGGCCGATGAGATTGAAAAACGATCTAATCAATCTTTCAATCTTTTGGAGTGGTGGAAAGGAAGTAAAACTAGGTACACAATCCTTTCAATGATTGCCAAGGATGTTTTTACAATTTCATGTTCAACCGTTGCTAGTGAGTCTGCTTTTAGTTTGGGCAAAAGAGTTGTGGATCCTTTTAGGAGCAGTTTGAGTCCTAAAATGGTAGAGGCATTGGTATACACTAGTGATTGGCTAAGAGCGGAGTTCTCTTTTTGGAAAGATCCAACTGATAATGACCTTGAACTATATAAGGAAATTGAAGAAATTGCAAAAAGTAACAGTTTTTTATTAAATTAAGTTTACATTTATATAATATTTATCAATGTTAATCTAACACGAATAATAATGTTTCTTTTAACAGATGCAAATGTCAGTCAAGGCCGTGCAAATACTTCATCTTCCCCCTCCACTTTGGTGTAACTAGAAGAGTAAGACTATATTTATGTTTACTTATTTCAATTCTAATATTTGTAACTAAATTTAGTTTGTAACTTTTGCATGTCCTTTGAGATGTTGGAGCTTCAACAAAATTATAGTTAGTAAGACTATATTTATGTTTTCTTATTTAAATTCTAATATTTGTAACTAAATTTTAGTTTTTAACTTTTGCAGGTCTTTTGAGATATTGGAATTTCAAAAAGATAGCCACACTATTTTTTGCAACTAACCTATAGTCATTTAGTGTAACAACTTGTGATAAATTTGATGTGGCACTTTTGTTTTTGTTAGGACCAAAAAGTAGCTAGAGGGGGGGTGAATAGCTCGTCGCGTGCTCGGTGCTTGACGTTGATTGTTTCTTCAAGAATGCGCAGCGAAAAATACAAAAACAAAAGCATACAACGCTAACACGGTTGATTTACTTGGTATCCACCTCACAAGAGGTGACTAGTCCAAGGATCCACGCACACACACACCTCCACTATGAAACACTCCTTTTCGGTAACTACCGAAGGCGGAGAAGCCCTACAAGACTCTCAATACAAGAAGAGAGGAAAGGGAAACAAAATACAAGTGCAAAGCTTACAATGAGTACAGAAAATCCTAACCCTAGCTTCTTTTCTTGGCTTTGATCCGCCTCTTGACTTAGAAAACCTCCAAGATCCTTCAAGAACTAGCGATCTGAGCTTTGAGAGCGCTGTGGAGGAGCTGGCGAGAGATCTGAGATGAAACAGTGGAGAGATACTGAAGGAGACGCCCGCCTGCAGCTCAAATACGACGCAACGGTCGGATCCTGATCGATTCGAATGCTCCTAATCGATCGGGGAGGCTTTGGATCGATCCACGGATCGATCCAGAGCGCCTCTGTGCTCTGGAAAAACGTCTGGATAGATCCACGGATCGATCCAGCGCTTATCGCGCGAACCAGCAGCGTCCCAATTGATCCATTGATCGATTGGGACCTCTGGATCGATCCAGTGATCGATCCAGAGGCTCTCTGTTCGCTGGGAAAGGCCTGGATCGATCCACGGATCGATCCAGAGGCTTTCTGTTCGCTGGGAAAAGCCTGGATCGATCCACTGATCGATCTAGCTCCTGGATCGATCCACTGATCGATCCAGCTCTTGGTTTTTGCCCAAAACCAGGTCCCAAGCCTCTCAATCCAACATCCGGTCAACATTGACCTGTTGGTACATCATGCCTAACATCTGGTCATTCCCTTGACCTGCCAGGACTCCCCACTAAGTGTCCGGTCAATCCCTTTGACCCACTTGGACTTTTCTCTTCGTGCCAAGTATCCGGTCACTCCCTTGACCTACTTGGACTTCCACCAGATGTCTGGTCAACCTTGACCCATCTAGATTTCCTCGTGCCAAGTATCCAGTCAATCCTTTGACCTACTTGGACTTCCCAACACTAGATATCCGATCATCCTTGATCCATCTGGATTTTCCCTTGTCTGGCTTCACTCACCAGGACTTTCACCTAGCTTCACTCACTAGGATTTTCCATCTGCCTAGCTTCACTCACTAGGACTTTCACCTAGCTTCACTCACTAGGATTTTCCATCTGCCTAGCTTCACTCACTAGGACTTTCACCTAACTTCACTCACTAGGATTTTCCATCTGCCTAGCTTCACTCACTAGGACTTTCACCTAGCTTCACTCACTAGGACTTTCACGTAGCTTCACTCACTAGGACTTTCACCTAGCTTCACTTACTAGGGTTTTCCATCTGCCTAGCTTCACTCACTAGGACTTTCCATCTGCCTAACCTTCCAGTTAGGACTTCCCAGTCAGGTATCCGGTCACTCTTGACCTACTTGACTCTTCTTCATCCACACTGATCAGTCCCTGATCAGAATCTCCCCACATGAACAACTGCACCTGCATTGTCTATGTGTCTACATGTATTGTCAAACATCGAAACTATGACCAAGACTCAAGCTTGGTCAACTCAGTCAACCTTGACCTAAAGGAACTTGCACCAACAATCTCCCCCTTTTTGATGTTTGACAATACTTTTAAGTTAGGACCACTCTGAGTTAAGCTAATCCCATAGCCTTAACTCTATTCATGCCAAAGTATGAATGTTGGTTCCCTTCATTCTCCCCCTATGACCTCCCCCATAGGTAATGAAGGCCTAACTTAAACCACACATTCTCCCCCTATTGGCACACATCAAACAAACACTATCTCTCCCCCTGAAGAGATACTTATCATTGGTTACAACTTCACTCGTTGAACCTTTATCCCTTTTGAAACTCTCCCCCTGAAGAGTTTCTCAAGGTTGTGATCAACATCATAATGAAGGTTCCATACCCTTCATTTTCCCTACATTCTCCCTCAAGGTAGACAGATGCCCAACCTTGAAATAATGAGGATATCCACTCCCCATTTCAAGTTCAAATGCTCATTCATGAGCATTTTCTCTAAAGAAGGTTAACCACCCTCCAAGGTTCATGAAAAATAATTTTTCATGTCTTTAAAGAGTCCCTCCCCCTAAAGACATGGTGGTAACTTCTATCATTGCACCAACAATGACTTGGAATACCTAAACCTTTAGGAAACCTAAATTTAGAAGTTTTGAGGTTCAAATGTTCAAAATTTGAAACAAATCTCGACCTAAACTTCAATTTAGTCTTCCTTAACCAATCCATCTTTGTTTTCAACATGAAAGCACCCTTTTTATATATACAAATGTATTTTGAGGGTTTAGAATGGTTACATTGACTAAACAAGGTTCAAAATGCTGAAATCAGACTTTCTCATCCAAAATCCGCATCCTGGATCGATTGGAGTTGGGTTCCAATCGATTGAACCTAGCTGAATCGATCCACTGATCGATTCAGGATGTGTAGATCGATCGGCTGATCGATCCAGCGAGCTTCTGATCGCGAGAATTGCCTTCTGAATCGATCCACGGATCGATTCAAACACTCCAATCGATCCATGGATTGATTGGAGCTCTGATAGTTGCTGAATTTCAAATTCAGCCAACTTCAGAAACCCCTAGAAAATTCTACAAAAATCCAAAAATCATGAAATTTTGTGTAAACATTATTTAGGGCATACTTTATCATGGAAAAATAGTTTTCTATGAAAATACATCATATTTTCAAAGATTGACACAAGCTTGAAAACTTGCTAAAACTTTAGCGTTTTCTTCAAGTTTGTGTCTAACTATTCAATGGTGATTACTATCAAAAGATAGCCTTCACCAAGGTTTTCCAAAAGCATTTTAAAATAATTTTCAAACCCAATATCCCATCACATTCCTTGGGCTTAATGCACATGACTTGTACATTAGCTTTCCCAATGATGGGAAAACACATAACTATGTGTCTTGATGAACCTAAAACTCAAAAGAATGCACTAAATCAACATCTTGAGTTTTGTTTATCTTTCTAACATCTCACTTGTATCTAATGTGCACTAAAACACATACAAGTCACCTTATAGTCCTTGTGAGATGTGAGATTTTGGTTTTGCCTTATTCTAGGGATCATGCATATCTATCTAGGCATTTTAGAGATATTAGACATCCACCTAGGATGTCACTTGTTAATAAGTGATGTTAAATGTCATTTGTCCTTAATTACAAGGAATTAAACTTAATGCATGATTATGTTATGGCATACATCAAAAGGAAATAATTTTCAAAAGAAAATATCCTATAACTACATGATGTATGAATGTCATGACATGGTATTTTTGGATTTTTCATAATAAATCATGAATGAAAAATACAAAACTAAATATGATGTCATGACATATAATGGGCAAACAATCATGACAAGGTTTAGCATTAATAAGATACCTAGATTACCTATCTAAGTATCCTAAAACCTATCTAAATGCCAAAACCTAACTTGGCATTTTTAATTCTCTTGATTAATTTATGTCAATTGAAATTAAGCATATTCCTCAAGTGTTGGCATATTTCATATTTCCACAAGAGTAGCACTTTAAATTAAGGCTTAAATTGCTTTTAATTTTCTAAGAATATACCAAAATCCCAACTTGGTAGTTCTTATGATTTCCCAATATGTGCCATTTTAAAATAAGATCAATACTTCTCAAATTTTGGCACATTATATTCTTTCAACGAGTAAATGATAAATTTATTTCATTTTCAAAGGTTAATAATAACCTTGAAAATGCTCCTTGAGTGTCAATTTCTTCAAAGTTGGGTTAACTATCCTTCTTCTTAGAGTTGACACTCTCTAACCCATCTATGGGGTAGAGAAGATGCTCTTAGGAACCCAAAACCTATTGGTGCTCCTTGGATGCTCTAGGTATTCACTAGGGATAACTTCCCTAGATACCTTCCTAGTGACCTTGTTTGGCTTCTTAGAAGCCTTGGTCACTTTTTCTAGGTGAACCCTAGGGATTGCTTCCCTTGTGACCTTGTTAGTGACTTTCTTAGACTTCTTAGAAGTTTTAGTCACATTTATTGCAAAAATACTCTTAGGAATAACCTTCTTAGTATTTTTGACTTGACCACTAGACCTAGGGTTGGTTCCATAACTATATGGAACCCTATGGTAAGAGGGCACATCCTTCTTAGCCTTGGGTTTGTATCCCAAACCTCTATGACCATTAGATGACCTTTGTGCTCCTAGACCTAGGCTATGCTCATTTTTCCATTTTAAGATATTTTCCATCCTTTTTAGGGTCTTTTCCATTTTATCAAGCCTTGACCTCAAGACTTGATTTTCTATCATTAAATCCTTAGATTTTAATTTTTCATTACACCCATGAGCATTTTTGTTTCTAGGCTTATAATCATGGTCCTTAGTGTGATTGCCTAGATTTTTATCTATCTTCCTAATTCTAAGTGTGGTAGTCTTAGCATGATAAGCTACATGATTTTCTTTAATTTTATCATGCTTCCTATTTTCATGGTAAATAGCATTAAAATGATATAAACTTGAATTAGCATGCTTTTTACCATTATGCAAGGGAATAGGCTCAATGAAAGTTACCTTTCTTTTTACCTTAAGGGCTCCCCCTTGTATTGAGCTTCCTCCTTGAGCCTTGACCATCTTCTTCCCCTTGGGGCATTGACTTCGGTAATGCCCCTTTTGATTGCAAGAGAAGCATATAATATGCTCCTTGTTCTTCTTTGTATTGGGGATGGTCTCCTTGGGCTTCACCTTGCCCTTTTGTGCCACTTGGCTCTTCTTCTTGGCCAATTTAGGACATTTACTTTTGTAATGCCCATGTTCCCTACATTCAAAGCATATGATATGATTTTTATCATTAATTGAAATGTTTATACCTTTGCTTGTAGGGGTGGCATCTTCTCCTTTTGATCCGGAGGTAGAAGCTTCCTCTTGATCTGAAGATATTCCTCCATTCGATTTTGCTTGACTTGCGGAGGTGGAAGCTTCTTCATCCTCATCTTCTCTTGACCCGGATGTGGAGGATTCTTCTTGCTCTTGATCCGGTGTCAATGAAGATTGCTCCCCCTCAATCCTAGAGGTGGAGGCTTCACCTTCTTCTTCATCCTCTTGTACATGAAACAAGGAATATGCTCCTTCCTTGCTCTCTTGATTGCACTCCTTTGAGGATGAAGCTTCTTGGACTTCCTCTTCTTCGGAAGTTGAGCATCTCTCAACTTCGGAGTCCTCCTCTTGATCTTGCCCCAATGAGTCGCCCTCTTTGTATTCCTCTTGATTCGGTACAGTGGAGGGTTCTTCATGGATTGTTGTCAATTTTCTCCAAAGCTCCTTGACATCGTTGAATTCTCCGATTTAAGCCAAAATGTCACTAGGCAATAAGTTGACCAAAAGCTTGGTCACTTTATCATTTGCCTCGCTCCTTTGAATTTGCTCCAAGCTCCATTTGCTTTTCTTGAGAAGCTTGCCCTTGGAGTTTGTTAGAGCTTTGAAGCCTTCCATTAGAGCAAACCATTGCTCTATCTCCATCATAAGAAAATTTTCGATTCTTGATTTCCAAGAATCGAAGCTTGTGGATGTGTACGGTGGAGCCACCCTTGTGTCAAATCCAAGTCCATCTTGGAATTTCAAGTTGAGCTTCTTGAAATCTTTGACTTTTGATGAATTTGCTTCAACTTCTTCACCCTCTAACTTTGTTTGTTTTGTTTGCCCCTTCCGGCGATGATTCCGGTGAAGAGCGGCCTCGCTCTGATACCACTTGTTAGGACCGAAAAGTAGCTAGAGGGGGGGTGAATAGCTCGTCGCGTGCTCGGTGCTTGGCGTTGATTGTTTCTTCAAGAATGCGCAGCGGAAAATATAAAAACAAAAGCATACAACGCTAACACGGTTGGTTTACTTGGTATCCACCTAACAAGAGGTGACTAGTCCAAGGATCCACGTACACACACACACCTCCACTATGAAACACTCTTTTTTGATAACTACCGAAGGCGGAGAAGCCCTACAAGACTCTCAATACAAGAAGAGAGAAAAGGGAAACAAAATGCAAGCGCAAAGCTTACAATGAGTACAGAAAACCCTAACCCTAGCTTCTCTTCTTGGCTTTGATCCGCCTCTTGACTTGGAAAACCTCCAAGATCCTTCAAGAACTGGCGATCTGAGCTTTGAGAGCGCTGTGGAGGAGCTGGCGAGAGATCTGAGATGAAACAGTGGAGAGATACTGAAGGAGACGCCCGCCTGCAGCTCAAATACGACGCAACGGTCGGATCCTGATCGATTCGAATGCTCCTAATCGATCGGGGAGGCTTTGGATCGATCCACGGATCGATCCAGAGCGCCTCTGTGCTCTGGAAAAATGCCTGGATAGATCCACGGATCGATCCAGCGCTTATCGCGCGAACCAGCAGCGTCCCAATCGATCCATTGATCGATTGGGACCTCTGGATCGATCCAGTGATCGATCCAGAGGCTCTCTGTTCGCTGGGAAAGGCCTGGATCGATCCACGGATCGATCCAGAGGCTTTCTGTTCGCTGGGAAAAGCCTGGATCGATCCACTGATCGATCTAGCTCCTGGATCGATCCACTGATCGATCCAGCTCTTGGTTTTTGCCCAAAACCAGGTCCCAAGCATCTCAATCCAACATCCGGTCAACATTGACCTGTTGGTACATCATGCCTAACATCTGGTCACTCCCTTGACCTGCCAGGACTCCCCACCAAGTGTCCGGTCAATCCCTTTGACCCACTTGGACTTTTCTCTTCGTGCCAAGTATCCGGTCACTCCCTTGACCTACTTGGACTTCCACCAGATGTCTGGTCAACCTTGACCCATCTAGATTTCCTCGTGCCAAGTATCTAGTCAATCCTTTGACCTACTTGGACTTCCCAACACTAGATATCCGATCATCCTTGATCCATCTGGATTTTCCCTTGTCTGGCTTCACTCACCAGGACTTTCACCTAACTTCACTCACTAGGATTTTCCATCTGCCTAGCTTCACTCACTAGGACTTTCACCTAGCTTCACTCACTAGGATTTTCCATCTGCCTAGCTTCACTCACTAGGACTTTCACCTAGCTTCACTCACTAGAATTTTTCATCTGCCTAGCTTCACTAACTAGGACTTTCACCTAACTTCACTCACTAGGACTTTCACCTAGCTTCACTCACTAGGGTTTTCCATCTGCCTAGCTTCACTCACTAGGACTTTCACCTAGCTTCACTTACTAGGGTTTTCCATCTGCCTAGCTTCACTCACTAGGACTTTCCATTTGCCTAACCTTCCAGTTAGGACTTCTCAGTCAGGTATCCGGTCATTCTTGACCTACTTGACTCTTCTTCATCCACACTGATCAGTACCTGATCAGAATCTCTCCACATGAACAACTGCACCTGCATTGTCCATGTGTCTACATGTATTGTCAAACATCGAAACTATGACCAAGACTCAAGGTTGATCAACTCAGTCAACCTTGACCTAAAGGAACTTGCACCAACAGTTTTGAGTTTTGACTTTTACATGAAGTACTAATCTTGTAAGATATTTGATGGTTTATAAATTATATTTATGTCCTGCATTCATGTGCCCTTAGTTTAGGAGCTTGGTGGACACCATAAATATACTATATTCTTCTTTAGTATACATCAATGATGTGTGAAAAATTTGAGTCACTAAAGAGGGCTTGATATATCTTATGTCTTTGAAGTCTTATTCAGGTGCAAGTATCAGATGAACAGTCTTCTGCAGTCACTTGCCCCCAAGTTTATCGAGCTACAGGTTTTGTCTCTTAGACAGAACTATAGATCTCAGCTCGAGGATAGTGTCGTGGAGATTATCGCTAGTTACTGCCATGAATTGAGGGATTAGACCTTAGCAAAAGTCTCAGGCTGAGTGATAGTTCCTTGTTTCCTTTGGCTCATGGATGCTCTCACCTGACAAAACTCAATATTAGTGGATGTGAAGGTTTTAGTGATTCTGCTCGTGCATGCCTTTCCATTTATTGTAAAAACCTGAAAAGCTTGAATCTTTATGGATGTGTGAGGGCTGCAACTGGCAGTGCTTTACAAGTAGGTCCTCATGCTTAGTAATTTGGTATACTACTGCCCTTTATGAACTTACAACTAGAAACTGATAAAAGTATTTTTTTTCCCCCAGGCTATCTCTTGCAATTGTTGTAAATTACAGTACTTAAACTTGGGCTGGTGTGAGCATGTTAGCGATGCAGGAGTTACCAGTTTGATGGCAGGTTGTCCTAATATTAGGGGTTTAAACTTGTGCGGTTGTGTATAAATAAAAGGTAATATACTTGAAGAGTTTATAAACAGATTGTCGTAATAAACGATTAGTAGTAGGTATATTTTTATATAACACTAATAAGTCATGATTGGTAGTGACAATTCTAGGTAATCTTGTTCATCAATTTTGCTTGATTGGACCTATTAGACAGTCTAGATGATTGGTTCCCATAATTTAATTTCTATCTTTTGATCAACTTTTTAGTTCATCATGATTCATATATATTTCCGGAGTGTAACCTTAGTTGTAGTTTTTATGTGCCTTTCAGTAAGCATCTTTAGTGTGTTTGCACCCTGATCAGCATGTCATTAATTCTTAAGAGTTCATTTTCACTTAACCACCTTATATGTACCTTTTGTCTATAATTATTTCAGATGACAGTGTGGTTGCATTAGCAAATGGTTGTCTTTAATCATCTACGTTCTCTGGGTTTGTATTATTGCAAAAACGTCACAGACAGAGCCATGTACTCGCTTGGAAACAACCGCACGAAGAGGAAGCTGGAACGACCTTGTCAAGATAATAGTCGTGAACAAGACGGGATAGTGAACCTGAATGTCAACCAGTGCACAACCTTGACAGCTACCGCAATTCAGGCTGTTTGTGACTCTTTCCCTAGGATTCATACCTGCTTGGGAAGGAATTCGGTCATCATCAGTGGCTGCCTCAGCCTCATTTCTGTGCAGTGCCATTGTGCTATCAAGCTCATCAGGCCAGTAAGATAATCTCCGCAAGCCATGCTTACTAGAAATAACACTTCACAGTGCTTGAACGGATTTTTAAAAACTAAAGGCAAAATCCTCACCAGTCAAGCCTGTAGAGATGTATGTTTGAATCTTCTTTCTCCTTCTACGATGGTCGGTTGTATATATGCGAGTTTTATGGTCTATGTTTCCTCTAAAGATCGGTATGTGCAAAAGAAAAAGGCTGGTGAAGGCCAATGTAGCCTCTAGCGTAGTTTTGAAGTCAGTGAATACTGATTAGCATTCAGCCAGACCTTTTTGTTTGTCATTGTACTTAATGCGGGACCCAATATATAGTTTTTAGCTTCTGTATTACATTATCTGAGCGACAATTTTGTGTTTAGTCTGTTCTGTTTCTGTTTCCTTGCAGAATTTTGAAATTTACAAGGATTGATAAAGAAATGATATCTATGGTAGTTATGACGGTATGACGGTATTTTACCGATACGGTACTGACATTTCGGTATATCGAAATTTTGGTATGATATCGGTATCATTTCTTAGAATACTGATTCTGTCGTCGGTATAATTCTCTTATTGTTATTGCACTTATTGTAATATATCTTTGTACAATCTTTGCGCGATAAAGTTGTTGCTCACAGAAAACGATCAACGATCGCGGACCTTGGAATATGAGTCGTCCTAGGCTCCGAACCAAATAAAATCTTGATGTCCTTTATCTTTTCTGTGTGCTTGGTTTATTATTTCCGCTACGCTTTCTCGAACGAATTAATTAGTTTTTTCATGTTCTTCATTATGCATTTGATGAACATGTAATTTTTATTTACTTTATCCTAACAATTACAGTTTATAGTTTTGGCATGCCAGCCATAGACAAAATACTGATGGAAGATCACCATCGTAATATGATTCATCACCTTCATAATCTCATCCCTTGCTGGCAATGTACTTTCTCCCCCCTTAGTTGCATGACCTTCCTATTCTCAACAAATGTCTTCACTAGTACCTTCACCAGTACCTTGGTCAACCCCTTCGGTGTGACACTTAGTTGTTGAGAGGGAAGATAGTCGAGAGTTGATAGCCCCTTGTGGAGATTCATAAATAACTAAAATTTAAATTTTACATGTATTTTTTATTTATTCTCCATGTTTTATTTTTTTTTCAACTATCTTATTTATTTAACATTGTTTGTTTGTAACTTTATGTATAGATTTATAAATTTTATACATGTAATTCATGAGCTTAATAGAATAATGAATAATCATTGGGAAGGGAATTCGATGACTTATACAAGCACTCCAAATCAAACAAAATAGCTAGGTGGAATGAGTTCAAGATAAGTTATCCCAATCAATTTATATATGAAATTAAAGTGAATATAATAAATTACTTTTTTTATTGCAGTGGGTATTCACTTGGGGCAATATTTAAGAGTTAGAAATAAGAAGAATTTTTAAGGAAAAAAATATGACGATCACATTTGACGTGTACTAAATCATGTGAAAACCAAGGGGAAAAAGTCAAACTGCATCACCGAGGACAATTGGGGCAAGATTGTAAATTTTTTGGAATATGAAAACAGCAAACGAAGGAGTCAACAGAATAAAACAAATCAAGTTTATAATTCTAGAGAATCATTTGCGACGTATGCGAGAAGCTTGATCAATATCGGTGAAAATAAATAAAGATTATTTTTTTTTCAAATACTAATTTTTGAATCTAATGCAGACTATTTTATTATTTCTAATAGTATTTTTAGGCCAAGGAAATGAGACCTGAGCTATTATTCATAGACACTTTCACGTACACATTTAAAAAAAAACAAGACGTGGAGGGGGAAGAGAGCTAAAGTAATTAAGCTTTGTAATTTAAGAACTTTCAATTATTTAGTGGATATTATTAATGTTGATTTGAATATATTATATTGAATATACCATAACAATGTAGTAAGATGAATTTATTAGATTAGCCTATCTGAAATTAATTTATTTTCATTACTTATTAGATCATTTGATTTCTAATGAATTACTTGACATAGATTCTTTTATTTTTTTCATAAATTTCAACTTATTCAATATTAATATGAATGTTTATAATTTAGATCCTATATAGTCTCATGATCCTATATATCACTATATGTGTTTCTATTATATTGTTAATGTAAATTTATTTTAATTTTTCTCATGAAAATACATAATAGATATGATGAGCTAGCACAGAGAAGTTCGGTGCTAGTGATGATAATGACGGATTTGAGATATCTGTCATAATATGAATCTATAGCTTGAGGCAAAAGGATCAAGCGATTTGCACCAACAACAGAATTTCATCATGCAACATCTTCAATTAGCTTCTGTTCCAAATCAGATTCCTCCCGGTGATGGTGATGATAGTGATGATGATGACGATGATGGTGGTGGTGATGGTGATGGTTGTGCTTGAAACTATTGTGTATGAGCGTTATTTGATAGATTTAGTATTTTTGAACATTTGTATTTGATTAACTTTGTGTTGTTTCCCTTTAAATTTGTATTTTTGATTAGTGTTAACTTGTTTCAAACAGGGTCGCCAAGGAAGGTGGTGAAAAAAAAAATCATGTCGGAAGAGGTAAGCGTTTACATTAGTTTTGTGTTAGTTTATTACTCTCTGTATTTTTATCTTAACTATCTTATTTTTTGTTTGTTTATTTTCTGATAAGGAGAAGAAGAGGAAGAAGATTAAGACGAAGAGGAGGAAGTATATGAAATCATAGAAGAGAGTTTGTTACATTGTCTAGTTTGACTTGAACAATGTTATGGAATCTTTTATTGATGATTTCTTATATTAACTTTGTTTTGGAATTTGTTTGTGTATGATGTATTAGATTTTATATGGGATCCTTGGTTTGCCATGTATGATGTATTGGATTTTGTAATGGGATCTTTGATTTATCATTTTGTTATGGGATGTTTGATTTTATTATGAGATCATTGTTGTGAATGAATATATCAGATATGATGTATCACATTTATCGACTTTATATGTATAAATGATGTATTATATTTATGTATGAATGATGTATCAAATTTATAGATTTTCTGTGTGAAAAAATAGAAATTCATCTTAAAATTTATAACAAAATAAAACTTTGCAGCAAACTTCGTTGCAAATAAGCGACTAAAATCATTTTCATTACAAAAATTTTGTTGCAAAATTTATCATTTTATAATGAAAATGGTTTTCATTGTTCATTTGCATTGAAGTTTGTGACAAATTTTTATTTTGTTGCAAATTTTACGATAAATTTTTATTTTTTCATCGTAAGATTTTGCAACGATTTATTTGCAATGGGAAAAAAATTGTTGCAAAATTCATTGGAAAAAAATTTTGCGATGAATTTTTCTAGAAAATTCAGTGCAAATCAATGACTTTTGTAGTGTTATGTCATTTCAATGAAAACTTAAATGATGTCATTAGGATGGAAGAGTTGAAATCATCTACTTGTTGGGCTCTCTTCATAAATCTTCTTATGAACCTTGAGAGGCATTCTTCACTTTCCTTCTTCAGTGGCATATATAGATTGTCAGCATTATAGGCTATTCGCTAGCTATGCTTGAAGTATGCCTTGAAACTATGTGTTAGCTCATCGAAATTGGCTATAGACCCTGCAGGAAGTTGTGCTAACCATTTGTGCACCATCCTCGAAGTACGATAGGAAAGACCCCATACATAATAATCCTAGCAAGTAATTATTAATCATTCGAGATGGATCAAATATATAATAAAACCATTCTCCTAACATTACTCGAATGGCTGACTAAAGTTTAGTGGATCGTTTTAGCGATTCTTGTTCATAGAATAGGATAAAGACATGGCAGAAGAAGCATTAATATGGGTGTCAAAAAAGATTGATGTTTGAGATTTGAGAAGGTAATGGATTCCAGCTACATCAGCATGGAGTCCTTTTCCATTTAAGAGTTAATCATATATATAACTCCTATAAACCTGCACCTATGAAAGAATAATTAGTGAATTATAACTAGTGAACTTCAAGCAAAATAATTAACTAATTTGGATATTAATATAAGGTTATATAAAGTTAAATGATCATGGGATAAAGTATAACTAGTTGTGATAATTAAATACATTTTTTTTCGAAATATACATCCCAAGTATTCCTTTCTATTGTATTATTTATGATGCCTTGTATGTTTATTTTCTATATAATTTGGATAAGATATTGAGATTTCTTTCTATGATTCTTTTACTTGTTAAATGTGCTAATATTAATCTCCTCTCAAACCATTTTTAAAGGTTTTGTGCATTATAGATGTCAAACATGAATGCGGAAGTTTAATTAAGAAATCATTTTGTTCCATACAAATTGATAGTAGAAGGCTATTTCTATAATTAAATTTGAGATTTCTTATTCCACTAAAAATTCACACCGAATGAAATCATAAGCACTCTCAATCTTAAATGCATCTTTGAGTCTAAGGCAAGACATGAGGCTGAAAACAAATGGAACATAGTCAATAATTAACAATCACAAGCCCACACAGGCAATCGATTAAAGCCCATCCATGGTCACTACACTCCATGAGTGGGTGTTCTTCCCCTTCGTCATTTACATGTCATAATTGATCGACTTCACCTCTCCACCCTTGTGTCCTAAGCAAAGTCCACCGATGAATAGATTAGACTACAAATTACGCGAGACTTCAGCACTTTCAGCTAACTCATGGGTTCTTCAACAGGACCAGCTAAAGGAAAAGAAGGATAAAGAGAAAGAGACAAAGGACAATAGATCTGTATTTTGTACGTTGAAGATTCTGCTGCTACCTTTGGACTTGGATTGCCTTCATACAAAGATTCCTACTTTGAAGATAAAGTCCAGGCGCTAGTGCACAAAGTCCCCTGCTTTCTTTCCACTGCTGGCCTATGTTTTTCCTGTCACCTGCCGGTGGCTCCTCCTTTTACCACTCTGTCCTTTGCATGGAGTGGATGAACTACGAACTGCCTCAATGAAGAAGACTGGCCTGTAGTAATATGAATTTTCGGTTTTTTATTTAACTCAGTAAATAAGTTTTTAAAATATTTTTAAAATATTTAAATGATGTATCATAGTTTTAAAATTACTAAATTGTGTACCCATTTTTTATTTTACCCTAGTTCTTAAATCAATTTGACTGGAAAAATAAATTAGTCGATTGATTTTTTTTCCAATCGAATTGATTTCATTCTTTTTGAAAAATTCATGAACCAATTTCGACCAAAATCAGATGATCGAGCTAGAGACCTCGGAATGATATGAAATCAGTTCCTATATATTCGTCTTGTTCTCATGATTGTAAAATACTATCAAACATCAATTTGACTAAATATATTAAGAGTAATGATTTTTTAAACATGAATTAGTTTTTTAGACATATTCTTGTTAAAAAATAATCGCTCTCACGGTCAAATTGATGTTTGATAGTATTTTAATAATTAAGAGAACTAGACAAATATATATGAATTAGTTTTATATCATTCCGAAGTATCTAGGCTCGTCAGTCGATTTTGGTCGAAAATGACTGATGGATCTAGAAACCTTGAAATGACATAAAACTTATTCCTATATGTTCATTTAATTCTTCTAATTGTAAAAATACTATCAAATATCAATTTGATGCAATATATTAAGAACAGTGATTTTTTTAAAACTATGGTCCAATGAATCTACATAAAATCAATATATGTTCATTTGGCTAAAATCGGTTAATGGACCTAGAGAACTCGAAATGAAGTGAAACCAGATCATATGAGTTCTTCTAGTTCTTATGATTATATTCATGCTCTCAAATATCAATTTGACCCAATATATTAACAGCAGTGATTTTTTGAATACGAATTAATTTGTAGACATATTCATGTTTAAAAAATTACTGTTCTCAATATATTTGGACAAATTAATATTTAATAACATTTTTCCAATCAAAATTGGCTGATTAACTTAAAGACCTCGAAATTATATGAAACCGGTTCTTATGTTTTCGTCTAGTTCTCCTGATTACAAAAAATACTATTAAACATCAATTTGATCGTCAAATATATTGAGAGTAATGATTTTTTAAACACGAATTAGTTTTTTAACGTAATCGTCTTTAAAAAATTACTATTCTCAATATATTGAGTCAAATTGATATTTGATGGTATTTTTATAATCAGGAGAACTAGATAAATATATAAGAATTGGTTTAATATCATTTCGAGGTCTTTATACATCAGCCAGTTTTGATCAAACTGACTGATCAATTTTTTCAAAACCATCTAAAGGAATCAATTCGATTGAAAAAAATTAGTCGATTGATTTTTATTCCAATCAAATTGATTTGAGGATAAAGTTAAAACAGGAAGGGGATATGTGATTTAATAATTTGAAAATTATGGTGTACAATTTAGATATTTTAGAAATTTATCTCGAGTAAAAAGTATATATATATTCATTATATTAATGGTTCCTAGTATCTATCTTATGTATATGGAGGGAGATATATATATATAATTAAAGAATTGCATTGGATAGTCAACTTCTTGAGAAATTAAAGTAGAAAATAAAGATGGTTAAAGTCAATGGAGAATTCAACTAGTAGCCTTATTGCATGAGTAGTAGCTTTCAAGATTACAAAAAGAAATCTCAAACGGTCGAGGCATAAGGTCAAAAAGCTAGCCAATATGCCGTGCAAAATATTCTATTGCTTTTCAATTTCTTTATAGCTCTTATCGATTTATGCTTTGTTCTGTAGGAAAATTTATATGTATTTCTATTCTTAGTCCAATACAATGAATATTAATTTATCTAATTATTTTTGATATTTTTATATATAAAAAATTAAAAAATATAATTACTCTTAAATTCAACCTATTAAATTTAAATTTAATATATTTTCTATCAAATTAAAGATGACTCTTATTTTACCTCAATTGGATGGAAAATATATATATTAGATTTTTTTAAATAGTGCTGATGAAAAATATACTATATTTTTTAAAATAGTGCTGATTTTAGGAGTATATTATATTAAGTAGGAAAAAATATATTCAATTCTAGTTTAAAATTATATTTATTTTTAGATTTTTTTTATTAAAAATTTAAAGGATAATTAGATAATGATATTTACATGAAAAATTTAAAGTAAATAAAATTTTAAATAAAGGAGCGAGTGGAAATAAAATTTTCTGAATATGAAAATTATATGTAAATTTAAATTATGACTAAAGATTTTTCTCTAATTGACAATTGTTCTGCTACATCGGTTAAATTAAAAAATAACAGCGTGGCAAAGCCTCCACACTCTCCACCAGGACAAATCAATCCAATTTAGAAGAGAGGATCTTGCCATACGCAGGGAGAGCACTGCATGGTGTTGGCAGTGGCTTTCGCACGAGCAGATGGTAACAAATCAAGTCTAGTAATTGTGTTATTCAAGTTTATTATTGATAAAGTAATTAAGTCAAATAAAATCATATCTCAAATGAACAACCTGTTGAAATAGTAGTTCAATTTTTCAATAATTTACTTTTACTAGCTTAAATTTTGTTCGAGTTTAGCTTAAATTTATTTTATTTAGTTATTATTGAGCTGAGCTTATGTAATTGCTTAAAAATTTTATATATTTTAATTTGTTTGGTTGATATTATAAGTTTATTTTGGTTATTTATTTATAAATTTGATAAAAATCGGCACTCTTTATTCATTCCCTTTCCAAATTGCCACCTTTATTTAATCATTATTCATTTTACGTCGCCTTTATTTCAAATTTTGCATCTAGAAGAGGCGATAGACAGCATAAAAAGCCCGGCTCCCTGATCAGGCAAGACCGCCCCACTCGCTGTGAATTGAAACAGAGGCAAACGCACAGAGATTTCCATGGTCGCCGGCAAGGTGAAGGCCGCCATGGGGTTCCACCGAAGCCCCGCCACGCCCAAGGCCGAGGCTACTTGCAGGTCCTCCTCGACCTCTGCTTCCCGGAAGCCGTCTCCGGGGACCACGGGGCATCGTGCACCGCCGACTCCGCTTCCTTCTTTCAACCCCAAAACTGCTGCCGCATTTGCTCGATCCTTCGGCGTTTACTTCCCACGCACCAACGCCCAGGTGCAGCCCCGTCCGCCTGAGGTCGCCGAGCTGCTCCGCCTCGTGGAGGAACTACAGGAGAAGGAGTCGCTCCTCCGGACCCAGCTCTTGGAGCAGAAGCTCCTCCAAGAGACGGTCGCTATCGTACCCTTCCTCGAGAAGGAGATCGCCGACAAGACCGACGAGCTCTCTCAGACCCACGACCGGATTGGGCGTCTAGAGGTGGAGAATTGTGCGCTGCGCGACGAGGTCGCGGGCTTGAGCTCTAAGTTGCGGAGCAGCGAAGAGGAGAGCAAGCGTAGGGAGAAGAAGATTGCGGAGTTAGAAGCCGAGTCGGACAAGCTGAGGAAGGCTGCTCTAGAGCAGAGCCATCGTGAGTCACGGGCTTTGGCGGAAGGAGTGGTCGAGGATTGCTCGTCGTCTCAGCAGTTCCAAGGGCTTATTGACGCCTCCGCGAGGTCGAATCTCCTCAGGAGCTTGCGAAAAGCCCCCAAATGCGTAGACACTGTCGGCCCAAATCAAGACGCCCAAACCTCCAAGAGAGGAGATGCGAAGGCGGATGAAGCGGAAACCCAAGGGGCGCATCAGCAACCTCGCGGCCTTGACAAAGACGACGTCTTGAAGCCCCGAATTGCTCGAGTTCCAAAACCCCCTCCTATGCCGAACAACGTCTCCACCTCGTCTTCTTCGTCTTTCCTCTCAGAGACTCCATTTGGTGGGACGATGAGCAAATCCGTCAAATTAGCAGGACTTCCGCCGATTCCACCTGCGGCTCCACCCGCGGGCCCTTCTCCTAATGACGGAGGCCGGCTGCTTCCACCTCCCCCTCCGCCCCCGCCGCCGTCGAGGGGGTTCAGACCGGCGTCGACATGCGTGAAGCGAGTGCCGGAGGTGGTGGAATTCTACCATTCCTTGATGCGGCGAGATACCAAGAAGGAATCGAGCGGAGGGGGCCCTGAAGCAGCCACCATTTCCGTCGCTTCAAATACACGCAACATGATCGGCGAAATCGAAAACCGTTCCGCCCACCTCCTTGCTGTAAGTCCCTTCTCCGTTTCTCTTCGCCGCCGTTTCCTATCTCAAATTGACACAATTGCCGCTTCACTGGCCATTGGCTCACGTTATAGGGCACAGTCTATGCTACTTCTTTTGATTAAGCTCTTTCTTGTTTGCTCTATTGATCAAAGATAAAGACGGACGTGGAGACGCAAGGCGAATTCATTAGGTTCTTAATCAGAGAAGTGGAACACGCGGTCTTCAACAATATCGAAGACGTCGTCGCCTTCGTCAAATGGCTCGATGACGAGCTCGCCTTCCTCGTACTCTCTCTCTCTCTTTTTCCCCATAGCAAATTTCATTAAGCTGTGTATCAGTACGTCCCATTGATGATGTCGTGGACGACGCGGCCAGGTGGACGAGAGAGCAGTGTTGAAGCACTTCGAGTGGCCGGAGCAGAAAGCGGACGCGATGCGCGAAGCAGCCTTCGGTTACTGCGACCTCAAAAAGTTAGAGTCCGAGGCGTCGTCTTTTCGCGACGATAGTCGCCAGCCATACGCTTGCGCTCTAAAGAAGATGCAGGCGCTCCTGGAAAAGTATGACCCCTCTTCCTCTGCTCTCTTCTCTTCTTTGGTTAGGGACTCTACTAGCTCTCAGGGTCTGGCCAAGGTTTCTACTCAACAGGTTGGAGCAAGCAGTCTACGACCTATCACGTGTTCGAGAGAATGCGACAAAGAGATACAAGGGGTTTGGCATTCCTTGTGAATGGATGCAGGACTGCGGATACTTTAGTCAGGTACCACCCTACGATCTCTGTTTTATCTATCTATTTATTTATTTATTTTACTTCGGGCCTTTCGTGTAATCTCATCAATGTTTTCTTGGGAAGTTCGTGGTGGGTGTGGGAAGGAAGAAAGGACAAAGGGAAGTTTTGGTCGTTGTGCCCATGGCCCTTTGGCCAATTTGCCAGGCATGCACATACCCTTGTTTCTTGTGTGATGGAAAGAAAGTCTTCTGGCAATATTCAATAATTTCATAGGCCCGGTGTTCAGCGCAGTTAGTATTTAAATATTTACTCAAATAAATTTTAAGGTTGATTTTCAACCAGTATAAAATATCTTATTATTAGGTGTGATCTCTTCCTTATAAAAAAAAAAAAAAATAGATCCGTTACCTTAGCGGCCCCCCTAGTGCCGGCCCCATGGATATGGAGGGAGGTTCATGCAGGTACACAGGCCATAAGCACATGGCGGGGTAAACCCCAGGTCGTCAGTTCCTGAGAATCAACCCCTGACCATTACGCCAGAGATACCATGCGCCCACCGTCTGTGCTACGCCCTGGGGGCAGTGATCTCTTCCTTATAAAGAATAGGACAAATTGTCCTTCATAATTTATCTGCTCATGTTTTACTGGGGCGATAATACTAAACCACTTCAGATGAACCATATCAGTGCTCCAGTAGGCTCGGAGTTTAGATGACCATTGACCCGGAAAAGAAAATGACATCAGAGTTAAATTAGGGACCGGTAAGTATGCCTGTGAGTCCTTGGACGCTTTACAGCAATGCACTCGTACATATGTATAGATATCCTTGTCTCTTCTTGAGTCTTTTTGTCCCTATAAGTTGTCTTTTTTAGCTTTGAATGACTAGTGGTTAAGTGAAGAAATACTCATCTTTGTTTTTATTAAATCTTTTCTTAGCTTTGATTGACTAGTAGTAATCAAGAAATAGCCATCCTTCCATGTCCCAGGCTCTAGCTACACCTTGTGAACACGTATAAAATAGAATTGAATTAGAATGATTTCTTTGGTAGGATTTTATTCTAATATTTAGATGAACAATTTGAAATAAAATAATTAATTCAGGGTTTGAGTCATGCTACTAAAATACATTTCATATCTGGGCAAAAAGTGTTGGATATATGTGAATGGAGAAGAGGTGGAAGAGGTATGGAGCTCCATTGTGAATGAGACTTTAGTCCCACATTGAGAGCTTTAAGGTAAATTGGTTGGTTTATATTGATTTACATGCTTTGATGATTTAAACAAATGCAAGGGGAGAGACTCTCTCTTTCATGCGTGAGTGCGAGGGGGGTACAAATCCAAGGTCCAGATTGCACTGAACCAAGTTGACTCGTGTGCGAGTACGACTTGCGCGTGCCGAATGCCAGACCGGTCGGAGCAGAATTTACCCAAGTGAAACAACCAACATTTTACCATGATCATTAAACGATCATTAACGCTAGACAAAAGGTTACGCACAAGAAAAATCTCCACCAATGTTTCCTATTTTTTTCTCTATCGTGCATCTCTTGCTCGGCGGAGTGCCCGTGATAGCAGTCGAGTACCTCTTAGTTCGCTGTGACAATCAGTGCTTTGTGGGAATCACGGTTCACTGTTGTATTATGGAAACAGACGACCCAAGAAAGCCTCGAACCACAGTCGGAGGTGGGATGAATTTGTTTCAAGGAAATTACGTATTGCAGGCCTCGGTTCACACGTCTGACCGCTCTCTCGTTAGCTCGGTCGGTCGGTCATTCGCTAGCTATCTTGGTCGGTCATTCGCTTGGCCACTCGCTCAGTCGGCCGCTCTCTCGCTAGCTCGCTTGGCCGGTCATTCGCTAGCTCGCTCTGCCAGTCATTCGCTAGCTCGCTCGGCCACTCGCTCGGTCGACCGCCCTCTCAGTAGTTCGCCCGGCTGGTCACTCACCTGGCAGTTCGCTCGGCCGCTCTGTCAATTCGCCTAGCAGTCCATGTGCACCTGCCTCTTCACCCAGTCGGTCTCTTTGCTCGCCCGGTCGATTCGCTTAGACAAAGGCTCACTCACCCGATCGCTAATTCGCCCGACCAGCCTCTCGCCCGGTCAATCGCTCAATTCAGTCGCCCTATCTGACTCTTGCCAGACGCTCGCTAGGCTCACTTAGCCATTGTGGAGGCTGCATTCAGTAGTAGGCAGACACCAGCCCCTGCTGGTAGACTGAGATTATCAGCTCAGGTCATTTTGACAGATAAGTTGAATTTAATTTTGTGTAATTTGAATTCGACAAAGTCCCAAAATCTCCGGCAACAGATTATTTTCTCCAACAATCTTGAAACAGATTCGCTTCTGTTGAGATGACCACCGAATAGAATGTTGAGGTGCAACAGACTCAACACATGAATGTCGCCTCCACTCAATTGGAACTGTGACAATCAATCACGGGGAAAAGTCAAAGAAGTTCAGTGGACTGAACTTCAAGAGGTGGCAGCAGAAGATGCTCTTCTACTTGATCATGTCAATATGGCTCGGTTCTTGATCGAGGACCCTCCCAAGCGTGCTAAGGATGTTGATGCGCAAACCATTAGTGCAGTGGAGGCATGGACTCATTTGAGTTCCTTTGTTGACACTACATCCTCAACTGCCTTGCCGACTCACTGTACACTGTGTATAGCATGAAGAGAACGGCAAAAGAGCTATGGGAGTCCTTGGACAAGAAGTACAAGACGGAGGATGCAGGGGCCAAGAAGTTCATCGTGGGTCGATTCCTGGACTACAAGATGTTTGACTCCAAAATGGCGATCAGCCAAGTCCAGGAGCTTCAAGTGATCTTGCACGAGATCCACTCAGAAGGGATGGTTCTGAGTGAAACCTTCTAGGTAACTACTATCATTAAGAAATTGCCTCCAAGCTGGAAGGACTTCAAGAACTACCTGAAGCATAAGCGGAAAGAGATGAATGTAGAGGAACTCATTGTTAGATTTTGCATTGAAGAAGACAACAAGAGTTCAGAGAGAAAGATGTTCTATTAGGCTACTATGAAAGCCAACGTGGTCGAGCACGGTCAAAGCTCGAAATGAAAGAACACCAAGTCTTCCAAGATGGGACTCATAGGAGGTATCAATAAAAAGTTCTTTAGGAAGTGCTTCAACTGTGACCGAGTGAGTCACAAATCTTCGGAATGCAGAAAGCCGAAGAAGAAGCAGGAGGTCAATCTGAACGAGGGACCAGAAATGGGCAACCTCTGTGCTGTAGTCTTTGAGTTGAACCTGGTGGGTTCAAATCCGTGACAATAGTGGAGTGATATTGGAGCCACCAGACATGTGTGCTGCAACAAGGAGTTGCTCCACAACTTCGAAGAAGTCAATAGAGACAAGCTATTCATGGGGAACTCAGCAACCTCGGACATCATGGGTCAAGGAAAAGTGGTGTTGAAGATGACCTCGGGCAAGGACCTCACTCTGAATAATGTGTTGTATGTTCCGGAGATTCAGAAGAATCTAGTGTCCGGATCACTGTTAAGCAAGCATGACTTTCGCCTTATTTTTGAGTCAGACAGAGTTGTACTGTCTAAGAATGGAATGTTTGTAGGAAGAGGCTATGTATCTGATGGGTTGTCTAAGCTCAATGTAATGGTGATTAGGCCTAAGATAAATAAAAATGAAAAGTTCTCTTCTTGTTTGTGGCATGGTAGACTAGGACATGTTAACTACGATGTGTTACGTAGATTAATAAATATACAAAGCATACCTACATTCAACCTTGACCCAAAACACAAGTGTGAGATTTATGTTGAATCGAAAATGACAAGGTCATCCTTTCAACATGTTGAAAGAAGCAACGAACCACTCGGGCTAATTCACACCGATGTGTGCGACCTCAAAGGTACTCCAACACGTGGTGGGAACAAATACTTCATCACTTTTGTAGATGATAACACAAAATATTGTTATGTGTATCTTCTTAAAAGAGGATGAAGCTATAGAGAAATTTGCTCTCTATAAGAATGAGGTTGAAATCCAACTTAATAAAAAGATTAAGGTGGTTCGAAGTGATAGAGGCGGTGAATATGTATCATCGTTAGCTGAGTTGTGTGCTGAACATAGGATCAGACACGAAACAACAATTCCTTATACTCCTCAGCAAGATGGAGTTGCTGAGCGAAAGAATCGAACTCTAAAGGAGATGATGAATGCTCTTCTATTGAGCTCTGGACCTCAGAGTTCATATGGGGGAAGTTGTGATAACTAATTACCTTTTAAATAAGGTGCCTCGAAATAAAATAGATAAGAGCCCTTATGAGTTGTGGAATGGAAGATAACCGTCCTACAAATATTTACGAATGTGGGAGTGTCTTGCCAAAGTTTTGGTGTCTTATCCGAAAAGGATTAAGATAGGACCAAAGACTATTGATTGCATATTCATTGAATATGCACATAACAGCAATGCATATCAATTTTGTGTGTATGAGTCACACATACTGGAGATACACAATAACTCGATAATCGAATCGAGAAAGGTCTCGTTCTTCGAGCATGTGTTTCCGTATAAGATCCGAGAGGATGCTAGCTCCTCAAAGCGGACATATGAAACACAAGGTGAAGATGATGATGAGGAACCAGTGGAGGTTGAGCTTAAACGGAGCAAAAGAGCTCGGGTAGAAAAATCCTACAGATCGGATTTTATTACTTTCATGTTAGAAAGTAAATCCCGAAGTTACTCAAAAGTTGTAGGCTCTTCTGATGGACCTCACTGGAGAGAGGCAATTGCATCTAAGATTGACTCTATCTTGCAAAATCACACTTGAGAACTTGTGGATCTTTCTCCTGGAAGTAAACCACTAGGTTGCAAGTGAATCTTCAAAAAGAAAATGAAGTCAGATAGCACAATTGATAAGTATAAGGCCAGATTGGTGATCAAAGGATACCGACAACAAGAAGACCTCGATTACTTTGATATGTATTCTCCGGTGTCGAGAATAACTTCCATTAGAATATTGTTGGCTATTGCCGCTCTATGAAATCTCGAAATGCATCAAATGGATGTAAAGTCCGCTTTCTAAAGGGGGATTTAGAAGAGAAAATCTACATGGAGCAACCTGAGGGGTTTTTTGTACCAGGATAGAAAAACAAGGTTTGTAGATTGGTGAAGTCATTATATGGCTTGAAACAAGCACCAAAGCAATGATATGAGAAATTTGATAATTCCATGACGGAATATAGATTCAAGATTAATGAATATGATAAATGTGTCTGCATGAAAGTCACAGAAAATGACTACATCATCTTGTGCCTATATGTAGATGACATACTTATCATTAAAGTAATGATAAGATAATCAAATCCACTAAAAATATGTTGAACTCAAGATTTGACATGAAAGACATGGGTCTAGCTGATGTGATTTTAGGAATCAAAATTCTTAGAACAACAGAAGGACTTGTTCTTAGTCAGTCCCATTACGTGGACAAAATTCTTGAGAAATTCACCAAGGGTGATACTGCGTTGGCACGAACGCCGATAGATACGAGTCAACATCTATCGAAAAATCGAGGTGAAAGTATCTCTCAGATAGAGTACTCTCGAGTGATTAGAAATCTGATGTACTTAATGAGTTATACATGACCAGACTTGGGTTACGCAGTAAGTAAACTGGTAAATACACGAGTAATCCCGGTGTTGGGCACTGGAAAGGGATAACAAGAGTACTGAGATACTTGAGGTATACTCGTGAATATGATCTGCACTATACGAGATATCCTGCTGTGATCGAAGGATACAACGATGCGAGTTGGATATCTAACATAAAAGACCCTAAGTCTACGAGTGGATATATATTCACTTTGGGGGGTGCAGCCATTTCCTGAAAATCTTCTAAGCAAACAGTAATAACCAGATCCATAATGGAATATGAATTTGTAGCTCTTGACAAATGTGGTGAAGAGACTAAATGACTACGATAATTCTTAGAAGATATTCCAAGATGATCGAAACCTGTGCCAGCAATTTGTATACATTACAATTGACATGGTCAATCAGTAATTGGTCGAGCACAGATCCATCTGTATAATGGTAAGTCTAGACATATACGTCATAGACATAATACCATTAGACAACTACTCTCAACGGGGTTATCCCTATTGACTATATGAAGTCAAAGGATAATCTAGCAAATCCGTTAATTAAGGGATTGAACACAAAGTTCATTGCCAACTCATCGCGAGGAATGGGTTTGATGCCGATGAGAAATGTTGGTGTAAAGGAAAACCCAACCTATGCAGACTGGAGATCCCAGGAACTAGGTTCAAAGGGACAACCTAATTGTACCGACAACATTGCTTACTATGGGGGAATGACCCAATGAATCAGTGAAGGATGGAGGTTAAGCATACAACTTTTAATGATTCAAGAAGAGTAATGTGGAATACTCTTAAGAGATCACCTATGTGAGAAAGAAGTGGGGCCGCTTCGAAAAAAATTGGAGGTACAATTCTTAGAGCTTCTCATAGAACCAGGCATGTTTATGGGCAAGAACAAATATACTCATGAGAACTGAGTTGTATCAAGGAGAGTCTCGGGTGAGATATGTCAATGCTTACACAGACGGCAGAACAGTTCAAGGACATCGCGTCTACTATCTGTCATTAAGCAAACAGATCTTCACAAGGGGGTGTGGGGTGCAAAAACAGGGTCGGGATTGCACTGAATCAAGTTGACTTGTGTGTGAGCACGACCTGCGCGCGCCAAATGCCGGACCGATCGGGGCAGAATTTGCCCAAGTGGAACAACTAACATTTTGCCACATAAACTTTTTGCTGCTTATTTAAGTGTGTAATGGATGCATTAAATTTAAGATTAATGCAGCCGAGTGAAACGTTAGCTTTTCACAGCTGGCGAATAATGATAATTAAACGATTATTAACGTTGTCCATTGGTCTGAGCTCCTATATAAGAAGGCTGTGGCCGCAAGCAAAAGGTTACTCACATAGAAAAGTAGCAACAGAAGCTCTCCACCAACGTTTCCTTTTTTTTCTCTATCGTGCATCTCTTGCTCGGTGGAGTGTCCGTGATAGCAGTCGGGTACCCTCGGTTCGCCGTGACCATCAGTGTTTGGTGGGAATCATGGTTCATCATTGTATCCTAGGAAATAGACGACCCAAGAAAGCCTTGAAGCACAGCCGGAGGTGGAACGAATTTGTTTCAAGGAAACTGTGTATCGTAGGCCTTGGTTCACATGTCCAGCTGCTCTCTTGCTAGCTCGCTCGACCGGTCATTCGCTAGCACGCTCGGTCACTCGCTCAGTCGGCCGCTCTCTCGCTAGCTCGCTCGGCCGGTCATTCGCTAGCTCGCTCTACCGGTCATTCGCTAGCTCGCTCGGTCAACCGCCCTCTCAGTAGTTCGCCCGACCGGTCACTCACTCGGCAGTTCGCACAGTTTGCTCGATCACTCTATTAGTTCGCCCGGCTGGCCACGTGCATTGCCTTTTCACCCGGTCGGTCTATTTGCCCGTCCGATCGATTCGCTCAGACAAAGGCTCACTCACCCAGTCGCTTCACCCACCCGACCAGCCTCTGCACCCGGCTAGCCTCCAACTCGCTTGACCGTCTACTCGCTCGGCTAACTCACCCGGCCGACCTCTCGCCCGACCAATCGCTTAGTTCACTCGCCCGGGCTGACTCTCGCTCAGCTCGCTCGACCACTGTAGAGGCTGCATTCGGCACTAAGCAGGCACCAACCCCTGCTGACAGCCTGAGATTATTAGCTCAGGTCATCTCAATAGCTAAGTTGAATTTAATTTCGTATAATTTAAATTCGACAAATTTCCAAAATCTCTGACAACTGATTGTTTTCTCCAACAGAAAGCATCTTTATACCTTTGTAAAATATGATGTGTTTTAACAAAGTGTCATTTAAAATTATCTTAACAGTAAATATTATTAATGAACCGAACAAAGCGGGCAGGTCGTTCAATTTGATTAGGTCAAATGAGCAAGTTAAGCCAAATGCACCAATGCACCAATTAGACTGCAAGCGATATGGTGTATTTAGATCACCATTAATCTAAATAGCTTAATGTCCATATATTTCTAAATGGGTCAAAGATAGTTTAACTAGTTTATGGGGTCAAAGATAGTTTAACTAGTTTATGATCCCATCCGATGCATATGCCCCCTTTTGTGATTTGGGAGATTCTGAGGACATAACTGTGCTCATTTTATGAAAATTTATTGTTGTGTTTTCTTAAATGCAATTGCTTTATCGTTTCGTATTGTTCTTCTCCATAGTGACTTCCTATCTCGTTCGCACTCTTTAGTCTTCAAATTTCCACATAAAAATTCTTCATTGTCAATATTTGTGATCTGTCATACTTTGTAAATCACCACTGTCAGAGTCATTCTTTGCATTTTGATTCCGCAACAAGAAAGGATTCATTGTTATGATTCAACATCCTTAATATTTACTCTTTGCATGCATCATTAGTATTTTTCGATCCTCCAAGGATGGACAGTGTGCATTAAACACAATCATGAAATGGTCAGCTAAATTGTTCTTCTTTGTATAAATCTATAACCAGATCAAGTTAGCATCAGTGAAGTTGGCAATGAAATACATGAAGAGGGTTTCCACTGAACTGGAGATTATAGCAGGTAGTCCCGACGAAGAAGAGCTGATGCTGCAGGGTGTGCGTTTTGCTTTCAGAGTGCACCAGGTACTTGAGGAACACTTTCTATATACACTTGCAATGCACCTACACGCGCTAATATAAAGCTGTTGTTGATTCCCTTTTCTTTCGATCATATCCAGTTTGCTAGCGGTTTTGATGTCGAAACAATGAGAGCGTTTCAGGAACTCAAGGACAAAGCTAACACCCTACACCTACAACGCCAGAATCAAAACCAGCAGGTCTTCTGCAGGTCTACATCTTGCCAAGATTTGCAGCCAAGCGACCAGTTCTGTAAAGTAGGTTCCATTTGATTGATACATAAGCGATTCTATTTACATCACTGGAAACTTTACATTACAATAGTGAAGCCCGAATTATTTCAAACTAGTGCTATCTGATGCATATAGTTCTATTGGTTTTGTATGTCTCTCTTCAACGAACTGAGTTGAGGCCGATCAAATCAGTCTTATGCATGGCAATTTCGATCATGGACATTGACATCTATTCAAAAATGATTTTTATCTTTCATCTAGCTCAAGGGCCACTTAGCTAGAATTTATTTTCCTTCTAATTGCATGGATTAATCCTGAAAAAACTTTCGGGATGAGGGTTATTAGCTTTTATGATCTTGAGTTCAGCTAATTCTGTAGGGCTTATATTATTTGGGTAAAAATACTGGAGGCCGAGGAAAATCGACTAATAAATTATGTATGATTGGATCATAAATATATTATTTATAAGGTATTTTTTTAAAAAAAAACACTCTTTATTATTATTATTTTTGTTAAAAGGTTTTTTTAAAATATCAAAATAACATTTTTATCGTATTTTTATCTCAAAAATATTTTTATGTTAGTGTTATTAAAACTGTTAAATGTGTAGCAGTGCAATAATTATTATACTATTAAAGTAAATTAGCTTAATATTTTTTTAATCTAATTTGATTAAAATGACTAGATTATTGTTATATCGACATAAAAACTAATAAAATTAAAAAATAAAATATGAAAAAAAAACACTTTAATTAATGATATTTTCATCTACTTGGAATTAATGAAGATATCATAAAATTCTAGATTCATCTTTTGCTCTTTCCTGTGTGAAACTGTCGAATACATATTAGTAGAATTTATCTTCTTATTGTTCATCCCTAGTTGGTTATTCTCTTTAAGCATAATCAATCAATATCAATTTCTAGGGATTATAAAATATTTTCCTCTAATAAAACGATAAATTTGAGATATTAAACAATTAGGTCATCCGTTACACATACTTTAGATTGATAATTAATAAAAAAAAATTTATAAGATAAAAGATTAAATATTTGAAAGTAGATAAAAAAAATCAATAGTAAATAGCAACCTCTATTTTTATTTAATTCTCTTTTTTTAATTTAAATAGATCCTAAATTGCATTCATTTTCTTGTATGAATAACTATCAAAAAAATCTAATAATATTTTCAAATTAAAATAAATAAATAAATTTGTTGATTAAATTTAATTATAACATCGAATAATTTTTAAAATAATTATTGTCTAAACTTAAAAAAGTATAAAATGACAATAAAATTTATAACCTTTTGTTTTTAACCTTATATTTTAAATTCAAATTAATTTCAGAAATTAATTTTATTATATTTTAAAAATCTAGTTATCTCATTGTAGTAGATATATTCAATGTCATTTGTCTTATTTATAAAATTGCATGCAAATTTAAATAAAGATTTTATGATTTATTTTTGCAAAAATTAATAATTTATATCATTATTTATTTATATTCGTTGAACCTAAGCGTGACACCCAAGCTACCACCTGCCTTTTTATTGGATATTAGATACTCATTGTGGAACCCACACCGGATACAGGTAAATAAGGAAGAACCCTAACTCTTCGTTTCGTCGATTCCTTCCCTAATACAAGCAAAACACCAATCTTCAATCTCAATCCATGGCGGAATCTAGCGATGTCTGCAATTTCTTCCGCAAGCCCCCAAGGCAAAAGAACATCCGCAAGCGAAAAGCTTACTCCGATGAAGAAAATGACTCCGGCGATGACGCTCCGTCCTCCGGTCCCGTTACTATGAAAGCTAAGAAGTTTGCTGACAATAAACTTTCCTTCTCTTCGTCCTCCTCCAAGCCCTCTTCCAAAGCCTCCGATGAGTACGGCACTACTGATAACCCTGACAAGGACGCAGGCGGGATCCAGGCTGGCGCCCTGTTCCAGTTCGATTCGTCCAAGGAGATCCAGGTCCAGCACGACAGCCGCGCCACCGCATCGCTCGAGACGGAGACCGAGTTCTCCAAGGACGCCCGCGCCATCCGCGAGAGGGTGCTGAAGAGGGCGGAGGAGGGTCTCAAGGGCAAGTCCAAGCCTGGCGGAGGGGGCGATGAAAAGGTATACAAGGGGATCCACGGGTACACCGATTACAAAGCAGGGTTCAGGAGAGAACAGACAGTGGCAGGTGAGAAAGCAGGCGGTGCCCATGGGCCACTGAGGGCATCCGCACACATCCGGTTATCGGCTAGGTTTGATTACCAGCCTGACATCTGTAAGGACTATAAGGAGACTGGGTATTGTGGGTATGGTGATTCCTGTAAGTTTATGCACGATAGAGGGGATTATAAATCAGGGTGGCAACTGGAGAAGGAGTGGGATGAGGCTGAGAAGGCAAGAAAAAAGAGACTCGCAGGAAGCAGTAGAGGAGACGACGATGAGGCTGATCATGAGGATGGCAATGACGACGATGATGACGAAGAAATCCTTCCTTTTGCCTGTTTTATATGCAGACAACCTTTCGAGGATCCGGTAGTGACCAAATGCAAACACTTCTTCTGTGAACATTGTGCTCTAAAGGTATGGGATGTTTATGTTGCATCTGTTGGCATATGCTTTTCCTGATAATGATTTCCTTCGGCTTGTATGCTACTCACATGCATTGTTCAATTTAATTTTTCAAGCCATTATGCTAAGGTCCGAGCTTTTAATCTGCATAATGTGTTTGTTATCTGGGCTTACTGTGTGAAGATGGCAGTATGGAATTTCTCATGTATTCTAACGAGTTATGTGTCATATATTTTCTTCTGCTACTAAGTAAAACACTTACATAATTAGAAAGGATATTTGCTATACAAATTCATGCATCTCGATTTATCATAAATAACCATATCATTCTTGTAAGGTGATTCCAGTGTAAATCATGCTGTAAAGTTAAATTGTTTAAATACCGCTTTATTTTGGACACCCAATCTTAGCACTGACGGCATAATGCATGTTTGTTTCATTTCTCGATAGCAATCTCTTTATTGCTTTATATTTGACCTATCAAGGTTGACCAGTTTATATATCAGCAAAAGCTAGTATGTTAAAGCCCCTACGGGTGTAGTGCGCAGTCAAGGACCATGGTTTAATATCTTGGAGGTCGGCTTCTAAGTGTGCATAAGTTGTGCGTCATATTTACCTAGTAGGCAAACCAGGGGAAGACTCGACTCCTAGATTATCAAAAAACGAAAAGTAGTATGTTAGATCTCAAGTGATTTGAAAGCTTTCATTATAAGTTTGTTCCCATATCTTTGGTTCACTAAGTTATCATTGTTCCTACACTGACACAAGACTCTCTTTTCAGCATTCTCTAGATTTAGCACATTCAAATGACTTGGAATTTGTTTTTCCCATATCAAACTGAAGCTATGAATGTGAACTGGACCTTTTACTATATAGAATCATTAACAGTGTCAATATATACTGGAATGGGACTCACTAGGTTAAGATGTGTAATTGTACTAGCTATTGGTGCTTAAGCTGTAAAAATTTTGTTGTTAAGTTAGGATGCTCAACTTCATTCTGACACCTTAATTTGTATTCATTATATTTACAATTTTTTTTCGACAGCATCATGCAAAGAATAAGAAGTGTTTCGTCTGCAACAAACCAACACTTGGCATCTTCAATACAGCACATGAGATTCGGAAAAGGATGGCTGAAAGTAAATAAGAGGAACTGACAATGATGCATGTCAAACCAGAGGCTACGTAGAAAATTTCAGCATTTGGTAGAAAAATTATTCTTCCTGGAACTATTAGGCACACTTATTAGTGCTGTTGCTCATCTGTTAGTTTGATAAGCTGGGTTATGGAAAACTGAAAGTTGAACTTCATGTGGAAACGAGGTCAGAGATATCATCATAGGCATCTAAATGAGTATGTTCACAACTTGGCAAAAACTAGATGGATTTTTCATGATTATGAAGTTCCTTTGTTTCCCAGCCTAATGTATGTGTGCAACTACATTGATGTATCAATGAAGCATAGTCCTTTTGTACCAGATTAAAAAAAAATTAAATTTTCTTTCAGAGCTTTGTGTCATCTTCCTTATGTTCTTAAAGACCCTTCATCTCCGTGTGGATATCGGTGTTTCTAGTGCAGCTGAAAGATGAATGGCCCACTGACATCCGTGGCGCTGTCAATGGTGTAGTGTGGCATTCAAAGTCAAACTGAGTTTGCTGTTTTATCACAATGGTGTAGTGTGGCATTCTTAAGATATTTATTTCAGGACCTACTATTTTTCTTGAATAAAACAATATGTAATATTTTCTTGTGCATCATTTCTTTTGATTCTTATGTCAACTATAGTTCTTGTTCTATTCTTAGAACATTTTTTTGCTCTTTGCTCAATTTGCATGCTCTTCATGGTGAAAAAAAAAATGAGTTTCAATGAGAGTTGCTGGAAGCCGAATATTTCAAGAACTTATTGTTGTCGGTGTTAACAATTTGTCCCGCCATTTAGATGGCCTGATTATGGGGAATGAAGTCTTTTAAATTTATAAAGTTCAAATATTGCTACATTTTATTTCTTCTTTTGTAAACCCATGGAAAATTTTTGTATCTTGTTATTATTTAAACTCATTTATTATTGATAAAAAAATACTAAGGGGTGTAAACTGGCTGTGTTGCCTGCAGCGGAAGCTGCGTGAATCAAGAAATGTAAAAGGAGAGTAATCTCAGTTCTAGAGATCTCTTCCGTTGGTCAGTAGAGAGCAGGGTAAATTCCTTGTCCATACTTCTGTTGGAATAACTGATCTAATCATTCAAAAATAGCAACAAAGGGCGTATTTAAAATTATAGAATCCTTAAAAAAGCGTATTTAACTTTTATATTTTTTAAAGGACATATTTATTTTTTATTTTACCTTCCCCATCAAAAATTATGGTGCTACATTTAAAGAATGGGTTCATTATGATGCTACATTTCAAAAATCAATGTTATTGTCGGTCAAAGTAAATGATCTAATCATTCAAAAACGGTAATCGATCAAAAGGCCTATTTAAAATTGTAAAACAGAAGACACACTTAACTTTTATATTTCTCAAAGGGTATATAATTTTTCATTTTATTCCTCCCGTCAACTATGCTACGTTCAAAGAATAACATCAGTGTGGTATTATATTTCAAAAAACAATATTATTATTATATTAATTTTTAAAAATCAATGGTTAAAAATCAAAGCCATAATGATACCGTATTTCAAAAATCAGTACTATTTTGGCACTGCATAAATTCTAATTAGTACCATTGGATGTTGATTTTTCACAATAGTGTGATTTTTTGAAATATAACATCACACTAGTATTATTGTTTGAAAGTCAGTACCGTAGTGGTATTATTTTTTTTTTTGAATGCAACACCATAGAGAGTTTGATAATCTAAAAAATTAAGTGCTTCTTTTAAAATATTCTCTCATTTTAAGTGCATCTTCTGATAAATGTTTCAGAAAAGTTGGTGAATGATCGTTGATGTTGATTCTTCCGATCCCAGACACTGCGCTGGTTGTTGTTGGTCGGAATTGATTCGGAATGCAGCATCTGTCTCTCTCTCTCTTGTCTTCTGCTCTCCTGGCCATCGAGAGTGCGTGTACTGTGCTCGCATTAGTGATCGCACATGTTCTCGCATTCGCTCGTCATTTAATTTACACACTGCATCGATCGGTAAGCATCTCACTTGGTTTTAGATTTTCCGGTAAGCGTCATCATTTGGTAAGCATCTGACTTCAAATCAGTGGGTCCACCGGTGTGAATGAGCATTATTCGGTGCGTGATGTTGGAACATCAATGGGCTTCATATTCCAAAAAAAAAAAATTTGAAATCCTTCGTGTTGATGTCCTTACACGACTGAAACCAGATCCTTGGCCCGCAATTTCTCATCTTTTATTAATCTCTTCTGTAATTTACACATAAGATTTTCTCTGAATTCACTTTCTTAATTAAGTTATAGTTTTGAATCGAGTCAAATGGTCGGAGGCCACCAGCGATGGACAGACTGTATGATACCGAGTAAGGAACAGTCCGCTCACCGCCAACGGCCTCTGGTCGCTTGGCTAACCCAATACTAAACGTAGGTGGGAAGATGAATTCAGGAAAGATCATAGCTAATTTTGACCGGATTCCAACTACAATCAGACGTGCAAATTACAGAAGGGATCAAGAAGAGACTAAGGACTACATACCAGAGGATCTGGACTCCCTACGACTATCCCATATCTTGGCAAGGAGTAAATCAGAAAACCGAAACTAACTATTACATCGATGATAATTTCATGATCTTTATCGGGATTCAATCCTTAATTTTATAAATCTATTAAAGATAACCAACTTAACTAAATCCCGAGACTCCAATAGACTTCCTATTATATCTTCAATCAATCAATCAATTTTTTAATCATCAATGGGCTTGCTTTATGTTGATCTACTAAGTTCATAGCTCAATGTCATCCAATCGATAAGTTCTATGAACTCAATGTGACTATCCAAATCTTTGTATAATTGATGCAAATATCAAAAACATAGGAAATAGTTAAATCATATTGTCAACGTATCAAAATTATGAAGTTAAAGCCAACCATAAATGAAGTATTAATCCCCAACATTATTACTAAAATAAAGTAACTAGGCAATTAATTGGAAACTCAAAAATCCCGCTTAATTTTAGCTCCATTCAATTTGAGATAACATCCATGAGTTGAGGTACCATTTATTTTCTAATTAGGAGAGGTTCACCAAATTCTTGTATTAGAAGCACACACAAGAATCTCTTAGCCACTTTATGGAGGTGTTATGTCATTTCTATATAATGTCTTTTTAGGGCCTTCAGTTCAAACTAAGGATCTTTTGATTACTTCTATGAGGTCGTATGTCATTTATAAATGACACCGTTTTTAAGGTCTTCAATTCGATCCTAAGATCTCCCAGTCAGTTCCTTGAGGTCTTATGCCATTTCTATACGATGCCTCTTTAAGGATCTTCAATTTGGTCTCAGGATCTTTATTCACTTCCCCAAGGTCTTATGTCGTTTTCACAAGACACCTCTGTGGAGTTCTTTATTTTGGTTTGAGGATCTCTTGGTAGCTTTCCTAAGGTCTTGTTCATTTTCATTAGATGCGTTTTCAATTCATTTTAAGATCTCTCAATCACTTCCCTAAGATTTTATATCCTTTATATACTTTTTTATGATGTCTATATGGATATCTTAGTTAGATTCGAGGATCTATTGACCATTTGCTCAAGGCCTGATGTCTTCTTTTTTTTGATAACTCATGCGTTCAAGCTTCACTTGACTAATCCCTCGTGTTGATCCAAATGAATCAGTCTTTCCACAAAGATAAATCTTTGCCTGCTAGGCAAGAGGATAGCAAGTTACAAATTTTATCACGGTAGGACATGTATTTCTATTACTATGAAATTAATAACTATGAAATTAATAAATGAAAATGAAGTAGTTAATGATGTGTTACCTTTATCATTTTTCTTGTATGTATTCCTAAGAAAAGGAATTTGTCCATTTTCTTTTTCGAGGTCTCAAAAAAATGTGTGGAAACACACAGGAACTCTTGAATGAAAATTGAAAAGGAATGTATTTCCAGTTCCTTCGGAAATGGTAAGATCTTTGGCGCAAGAAGAAGGGGTGATCCATATCATATTGACTTGTTGACTTAGTTCTACTTCCTTTCTTTTTTTAACAATACCGAGTCGGGTTCTTCTCCTACCAGTATCGAATAGAACATGCTGAACAAAATCTTCTTCATGTAAAACCTGCTCGATTTAGATCGGAAAAATAGTACGATGAACCCATCTTAGAGGTGGAAAGGCCCTCCCTCCTAGTTCGCATTCCGAGTACAATCAGAAATGCTCGTAGAAATACATCAGTAGTTGATCTTCACTACCTTTAATGTCCCTGTAAGGTTATTCCAATATTGAAATGAGTACTCTATTTGCAAAGGCAAATTCTTAGGGGGCGTTTGGTTCTTTCCTAGGAATAGGAATCGGAATGGGAATCATTGTATTGTGGAATGGGAATGGGTATGAGCATGGATATCACTCTTAAAAGCAATGTTTGGTTAGTTGTATATCTTCTATCGGAATAAATCAAAGTTTCCTTTTTTACCCTTAAAGGAAAATAAGAGAAAAAATTAGATGTGAGAGAAAGATGAATGTGAGAGAAAAATATGATGAAAGAGAATGATAAGAGAGAAGGTATTATGAGAGAGAAAGTGTGATAAGAAAGAATGAAGAGAGAGAAAGTGTGATGAGAGAAAATGAAAAAAGAGAGTGTGATTGGAGAGAGCATGATGAGAGAAAATATGATGTGAGAGAAAGTATGATAGGAGAGGATGAAGAGAGAGAAAATATAGTGAGAAAAAATGAGGAGAGAGTGTGTCATGAGAGAGATTGAGGAGAGAGAAAGTATGGTGAGAGAAAAAGAGAACAGTGAATATGATGGGAGAGATTGAGGAGAGAGAAAGTATGATGGGAGAGTAAGTGTGTTGAGGAAAAAAAGGAGTAAGTGTGATAAGAGAGATTGAGGAGAGAGAAAGTATGATGAGAGAGAAAGTATAATGAGAGAGAAAGTGTGTTGAGGAAAAAGGAGTAAGTGTGATAAGAGAGATTGAGGAGAGAGAAAGTATGATGAGAGAGAAAGTATAATGAGAGAGAAAGTGTGTTGAGGAAAAAGGAGTAAGTGTGATAAGAGAGATTGAGGAGAGAGAAAGTATAATGAGAGAGACAGTGTGTTGAGGAAAAAAGGAGGAAGTGTGATAAGAGAGATTGAGGAGAGAGAAAGTATGATGAGGGAGAAAGTGTAATGAGAAAAAAAGAGGAAAGAGAGTGTGATAGGAGAGATTAAGGAGAGAGAAAGTGTGTGATAAAATGATGAGAGAGAAAATATAATGAGAGAGAATAAGGAGAGATAAGTGATATGAAAGAAAAAATAAATAAATATATTTTGATATTTGATATTAATGGAGAAAATTTTAGTTTTAAGTCAAGGGTATTTTTGGAATAAGGAAATATTTTGATTGATGAAAATAGGGTAATGGCTCAGTACATGGGAATGAGTTATTACCCAATTTCAAGGATTCATTCCCTTATTTGTATTCCTATTCCTATAATTCAAACATTAACAATGGGAATCAATGATTCTCATTCCCATTCCCCACTCTTATTACCCTAAACCAAACGCCCCCTTAGTATTTTTTCGCACGTGGGTACTTTGGACCAAGGCCGCTCAACACAAGTTTTCTATCAAATTTGGCGCTAGCTCATGCCCCAGTAAAGGATCGAACTATGGTCTATACCTTAATTGTATCCTTGAGGTCTTATGTCATTTTTATATGATGTCTCTTTGGGGTTTTCAATTCTTCCTATAATGTTGCTTTTGAAGTAAACAATTGTTATATAATAAAAGAATAGTTTGGTGCACGAAATTCTTGTCAATACGAGGTTCTAAGGAAATGTTTATTGTGTTGGTGCAACCTTAGGTCAAGGTTGACCTGGTTGACCTGACTCGAGTTGACCTGACTCGAGTTGTATTTTGATGTTTGACTTAGGAAGATTGTTGGTGCAACCTTAGGTCAAGGTTGACCTAGTTGAGTTGTATTTTGATGTTTGACACTCGTGGAAGAGTTGTATTCTTGATATGGGACAAGAATATATGTTTGGGAGATTATTGGTGCAACCGTAGGTCAAGGTTGACCTGGTTGACCTGATTCGGGAAAAAGTCCAAGTATGGAGACTTGGCAACGGAAAAGTCCAAGCAGGGAGCTTGGCACTGGAAAAGTCCAAGTATGGAGACTTGGCACTGGAAAAGTCCAAGCAGGGAGCTTGGCACGCGAAAAGTCCAAGTATGGAGACTTGGCACGGGAAAAGTCCAAGTATGGAGACTTGGCACGGAGAAGTCCAAGCAGGGAGCTTGGCACGAGGGAAAGTCCTAACTGGGATGTTAGACAGTTGGAAAGCCCTGGTGAGTGAAGCCAGGCAGTAGGAAAGTCCTGACTGGGATGTTAGGCAGTGTGGAAAGTCCTGGTGAGTGAAGCCAGGCAGTGGAAAAGTCCTAACTGGGATGTTAGGCAATGGGAAAGTCCTAACTGGGATGTTAGGCAGTTGGAAAGTCCTGGTGAGTGAAGCCAGGCAGTGAGAAAGTCCTAACTGGGATGTTAGGCAGTGTGGAAAGTCCTGGTGAGTGAAGCCGGGCAAGGGAAAAATCCAGATGGATCAAGGGTGATCGGACATCTGGTGTGGAGAAGTCTAAGTGGGTCATAAGGATTGACCGGACAATTAGCGGGAAGTGCTAGCAGGTCAAGGGAGTGACCGGATGCTAGGAATGATGTACCAACAGGTCAAGGTTGACCGAATGTTGGTGTGGAAGCCTTAGGTCTAGGGCTGAGAAGTTTGGATCGGTCTGGTGACCGATCCAGTGATACTGCGTTTGCCCTGATCGGTCTGGTGACCGATCAGAATCAGATCGATGGCTCACCGATTGTAATAGATCAGACGGCTGACCGATCAGGAGAAATCCTGACCGGTCAGGGAAGGTCCTGATCGGTCGTGGAGACCGATCAGGGAACCTCCTGATCGGTCCCCGGACCGATCAGAGGTCGATCAGTAGCGAATGAACTCCACTGATCGGTCGTAGAGGCCGATCAGAGATCGGCCTGATCGGTCCATGGACCGATCAGAGTCTGATCATCCATGGAATTCTGATTTCAGCAACTGAACTCTGCTCTTCTTCTTCGCAGGTATAAAAGGGGCTACAGGACTTCGGTGAACTCTCCTTCGCTACTTCTTCTTCCTTCTGGAAGTTCTCTCCTGCCTGAAGCTTCTGCTTCTTCTGGTGCTCCGAGCTTTGTTGAGCTCCTCCTTGTCGAAGCTTCGCGTGAGCTTCATTCCACGACTGGATCAGCTGCTGCTGAGTTGCTTGTTGCATCTGTCCGTGAAGTTGCTACTTCATCCGGGACCCCAGTCGACGAGAAGGCAAGCTACTGTGTTTACATTCCTGTTGTATTTTGTTCTTGCTATTCTCTTGTACTCTTAGCTTGCTGTTGCAAGTGATTGTGGCGAGGTTTCTCCACCCACAAGGAGTTTGATTTAGCCGATTTTCCGGGGACTCATCCACCGACGGATTGATAGGCTTCGTCCACCTTACGGACACGCCGAGGAGTAGGAGTTTCATCTCCGAACCTCGTTACATCCTTGCGTAGAGGTTTGATTTATTCTCCTGTTTTCTTTCTGCATTTAGTTTCCGCTGCGCTAACCCTAGTTTGTAGAAAGAAACGCGAGCAATTGGGGTCGGCTATTCACACCCCCCCTCTCTAGCCGTACGAAGAGATCCTAACAATGGTAAGAATCACAAAATCGGGTTAACACCCGGGGAGCACGAGCTAGAGGATGGATCTACTCGAAGAAGATGTCACCATTCCACCATTCTACAAATGCGGTGACTTCGCGTATTGGAAGGTAAGGATGAAGTACTTTCTTATGACTAACATAATGAATTGGTTTTGTGTACAAGAAGGTTTTATTCCTCCGGTGGATAAGGAAGGAAAACCACTTGAGAAGAAGGAGTGGACAAGAGAACAAATTCACAAATCTGAAATCAACGAAGAGGTAACGAGAATAATTGAATTTTCATTGCCTACTAACATCTTGTGTAAGATAGGTTACAACAATGCCAAGGAATTATGGGATAACTTGGCCAAGTACCATGAGGAGAGCTCCACTTCAAGCCATGAAGAGGAGCCTAGTGAGCCAAGTAGCTCACATCATGGAGGGAGCGAATTGGGAGTTGAGGGCTACTCAACATCCAAGGAAGAAGAGGAGGAGAGTTCCTCTTGTTCAAGATCGGAGCAAGAAGAAGATTCTACCTCCGGAAGGGATGAAGAAGAAAGCTCATCTCCATCCACAAACCTAGGTAACTCAAACACTTTAATTTCTAGCAAATTACATATATTATGCTTTGAGTGTAGGGAGTATGGACATTACAAGAGCAAATGTCCAAAGAGAGTTAGGAAGACTCCACCGGCGCCTAAGGTCAAGGAAGCCGGAGGCCCGATACGCAAAGGCAAGGAGCACGTGGTGTGCTTCCAATGCAAGCGAAGGGGACACTATAGGAGCCAATGTCCGTGGGGGAGGCAACCTCACAAGGACAAGAAACCAAGCACATCAATAGGGGGGGCTAAGGCAAACCCTAAGGTAATCTCTAAGGTTCATTATTGCAATTCTAATAAAACTCATGCTAGTAGTTTTGTTGCAATTGTTAATAATGATAAGCATGTTAACTTTAGGAACCAATACATGTGCTTAGGAGCTAAACATGTTAGCCTAGGTAAGGATAACACTAGAAATACCAACCCTAGGATTAATGCTTCTAAAGTTAAGGAAAACCTAGGTAGAAATCCCAAGAAGACTAGACACATGCCTAGGAATATCTCAAGAGAAAATGACAAATTAACACTTGAGGTATTAGAGAGGGAAAATCAAGTCTTGAGGTCAAGACTTGATAATTTAGAAAAGGCTCTTAAAAACATGGAGAAGTCATCTCTAGGGTTTAAGAGTCAAAAACCCAAGTCCAAGGACAAGAAAGGTTTGGGTCACAAACCTAAGTCCCAAGTGGTCAAGCCCACTTATCATAGTGTTCCATTCGATTATGGAACAAAACCTAGGGCTAGGAAGACCACCACCAAGGTCACAAGGGGAGTCACCCCTAGAGTTGATATTGATGAGTCCCAAATGACCAAGGCTTCAAAGCCTAAGAGGGTCATTAGGAGGGTTGCTAGGGAAGTCATCCCTAGTGAATATTTAGTGAACCCAATGAGCTCACATAGATATTGGGTTCCTAGGAGCATCTTCTCTATCCCATAGATGGGTTAGAGAGTGTCAACTCCAATTAGAAGGGTAGTTAATCCAACTTTGAGGAAATTGACACTCAATGAGCATTTTCAAGGTTTTGATAACCTTTGAAAATGAAAAAGAATTATTATTTACTCCTTAAAGAGTAAATTGTGTCATATTTGAAAAATATCGATTTTAATCCTAATTGGCACAATTTGGGAAAATCTAGAGAACTCTCGAGGAAAAATGAAACATGCCAAGTTTTGAGGATAAATTTGATCTTTAAGTGGCATGAATTAATCTAGAGTTCAAGAAATGTCAAAATTAGGATTCTGGCATTTTAGGGCAATCAAGGGTTAAATTTTAGGTTAGCAAAGTGGTTAAGGATACTTAGATAGGTAATTTAGGTATATTTATTTATGCTAAATCTTGCCATGATTGTTTGCCCTCACATGTCATGACATCATGTTTAGTTTTATTATCATTTGAAATGTCATGATAATGCTTAGGCTAGTTTTTATGTCATGTTTATTTAAGTTTCAAACTATATGCCATGACATCATGACATTGGCACATGTTTTCATTTATGATATCATTTTATGCCATGTCATCATCTCTTGCATTAGTAATCAATTGAATTGATTTAAGGATGAAAAACACATTTTGATATTGAGATCAAATTTGTGTTTAGAAAATGCATGAGACCTTAGTCTAAGATACCTAAACCCATATCTCACATCAAAATTGACATGGATGTGTTTGATACACTTTAGATGTGTGTGAGATATTAGGATCATGAGTTAGGATCAAGGTGCATAGTTCTTGTACCTAGATGAGCCTAATTCAAGAAATGGAGGATCATAGGGAAAACTTGTGTACAAGTCATGTACATATAGTCCTAAGATTATGGTCCTAAATTCAAATGGTTTTAAAAGTATTTTAAAATTGATTTGAAAAACCTTGATGAAGCTTTCCTAGTGATAGCATTCATCATTGAACATTGTGATACAAAGTTGAGTTAAACTTGAACTATTTCAAAGTTTTTGAACTTTGTATCAAGATTGAAAAATGGAAACTATTTTCATAGAAAACTATTTTTCCTTGATAGTATATGATATGAGGAATGTATCCTCAAAGTTTCGTAATTTTTGGAATTTTCTGTAATTTTCTGTGAGTTTCTGAACTTCTCCCGGGGAGAAAATCAGAAATCTCTGATTTCAGAGGCTGGATCGGTCACCGAACCGATCCAGGGAAGGCCTGATCGGTCTGGTGACCGATCAGTGACGATCCAGTGCGATCAGTGAAGCGTGGATCGGTCTGGGGACCGATCCAGGGGGCTTCTGATCGGTCTGGGGACCGATCAGGGCGTGCCAACTTGCCTGATTTCAGTCTGTTGTCTGAAAGTTCAGCTAGAAGTTGGGTTTTGTGGATTTCTAAAGGTTTGGAACTCACAAAGACATTATTGGTGCAATGGTCAAGGGGGAGTTGACCTTTAGGGGGAGTTTTACCTAATTGTCAAGGGGGAGTTGACTTTTAGGGGGACTTTTTACTCTTTAAGGCTTATGAGGATTAGTGATATGAGATTATCACTAAGTTGATTGTTGAGTTTAGTATCAAGGGGGAAATTAAGAGTTCCTATGAAAGGTATGAGACTTTCATTAGGAAAAACTCTTGACCTTGATATCCTCCTTTTTCTTTTTGATGTGTGTCAAAAAGGGGAGAGTGTTCATTGGAGAATTATTGGAGAACCCAAGTTAGGTTATCGAGCTAACCTAAGCTAGGGGAAGAATGTCAAGGAATGTTCGAGGAAGAACATTGGAATTCTTTTTGATGTGTGTCAAAAAGGGGGAGAATTATTGGAGAACCTAAGTTAGGTTATCGAGTTAACCTAACTTGATTATGGGTTTTGTCAAACATCAAAAAGGGGGAGATTGTTGGTGCAACCTTAGGTCAAGGTTGACCTGGTTGACCTGACTCGAGTTGTATTTTGATGTTTGACTTAGGAAGATTGTTGGTGCAACCTTAGGTCAAGGTTGACCTAGTTGAGTTGTATTTTGATGTTTGACACTCGTGGAAGAGTTGTATTCTTGATATGGGACAAGAATAGATGTTTGGGAGATTATTGGTGCAACCGTAGGTCAAGGTTGACCTGGTTGACCTGATTCGGGAAAAAGTCCAAGTATGGAGACTTGGCAACGGAAAAGTCCAAGCAGGGAGCTTGGCACTGGAAAAGTCCAAGTATGGAGACTTGTCACTGGAAAAGTCCAAGCAGGGAGCTTGGCACGCGAAAAGTCCAAGTATGGAGACTTGGCACGGGAAAAGTCCAAGTATGGAGACTTGACGGAGAAGTCCAAGCAGGAGCTTGGCACGGGAAAGTCCTAAGCGGGATGTTAGGCGGTGAAAGCCCCGTGAGTGAAGCCGAGCAGAGGAAAGTCCCGCTGGGATGTTAGGCGGTGTGGAAAGTCCCGGTGAGTGAAGCGAGGAAAAGTCCTAACTGGATGTTAGGCAATGGGAAAGTCCTAATCGGATGTTAGGCGGTTGGAAAGTCCCGTGAGTGAAGCCAAGCAGGTCCTAACTGGGATGTTAGGCAGTGTGGAAAGTCCTGGTGAGTGAAGCCGGGCAAGGGAAAAATCCAGATGGATCAAGGGTGATCGGACATCTGGTGTGGAGAAGTCTAAGTGGGTCAAAAGGATTGACCGGACAATTAGCGGGAAGTGCTAGCAGGTCAAGGGAGTGACCGGATGCTAGGAATGATGTACCAACAGGTCAAGGTTGACCGAATGTTGGTGTGGAAGCCTTAGGTCTAGGGCTGAGAAGTTTGGATCGGTCTGGTGACCGATCAGGCTCCCTCTGACCGATCAGAATAAGATCAGTGGCTCACTGATTGTAATCTGATCGGTCTGGAGACCGATCAGGAGGCAACGCAACCTCGCGAGAAGAAAGCCGTGGATCGGTCTGCTGACCGATCCACCCATGGCCTGATCGGTCGGCAGACCGATCAGGCATAGATCAGTGGCTGAGGAACCGAAGCCTGATCGGTCTATGGACCGATCAGGAGGTTCCCTGATCGGTCCACAGACCGATCAAGAGACGCCGATCAGACGAGGGACCGAAGCCTTATCGATCTGTGGACCGATCAGGAGGTTCCCTGATCGGTCCATGGACTGATCAGGAATCTAGCCGTTGCGACGCAACGGCTAGTTCTCTGCTCTTCTTCTTCGCAGGTATAAAAAAGGGCTACAGGACTTCGGTGAACTCTCTCCTTCTGCTACTTCTTCTTCCTTCTGGAAGTTCTCTCCTGCCTGAAGCTTCTGCTTCTTCTGGTGCTCCGAGCTTTGTTGAGCTCCTCCTTGTCGAAGCTTCGCGTGAGCTTCATTCCACGACTGGATCAGCTGCTGCTGAGTTGCTTGTTGCATCTGTCCGTGAAGTTGCTACTTCATCCGGGACCCGAGTCGACGAGAAGGCAAGCTACTGTGTTTACATTCCTGTTGTATTTTGTTCTTGCTATTCTCTTGTACTCTTAGCTTGCTGTTGCAAGTGATTGTGGCGAGGTTTCTCCACCCACAAGGAGTTTGATTTAGCCGGTTTTTCGGGGACTCATCCACCGACGGATTGATAGGCTTCGTCCACCTTACAGACACGCCGAGGAGTAGGAGTTTCATCTCCGAACCTCGTTACATCCTTGCGTAGAGGTTTGATTTCTTCTCCTGTTTTCTTTCTGCATTTAGTTTCCGCTGCGCTAACCCTAGTTTGTAGAAAGAAACGCGAGCAATTGGGGTCGGCTATTCACACCCCCCCTCTCTAGCCGTACGAAGAGATCCTAACATATTGTACATAGCTTTACCTTGCTTTATAAGAGACTGTTTTTGAGATTCAAACTCTTGACTTCTATATCACACGATAACAACTTTACCGTTGTGTCAAGATTGCTGTTATAAAATAATTGTTATACAATACTAATAAGAAATTCAAACATATTAGTGTGCACTGAGTTCATCCAAATTGGATAGTAAAAGTATGAATAAAAGAGTTTTAATTCTAGACACAGCTCTATAATCTCTTAAACATAGAAATTTTCATAGACTAGAAGGGTGCTAGACTTGTAGAATTTCTCTTTTAATGGGGCCTTTAGATTAAGCATCCCAAAAGGAAGTTTGACTTTATCTTGACATATAAAGTTTCTTACCTTCATCTCCCTCAATATCTTGATCCCAATACTAACTCTCTTACAAAGTCACCTTACTTGGAATTCACATCTCTCTAACTCATAGCTTGATGAGTAGTTTTAGGACGTTATCATGGTTTAGGATCCCCTTCCTTACCATGATGGTCAAGAACTAAAGCTAAGAGTTCATATAATCTCATGTCTCTTTGTCAATGGTTATTGTCTTATTTAGGGTGGCTTGGAGCACAAACAACCATCTAGATTGGAGCAGGAAGACCATATCCTGTCTCTCATCAAACATATGTGTGTTGATTTTGTTGGTGCAGTGAGCACCAGATGATCGAACCTGAGTTTTGATTATGGCAAAGGGCTCAAAGTTAAGTGGTGGTGTTATCTAACAAAGTTCATGGAGCTTGCAGGAAAGTCCTAAGTGATACTTAGGCAAAAGTCCTAGCTACGGTTAGGCAGGTGAAAACCCTAGGGGGTGGTAACCCTAGGTCATAGGGGGTGGTAACCCTATGCGGAAAGTCTTGGCAGGTCGATGGCTTCAGGCAAAAGTCCTAGGGGGTGGTAACCCTAGGTGAAAAGTCCTGGTGTCGCGAACCAGGTGAAAGACTGGACTAGCCGGGAAGCGGATGTCCAGCAGAAAGTCCGGAAGCGTCGAGTGCTGAGCAAAAGTCCAGTCGATCTGGAGGATCGTACTGGCAACAGGTAATCTCTCCTGAGGGGAGTAGGTAAGGACGCGTTCCCCGTAGAGGGAACAGTAGGCGTCGGGTCGACCTAGGGTTTCCGGTTGGAAACCCGAAGTCAGACGCGGACACTGTCAAACTTCATATTTATCATATTTCTATTATGTTTTATCTGCTAACTTTGTGCTGCAGGGTATATTTGGGATTAATATATCTTGCAGGGACCAAAGTGCAAAGATTAACCTCGGATGAACAGTACCGAGGCGCCTCCATGGAGCTTGGAGGCGCCTCGGGTGCAAAACTTGAAGTTTGCTGCGAAGTGGAGCTGGAGGCGCCTTTATAGGTATTGAAGGCGCCTTGGACCATTGAAGGCGCCTTGGAGCCTTGATGAAGGCGCCTTCAGGTTGGGATAAGCAAACAGTCAACGGAGGTTATCACAGCGCAGGAACAGGGATAAGTTTTGGGGTTCAAGGCGCCTTGACTGGCACTGGAGGCGCCTTGAACGTCCAATAAAAGGACATCTCGACCAGCAGCTTGAAACTTCTTCTTCCAAGTGAACTGTTTGCTACAAGCTGACTACGAGACGATCCCGAAGTGCTGCAACGACACCTCGACACCCCGGAGCTTCAGATTTAGCCTTTTGGTGTCGGTATAATCTTTTACTGCTTTGAATTGTAATTAGTTTGTAATAGTTTTTGCGAGCTTATAGTTGTTGCCCACAGAAAGCGATCAAGGATCGCGGGCCTTCGAGTAGGAGTCGATCAAGGCTCCGAACGAAGTAAATTCTCCTGTCTTTGTGTGCTTGTTTTCTTTATTCCGCTGCGTTTTAACTCTTACGATTCCGATAATCGTTGAAAATAGCCACGAGCGCTATTCACCCCCCCCTCTAGCGCGTCTCGATCCAACAATTGGTATCAGAGCAGGGTCGCTTTGAACTGGTGCAACCACCATTCAAGCATTTTTCGTGGCTTTGTCGTGTGTATAGGGTAAAAATAAAACCTTACGCCTTTCGTTTTTTCCCTCCAAAATTATTTTCGAAAAATTCATTTTCATCCTTTCACGGTTTATTAGTATTGATAAAATATTGAATTTGGCAAAATTTGAAATAATATTTTTTTAATAATATTTTATTATTTTTTTTTCGAAACTGGTGAACTTCTATTTCTATCCTTCCATACCGCACTGCTAATCCAGGATCAAGTCCTGGTACATTTTTTTGCTTTTTTTTTTTGTGGGCAAGGTTCTTTTAAATGGCCCTCCAAGAAGGCTTTAGCACTTCTCACCCCCCGCTCTTCTCCGGCGAAGACTTTACCTATTGGAAGAACCGGATGATCTACCATCTCAAGACGCAAGTCGAGATGTGGATCATCATCCAGACCGGTCTCGAGCTACCACTTGACGGCGCTGGAGAACTCGTTTCATGCACTAACTGGGATACCAGCATAAGAAAGAAGATCAAAGCTGATGCCAAAGCAACCTGTATGCTGCAATGCGGGTTGACAAAATAAGAATTGAATAGAGTCGGACCATTTTCAAGTGCGAAGGAGCTGTGGAACAAACTAATCGAGCTGCACGAGGGCACGTCAGACGCTAAAGTAAGTAAGCGTGATTTAATTTTAAATAAATTATATAATATTAAAATGCAGGAAGGTGAGACGGCGAACCAGCTTCACGCACGCATCCGGGACCTACTCAACGGGCTTCATGCGATCGGCCAAAAGGTGGAAAACCGCGACGTAATAAGGTACGCGCTAAGTGCTTTTCCGAGGAACACTTTGTGGGCATCCATGGTTGATGCTTACAAAGTTTCCAAGGATTTATCCTCAATAAAACTAGATGAATTGTTTTCTGAATTAGAATTGCATGAGCAGACTAATGCACGCCCGGTCGAGAAAGGTGTTGCTTTGGTTGCAGGTACTAGCAGAACGCGTGAACCGACGTCAAGGCGCAAATCTAAAATATCAGAGGACGAAGACGATGAATCAGACGCAGAAGATGAAGACGAAGTTATTTCCAAGTTGATAAAACTCGTACGGAAGATGTGCAAGTCGAAGAAGGCAACTCAAATGAACACAAAGGACAGATCAGATGTCACCTGCTACGGCTGTAACCAAAAAGGTCACTACAAGCCAGATTGCCCAAACAAGAAGAAAAGAAGAAAGGCATTGAAAGCAACTTGGTCCGAGTCATACGAATCCGAGACCGACAAGGAAGAAGAACCAACGAGCTTTCTCACGTCAAGCTAACATAATTGAAATCGAGTCCGAACTCGAGTCCGAAGCCGAGAACGAGTCGAAAACAGAGGAGCGAAGCCACGGATCCGCATCCGCTTCGAAGGCCCGATCCCCACATAAGTTTTCTCGAAACTCAAATAGATGACTTAAGAAATTTAGTTCCTTATTTGCTTAAAAATTGGCTAAATCCAACATCCGGGTTAAGTCGCTCCAAAAGGAAGTAATAGCCCTTAAGGAAGCGGCTGACTCGAGTTCTTTAACTGAGTCAGTTCAAGTTGGAAGTTCAACTCAAGTCCAACAACTTGAGGAAGAAAATTCCAATTTGAAAACTCAAATTAAAGAACTCAAGGATACGTTAGAACGCTTTACGTTGGGTTCCAAGAATTTGGATCTGATTCTTGGAAAACAGCGTGCCGTTTACAACAAATCCGGACTTGGATTCAAGCCCAAAACTAAATATAGATCATATCTGTCGTTGGTAAATAGAAATAAAAGGAACATAATTCAAGCATGGGTCCCCAAGTCCAACCTCGTTAATCAAATTGGACTTGGACAATATTGGGTCCCCAAGGATCAGGTCCACTACCTCGATAGACCATATCGAGGCTATGATCCAGGGGGAGCAAGAAGGAAAACAATTTTAATAAATTAAATTCAAAATTCATAAATCTAAAATTTACAATTAAATTAAAATTCAAAAATTAAAATTCGAAATTTAATTAAAATTCGAAATTCGAAATTAAAATTCAAATTACAAATTCAAAATTCGAATTCAAAATTAAATTCAAAATTTGAAATTTAAAATTCAATAGAAGGAGGATCCAGAATAGCTGGCACTCCCAACTAAATTACCCGACTGGGTAACCGAACTTAATCTACCGGAAATGGGTAAACAAGAGTAGACTACCCGGCAGGGTAATTAAGGTTAGATAAAATAGGCTAGGTTTAACTTTACTAACAGTACTGGTGAAGTTTTTGGATGATAGTACGTTAGGGAAGCTTGGACATCGCATGTCTAGGAAGATATGACTTCGACCTGGTGCATTTGGCCAAGTGGAACTAACCGAAGCTACCCTTAAATGGATCCTAACTAGTTAGACCAAGTTTTAGTATTAAGTTCAATGGGTAAGACTATTTGGAAAACCTCGAAGGCATGGTTACTTTAATGAGTTCCTTGTGACTCACCATAGCCCAGAAGTTTATCCAAAGAATGCTTACTTGTTGAACCCAAAGCTAAATCTGAATCTAACACAAAGTTAAACCAACCCCTTAAACTGAACCACAATTCATCTCACCACAATTATAGGATTACCTGATTGAAAATTTAGATCGGGTGAGATGACTAAGAAATTAAAACTAAAATTAACTTAAATCAAGTTAATTCAAAATTAATTTCAAAACTATTTTAAAACTTAATTTCAAAATTATTTTAGAAAATCAATTTCAAAATTACTTAAAAATCATTTCAAAAATCTTTTGAAAATCAATTTCAAAATCACTTAAAAATCATTTCAAAAAAACTTTTGAAAATTAATTTCAAAATTATTTAAAAAACATTTCAAAAATCTTTTGAAAATCAATTTCAAAATTACTTAAACATCATTTCAAAAATCTTTTGAAAATTAATTTCAAAATTATTTTAGAAAATCAATTTCAAAATTATTTAAAAATCATTTCAAAAATCTTTTGAAAATCAATTTCAAAATTACTTAAACATCATTTCAAAAATCTTTTGAAAATTAATTTCAAAATTATTTTGAAAATCAATTTCAAAATTATTTAAAAATCATTTCAAAAATCTTTTGAAAATCAATTTCAAAATTACTTAAAAATCATTTCAAAAATCTTTTGAAAATTAATTTCAAAATTATTTTAGAAAATCAATTTCAAAATTATTTAAAAATCATTTCAAAAATCTTTTAAAACTTAATTTCAAAATCATTTCAAAAATCTTTTGAAAATTAATTTCAAAATTATTTTAGAAAATTAATTTCAAAATTATTTTAGAAAATCAATTTCAAAATTATTTAAAAATCATTTCAAAAATCTTTTGAAAATCAATTTCAAAATTACTTAAAAATCATTTCAAAAATCTTTTGAAAATTAATTTCAAAATTATTTTAGAAAATCAATTTCAAAATTATTTAAAAATCATTTCAAAAATCTTTTGAAAATCAATTTCAAAATTACTTAAAAATCATTTCAAAAATCTTTTGAATATTAATTTCAAAATTATTTTAGAAAATCAATTTCAAACTTATTTAAAAATTATTTGAAAATTTTATTTAAATAAAAAATCATTTTAAACTTAATTTCAAAATCCTTTGAAAAATCGTTGAAAAACTTTATTTAAAAATGATTTGAAAAATCTTTGAAAAACTTATTTAAAAAATCCTTTGAAAATTCATTTCAAAATTGTTTGTAAAATTCTTTTATTCATTTCAAAATCATTTCAAAATTATTTGAAAAATCTTTGAAAAACTTATTTAAAAATTATTTGAAAAATTTATTTAAATAAAAAATCATTTTAAACTTAATTTCAAATTCATTTCAAAAATCTTTTGAAAATTCATTTCAAAAATCTTTTGAAAATTCTTTTCAAAATCTTTTAAAATTAATTCAATTACTGTCAAAATATTAATTTAAAAGGATTTAAAAATATTTAATTATCAAATTCTGATTGCTAAAGTTAACTCTAATTAATTTTCAATAAATTCTCAAAAGTTTAGCATTTTCTCATTTGGAACTTAAATTTTCAATATTTTCAAATAATCTCATCTCAAACTCATTCATAAGCTGCACATGTTTGATAATCTAGAATGGATGAGCTGGAATTAGGATAATATAAAGTTCTTCTTATGCTTGTACTCTAAGACCCTAAGAATTTAATTTGACATTAATTAAGGGGGAATGAACAGAGTCATGCTAGTACTTTAAGGCTAAACAAATTCCTTTAGGGCTCTGATACCCAATCAAGTTAAATAATTTAATTTGACTCATGCTTGGACACCTAAACTCAAAGAAGTTATTAAGGCATTAACTTAAAATTTAAATTATCTATGCAACAATTCTTTTCAAACACCTTATGAATTGAGCTAAGTACTTCACCTAAATTTTTTTTTAAGTCTGAGTACTTAACTATGCTACCCTTTAGGGGGAGCTTAAATTAACTAGACTATTTCTCTTTTCTTAATTCTTTTTGATTTATGTCAAAGGGGGAGAGAAAAGTCAAAGTTAAGAAATCAAGAATGAAAGGGGGAGCATAAACTTTAAATTTTATTTATGCATTGATGCTTCTGGTTAACTTTCATTATTTATTCCTTTATTTAAAAGTTATGTTTTACTTAACTTTGAACCAAGATTGCCATAATAAAAAAGGGGGAGATTGTTGGTGCAGTGAGCACCAGATGATCGAACCTGAGTTTTGATTATAGCAAAGGGCTCAAAGTTAAGTGGTGGTGTTATCTAACAAAGTTCATGGAGCTTGCAGGAAAGTCCTAAGTGATACTTAGGCAAAAGTCCTAGCTACGGTTAGGCAGGTGAAAACCCTAGGGGGTGGTAACCCTAGGTCATAGGGGGTGGTAACCCTATGCGGAAAGTCTTGGCAGGTCGATGGCTTCAGGCAAAAGTCCTAGGGGGTGGTAACCCTAGGTGAAAAGTCCTGGTGTCGCGAACCAGGTGAAAGACTGGACTAGCCGGGAAGCGGATGTCCAGCAGAAAGTCCGGAAGCGTCGAGTGCTGAGCAAAAGTCCAGTCGAGGATCGCATGGCAACAGGTAATCTCCCGAGGGAGTAGGTAAGGACGCGTTCCCCGTAGAGGGAACAGTAGGCGTCGGGTCGACCTAGGGTTTCCGGTTGGAAACCCGAAGTCAGACTCGGACAGTCCGTTGACTGTCAAACTTCATATTTATCATATTTCTATTATGTTTTATCTGCTAACTTTGTGCTGCAGGGTATATTTGGGATTAATATATCTTGCAGGGACCAAAGTGCAAAGATTAACCTCGGATGAACAGTACCGAGGCGCCTCCATGGAGCTTGGAGGCGCCTCGGGTGCAAAACTTGAAGTTTGCTGCGAAGTGGAGCTGGAGGCGCCTTCATAGGTATTGAAGGCGCCTTGGACCATTAAAGGCGCCTTGGAGCCTTGATGAAGGCGCCTTCAGGTTGGGATAAGCAAACAGTCAACGGAGGTTATCACAGCGCAGGAACAGGGATAAGTTTTGGGGTTCAAGGCGCCTTGACTGGCACTGGAGGCGCCTTGAACGTCCAATAAAAGGACATCTCGACCAGCAGCTTGAAACTTCTTCTTCCAAGTGAACTGTTTGCTACAAGCTGACTACGAGACGATCCCGAAGTGCTGCAACGACACCTCGACACCCCGGAGCTTCAGATTTAGCCTTTTGGTGTCGGTATCATCTTTTACTGCTTTGAATTGTAATTAGTTTGTAATAGTTTTTGCGAGCTTATAGTTGTTGCCCACGGAAAGCGATCAAGGATCGCGGGCCTTCGAGTAGGAGTCGATCAAGGCTCCGAACGAAGTAAATTCTCCTGTCTTTGTGTGCTTGTTTTCTTTATTCCGCTGCGTTTTAACTCTTACGATTCCGATAATCGTTGAAAATAGCCACGAGCGCTATTCACCCCCCCCTCTAGCGCGTCTCGATCCAACAGATTTATGGATCTACACTTGTTCTTTTTATGCAAAAACATGTCTCCTTAACCTCTACCTAATATACTAATCTGTCCTGGTTAATTTGAATAGGTTGTTGACAAGGGCAAAACTCGAAAAAAAATTTCAAGGGGGCTGAATTACACAGATATTTTTTTTATGATTAAATAGAAATATTTAATAATTAAAGTTTTACATCAACTAGTCTTGCATATTATATGATGCTGCAGAAACTATACACATGAAGTCTGAAATCTAACGGACAAAGAAGTTAAGCTCTAGTATGTTCATTTCCAGTGTGTTGATCCCTCCAAGGCTCCAACTCTTGCATAATATACGCTGTTGCAGAAACTGCAGCCAAATAAACATGAACGTCACTCACATAAATCATAATATGCATGAAATTCTCATGACAGATAGTGTAGAATAGAGCAAAAAAAAGAGGTTCAGAATTTTGAAGAATCAACAATGAACAAAGAACACTTTAATAGCAAATGTTTCTGCCAATACAGAAGCAATAAGAAATAGTTGTACATCTCATTTTCCAACCCACTTGATGACTAATAACAACAAACACTCTCCATGCAAAAGCTATTAGCCTATTAAGTTAATCACAACCAATTGATCTTATTGAATACTTAGGATTCTTATTTAAACTATATAATAGACTGCAATACTAATACTTACAATATGTGATTGAAATGATATTGTTAAAGTTTACCAAGAGTCCAAGAGACTAGAACTCGAGAGCCTTTCCCTTGTCCCACTTCATACTCGACCGAATCTCCATAACCTGATAAATTAACATTGAGAACATTTGATCTAACTTGCAAGAAAAAAAAACTAGAAGTTTAGGAAAGATTAGTGTACCTTTCTTCCATAGGTGAGCTTCATTTCTGGGTTGGCACAGAAGTCTGCGACGGCCGACAAGTCGGTACAAGAGGAGACAATTGAATTCTACGAGACTGCATTTGTTGAAAATGTTGTAATATTTGCTCATTTTCAATTGTAGAAAAATATCCTTTTCAATGTATACAACAAGACTGTCATTCATCCATTCATCTCTCATTCTATTACATAAATCAGTCTTCATTGTAGAAAAAACTCATTCAACCGAAGCAATTGCAACTGGTAAAATTAATGTCAACTTTATCATACGATAAACCAATGGAAACACCAAATGTTTTTCAGTTTCAACCAATTTCTAAGCAAGAATTCCCAAGTCATCAATTGAAGAAAAGTAAGGATCATCCTGCAGATTATAAAAATGACACATAAGTTGTTATTCCAAAAATAAATAATCAGTACCACAGAAGTCCTCGGGATAAAAATTAGCAAGATGGATGAGTTTGTGAAAATCAAATTGAGAGAAAGAATTTCTTGGATGAAGACATGATATGCAACCAAGCAATTCCGTACTAACTTCTGAAAAAACGATTATTCATTTCTTGTATAATTAAATCAACAACCTAGCATTCAAATTGACAACCATGATAACATTAATAATCAATGAAATCTCTTTAACAATTTTTTTTTTTTTTTATAAATAATACCTGACAAAAAATCTCCACACGATAATGATGAAAATTGGTGATGAGTTGCCCTCTACACCTGCCATGACCACGAGTTAGCATGTTGTCCTCCATATCAAGTATTGGAATCATATTCAATTCACAAAATGTGTTAACTTGTTCCAAAATTATCTGCCATCCATCATTCCTGAAGTCTTGTAGTCGACATTTCACACTTCTAACCAAGGACATGACTTGAACAATATTTTGATCCCCTTATTGTAGGGAAAGTAATAACTCATTTGTAATTCCCAATATATACTTCATCAAATGTAACACAAAAATAAATTGATAACTCTCCATCTTCTCAATTAAACTTGCGGCAACACCTTTATTCGCAGAATAAGAGGTGTCATCATATACATTTCCTAACACTTCTATCACTGAAGACCACATAGAGCATAAACGAAGTAATGTTAAGTAGTGTGATTCCCAACGAGTACCTCCAGGTCTTGCTAAACTAGTTTCTTGATTTTTTTTCCTTTTCCACTAGTAATTTCTCCACTTTCCAATTCAACAATTATCTTATCATGTTGAATCTTTCTAAGTGGATCTCTCCTCTTACAAGATACTCCAGATATATTCACAATCATGGTGATATACCCAAAAAATTCACTCACGGTAAAATTATCATGGGCAACAGCAACAAGAACTAATTGGAGTTGGTGAGAGAAACAATGAACACACATTGTAAATGGATTTTCTTGTAGTATCAAAGATTTCAATCCATTGAACTCACCATGCATATTTGAAGCTCTATCATATCCTTGGCCTCTCAATCTAGATAATGATAAACCATGTTGCAAAAATAAAGCATCAATAGCCATTTTCAAAGAATGAGAACTAGTGTCAGGCACATGCACAACTGCAAGAAATCATTCAATCACACATCCTTCTTTATTTACATACCTCAAAACAACTCCCATATGCTCCTTTACCGAACTATCTCGAGCCTCATCAACCATCAAGGAAAAGAATTTATCTCCAATATCATTGATTATAGCAAGTGATCTCTGAAGCACAAGCACGTGTTAAATCTTTTTGAATTTTTGGGGAAGTCAATTGATTGTTTGCAGGAGCATTTTGTTTTATAACTTTAGAAACCTCTTCATTTTGTTGACTATACCATTCAAGCAACTCAAAAAAATTACTTCTATTTGAAGAACTAGTTGACACATTGTGTCCTCGAAAAGGCAACCCTTGCTTCAATAGAAAGCGTGTCGCATCCAACATTGCTGTTAAACGAATACGATAATCAATTTCCATATCGCGACTATGTACTTGTCAAATATTCTCCACACTATGCCTTTGATCTTGAAAAGTCTCAAATTGTATTCTAGCTTCATTGTGACAACTATTCATAATCCCAAATGACCATTGAATCTTTCTAATGCCCTTTGCCAATTGTTGTATCCATCTTTTATAAAAGCATTATCTATATTTTCTTTATTTAACGATTTGGAAAGATAACACCAAAAATAAAATGCAGCATCTTTTGATATGCTATACTCTAGTCATGTATATTTTTTATACCAAGCTCTTTGAAAACTTCTTTCTTGATTACCAAAAGTTATTTTTGGATACACATGACCATTTGGTTGACAAGACCCTCGGAGCGCATACTCTTTTCGAGCTTGATCTCGAATAGTAATATCAAATTCTTTAATTGGTTTTTGTAATCCCGGATCACTAATAATATCATCCAAATTTAATTCTACAAGGGATTGATTTTCCACTTGTTCAATAACATTCGGCTCATTAGAGGAGCCAAAGCCGAAACTACAAGTTCGTTTAAAAAATCTCTCCATATCCTACACAAATAAATAACTAAAAATAAATTATGTAATGGAAAAATATATGTTGAACTAAAAATTTAATAAACTACCACAATACCACTACCAATCTAATAGAATACTCATGGAAAACGAAACTACAAATGTAATTATGTACATTTTACAAAAAAAAAATCAAATAATAATGGAAAACTATCAAACTAATAGAAAACTAAACTACAATGGTAATATACTATTCTGTACATTTTCAAAAAAAAAATCAAATAATAAAAAAATTTAAAACACAACAAATCTAAGTTCTAACCTTATGGAGAAATGGTGTTGGAGCTTGGAGCCTTAGAGTTAGAGACTCGGTTACCAGTTGGAGAATGGAGACTTCAGACTACTGTCGCCGCCTGCCACCTAGCCGTCCGCGAGCGAGACCATGACTCCGACTCCATCGAGGCATCGACTACCGCACTTGGAAACTTGGTTGGAGGCTTGGACTCTAGAGCCTTGGAAGAGAGTTGGAGTGGGAGAGGAAGAAGTTAGGGACTTAGGGTTTTTGCCGTTCTGCGAAGCAGCAGCGAAGGGGGCAAAGAAAATAAAAAAGCAGATTTACAGAGTTCAAGTTCATGTTTAATGTTTTTTGTTTTTTTTATAATTTAATTTATTTAACTTTGGGCCCACTCATATTTTTTAATTAAAAATGGTAAGAACGTGAAAAAAACGCTCCTTCTCCGGCACACCGCGGCACTGGCGCACTGCCACATGGCCTACATCGACAATGGCAGCTAGCGCCGTGGGCAGCGTCCAGGTGGGGGGAGGCTGAAGTCTCCTCATCCTCTTGCTCTGTGCTGAAAATTTCTTGCGGTTCGGTGATGTCCAATGGACGACAACCAGGCTGGGGGGGGGGGGCTGAAGCCTCCCTCAGCCTCCCCAATCGGCCTGCCACTGGTGGTTGAGGTGGACTACATGCAGTAGAATAGCCAGAATATGCATTCAGGGGGAGGGGGTGAATTCAAGCTGACCACGACACACTACTAAGGTCACGGCCAACCTGGCCACCTCACTGTAAGGGCGCAACCAAGGAAAGACCTCACTGCGAGGTTGTGGCCAAAGCGAGACCTCACTGTGAGGCCACCACCAAGTAGTCACTAAGAGAGGAGAGGGAAGGGGGAGAAGATCATGCATATTGACGAGATGCATGCCAATGCCGGAGATCGAAGAGGAGAGGAGAGGAGAGGAGCGTGCCAGAGATTGGAGAGGAGGTCGATCAGAGAGGAAGATTTTAGGCCGCTGGGAAGAAAAATTGAGAATAAAAACCTTAATTAGAAAGTCAATTAGTGATGAAAACTTAATGGAGTCGCTAAAATAGCGACGAGAACTTATTTTGTTGCTAAAATAGCGAGGGAATTAAGTTTTTGTAGTTAATTAAATAGGTTAAATAAGTATAGAGATGGAATTGACAACGAAATTAAATTTCAGTCGCTAAATTACTGACCATAATTTATTTCGGTCGCTAATTAGTGACGAAAATTAAATTCCGTCGTTAATTGCAGGTTTTCTTGTAGTGAATTATATGATGAGAAGCAATAAATGATATGATTTAATTGATCAAATTTTGGACGATCACCAATGAAATTGATCACCTTCATATAACAAATCAAACATTAAATGCATAGAAGATCTCAATATCTATAAATATTTGGCATACTTAACTAGCAAATAAAATTATAAATATATGAAAAATTAACACTATATATTTTTCCAACACTTAAATTTGTAATCGAAAGAGATAAAGCAAGAAAACTTTACCTCAATCAAAACATGTTTGCTATGGAGCATCGGCAAAGCGACGACGGCAACACTGGCAGCAAATGACAGTGGTGCGGCTGATAGCGGCAATAGCAAGTGAATGACAATGACATCAATATGCGACGAAGGATTTTGAGGGTAAAATTAAGGTTAGGGAAAGAATAATAAGGGGATTATGAGAGGAAGAAGACCACGGGAGAGAAAAAAGAAGAGGGAATTAGGAGGAAGAAAACACAGGAGAGGAGTGGGGGAAAAAGCAAAGGCAATGAGAGAGAAAAAAAAATATCGAGAGAAACAAAAGGGTTGGCGAAAGAGAGAAAAAAATGTTTGGGTTCTTATTTGTTTTAATTGAATATTTTGTAAAAAAATCTTGAAATGTTTAGAATTTATAACTAAATCATTTTTTTTTAAATCACTGTATTATTTTTCTTCCAAAATTTCAAAAGAGGTCACACCCCCTCGGCCCCATGTAGCTACGTCCCTGACTACATGGCAGTTGAATGAGATTCCATGTTATTAGGGAAATTAGAGCTGGGAGGAGGTGGGCTTGAACCGAGGTGCGCTCGATTTTGGATGTGGAAAGAATAAGCTTTAGTTGACCAAGTAAAAAATTTATATAAGTAATAAAAAAAATGAGTTATGCTAGAGTCTAGGCCTAAATAAGATGTGTTTCTCTGGTAGCAAAAGATTTTATGTTGATTTCGGGCATCCCACATAATTAATTCCATAGTTATTTAATTTGTAGAGAGGTAAATCACGGATGATCTTATCTTTAAATAGTAACTAATGCATGAGGGATGATAAAAATTTAATAAGTATTTTGTTGTCGATTGGTGTCTCTGGATATCACGCAAGGTACATTTTGAGATGGATGGTAAAAGTGATGATGGACTAGGTGCAAAATGATGGAGCTTTGTTCTTTTCGTTGTTTTTTCTCTCTCATGACACTATCTGTAAGAGAACAAAAAGCTCTTCTTTTATATTTGGATATATTTATAGGCCTCGGAATCCATATTTGCACTGTCTAATTTGGTCATGTGCCCTAGCCTAACATTCCGGTTAATGTCACTCAAGACCATAGGTTGAATGATATGATGAGATGACCTAATGATTTTTAAGTGTAGTGTTTAACATCCTCCGTATTTTTTTATTTATTAGATATCTATAAATTGAGTCTCGACGAATTAATAGATGAATTTTTCTAATTCCTTAATAGGAGGTTGATCAAAAATATTGGGCTGATAGATTACTACTATAAATATTTTTCGATTTATATAGGATTGAATCGATCATCCTCAAAATTAATTGATATAAACGCAATATCAAATGAGCTAAAAAAAACTTCCAACATATTAAATGCAAGGATCACCGAAAGTAAGCCAATCTTCCATCTAATAACACATCACTCTATTATCTGACACTACACATAAAATAATGTCATTTGTAAATTTTATATGGCTATCATCATGGTCTATTATTAAAATAACCACTAGGTACTTTTATTCGATTCCTCTAATCTACTCCTAAATTATTATATCATAGAATTATATGTGATTCCTCCAATTTGATAATTAAAAAAATATAATGGATAAGGTCGGTGTTTTGTCAACACCCACAACTATTACATGTGCGAGTCACTGTTGATGTCTTCTCATAAGTGGTAGATTATATTATTACTCTCAATAATTTACTCTGAAATTGATGTCCAATATTACATATAACATAAAAAAAACCTCAAAATTAATAAATTTATTATTTTTAAAAATAAGTTCTATATTCCCAATAAAATGACACTGCATTTAAAATAAATATATTTTATAAATGGACAAAAGTAAAAAAATGACATCTCATTTTTTTTTAAAAATCATCATACTTTTATATATATAATCATAGTTATTACATATATATTATACTAGTAATAATTTTATTATTATTACAACGTGAATAATAAATAAGCAAGTTAAATCAATATTATAACAGCTAGATTAGATTCATGTTATAATTGTTACAATTTTATAATTACTATATTATAAATATTTTTAAATATGTTAAATACGTGTCCCCAATTTAGGATTTAGAAGAAAACTAAAGGTGAAAAATAATTATTAATAATACCATCGAAGACATTTAACTAATTATATATAAATTACGGGTAGAATGAAGGGTTTTTTATTAAAAAAAAAAAGCAAAAACAAAGACGTGGTTTGTTAATTCTTAAAAAAATATGGACGTTCTTCTTAATGTTTGCCCTTTATAAATTTGGTGGCAATATGTATACATTCAAAACATCCTCCGATATCGTGGAGGAATCGAATTAAACATCCTCCTAAATTTTATAATATTTTAAACGGCCCACTAATTTGGATTCTCGTAATAATAAGCCGGCGGCACCTCCAAACCGTCCAGTGGCAATTCTGTTATAAACTCAGGTCTGGTGGCTATTTGGTTATTATCAGCGAGTAGGATTGGGAGAGAGATTACATGATCGCGTGAAAAGGAAACGGCATTGTTCATCCGATCTTGAGATTGAAGATGGCAATCAGATTCAGAGCTTGAATCAAAAGGTGCGATCGGAATCCGGAGGTGCAGAATGGTCCGGAAGAACAGTAACTCCGTCGGAGGTCCGTGGCGGCTCGCCGACGAGATGCACGCGCCGGCGGCCCGGTGCACCGGCATGGAGGCGGAGTGCCTCCGACGGTTCCATCGGCATGAACCCCTGGAGAATCAGTGCAGCTCTTCCGTCGTCAATCACATCAAAGCCCCCGTCCAGCTCGTTGAGATTCTTTCTCTTTTTTTCTCGCTTCCTTGGTTCTTGGCGTGCTCTGGATTTTAGCTTCTTCTTTTTGTTCGCTATCAGATTTTATTTCTGCCCTTGATTTGATTGATTGTTGGAATAAGTCTCTTTTCCTTATAGTTTCGTAACCTCGCAAGAACTGTGCTCTTTCTTGTACGAACACTGGTTTCTTGCTTGCGTTGAATTGAAACCGAGCCGATTCAAAAGTTCTTTTTTTTTTCTAGAAAATAAATTTTAAATTTGTCTAGGTTGGTGGTGACTCGATTCGGCTCTTGTGTCAGGTTTGGTCCTTAGTGAGGCGATTTGATCAGCCACAGAGCTACAAGCCGTTTGTGAGCAGGTGCATCATGCGGGGGGATTTTGCAGTAGGGTGTTTGCGAGAAGTGAACGTCAAATCAGGGCTTCCTGCTACCACCAGCACTGAAAGGCTAGAACAGCTCGATGACAACGAACACATCCTGGGCATCAAGATTGTTGGGGGTGATCATAGGCTTCAGGTACTCTAATCTTCTCACTTTTAGTTTTTCTTAGAATTCCTTCATCATGCTTCTACTCTTCTGTCCACCTGCTTGGCGTATGCATCATACACGTGAAGTAATATACGAGTTGTCCTGAATTATTCAATGGCTGCTCCATCTTGAATTAGCATATATGTATCATTGTGCTCTTTAAGGAAAAGAAACCATAGTGATTAATATCCTCTCAAGTGGTTCTTTGACCTAACAAATTTCTAGTAGATGGTTTTGATAGCTTATGTTTGAGGTGCTGCCATCAGTTAATAGTACATATTTATGGGTACAGACGAGTTTCATTCCCAAAATCTCGACATACAAATGACCTTATCAACTTTGATGGTACCTTTTATCAATACAAAACCTTATCCCACTAGGTGGGGTTGGCTATATGAATCATTTTACGTCAATGTGCTCTATCCCCTACTATATCATCATCTATACTTAAATAAATTTTATCTCCCGTACTATCTTAAATGTGCCTTTCGGAGTTTTCCCCCAATAAATACAACTCTGACTTTCTCTCTAATGCTCTCATTTCTTATTCTGTTCATCCTCTTATGACCACTCATCCATCTTAACATCATCTTTGTAACTCTCATCTTCTGCTCATGTGTTCGAGTTTTAATCCAACATTCAACTCCATATAACATAGCAGGTCTAACTGCGGTTTTACAGAACTTTCCTTTAAGTTTTAGAGGTACTTACGATCACATAAAACACTCCTCTTCTCCATTTCAACCATGATACGACGAATCATGTGGGGCCCCCGAAGTCGAGGACAAAGTCAAAAAAGTTGGCTGACATGGTGGTCAAAGTTAAGGAGGGGTCAATACTCGGTGCTAGCATGGTCACATGTTTCGGCAGGGTGGTATAGCCGATCGAACCTCTGGTTCGATCGGATCCCGAGTCCCTCAGGGTCGATGAAACCTCGAGTTGTTTTAGTATCATTCAGAGTCGAGTCCTCTGGGTGACTCGGGGTTGACACGGGCACACGTCTCGGTTGAGTGGTTTGGCTATGCTAAGCACATGGCTCGGCCGGGCTTTTTGGACGAGCAGAGACTCCGAGCGAAGACCGAGCCCTTGAAAGGGTCATCATTCTTTAACCGACTTGACCTTGTATGCAACGAGGTCTGATCGAGCGATAGAGGCGACTCGATTGACTTACCATTAGAACATATTAATGGTCCACCAACCTAATGACCTAATATTCCATTTTGGCGTTTTGTGTAACGGTTGTCAGAGAATCAAAGGAATATTCCCTATGCAGTCTTTGCGATGAAAGCTTCCACGCTGCAAAGTGCAGAGGTGGTGGGTCTATTTTTGGAAAGGTGTCAGAATGTCAAAATGGTCGGTCCTTTTTTTGGAAATGCATCGATATTCATACACAGAGGAAAATTGAGACTATATAAGGGGTCTCTTGCTAAAGGCGCAGGTACACTACGCAACATTACACACTCAGAGTTCATTCCTATCTACTGTTCACTGCATTCTTTTTCTTTCTATCACTTGACTAACTTGAGCGTTAGAATGTCTGCGCCGAGACCCCCCTGGCCCGGTTGTTGACTTTTTCTTCCCTCGACATTCTTTTTGACACGCAGGATCGTTTGGCACCCTCTGCTGTTAGCTCAAAAGTCTTCTCATAGTCAACCGTGAAGCCACCTACCCAACGCACTATCTTTCCCGATTTTAGACAGGATCAAACCATCTTACTTATATTCTATGTATGATATCTCTCTCAATCCCTCCATTATTTTATAAAAAATATCCTAAATATTTAAAACTCTCAGTTTCAGGCAACTCATCATCTTCTATCTTAACAATTGTCTCATTATGTCTAATATTGCTAAACTTAAATTCCATATATTCTGTCTTTATTTTTCTAAACCTAAAGTCTTTCCCTTCTAGTGTTTCTCGCTAAGATTCTTAATTAGCATTTACTCATTCACGTGTTTCATCTACCAAAATAATATCATCTGCAAACAATATGCACCATAGTACTATGTCTTGAATGTGTGCAGTGTGTTCGTCCATAATTAGTGTAAAAAAATAGAGACCTAGAGTTGATCCTTGATGTAACCCTATCTTTGTTGGAAATACTTCAGTTACTTCACCTGAAGTCTTTACTCTGGTCGTTATATTCTCATATATATCCTTAATTAGTTCAATATATATTATGCTAACACCTCTCTTTTCTAGAATTTTTCATATAATTTCTTTGGGACTCTATCATAAGCTTTTTCTAAGTCACTGAATATCATGTATAGATCTTGTTTTTGCTCTTAATATTTTCAATTTGTTCTCTAAGAGGATGTATAACTTCTATTATCGACCTTCCAGATCCAGATCCAGATCCAAATCCAAATTAATTTTTAGACACTTTGGTCTTCTTAATTTTTTTCTATTACTCTTTCCCAAAGTTTCATGTATGACTCATTGGTTTAATATCCCTATAGTTTGTACGTCTTCCTGTTCTTATATAAGGGGACTAGAGTACTTACCCTCCAATGATCAGACATTTTTTTCATTTTCAATATCATATTAAATAATTTTATAAGTCATTCAATACCTTGTTTCCCGAGGCACTTTCATAGCTCTATCGGAATATCATCTGGTCCAATAGCTTTTACATTGTGTATCTCATTTAAAGTTTGTTCTACTTTTGAAAATTGAATTCTATGATAAAAATTTAAATTTCTATTCTCATTTGACCTACTTAAATTTCTATACTCATTTGACCTACTTAAGTTAAGTTGGTCCTCTAACGAAAATACCTCTTCTACCATTTTTTTATTTCTTCATCATTTACTAGCACTCTATTGTATTCATCTTTAATACATTTTATTTGGATAAGATCTCTTATCTTTCTCTCACTTTAACTATTCTATAAATGTCTCTTTCTTCTTCTTTTGTATCCAATTTTTGATATAATCATTCAAAAGTTTTATTCTTTGCTTCATTTACTACTTTCTTAGCCTCCTTTTTGGCTATTGTATATTTTTTTAAGTCTTCCTCCTTTTTACAAATATATAATTCCTTATAAGTTATTCATTTTTTCTTCACTTTCTCTTGTATTATTTCATTCCACCACCAAGATTCCTTACTTGGTGGTGCATGTCCTTTTTATTAGTACACTTTTAGCTACTATTTTCAACTTTAATACTATCTTATCCCATGTCATTTTAGATTTACCATATATTTCATCTAATGCCTATACTCCTACCTTCTCCTTAATATATTTTGCCTCATCCTTTAACTTCCACCACTTAATTTTAGGAGTTGTATATATTTTCTTTCTATTGATACTATGCTTGAGACGTATATCCAACATTACTAACCTATGTTGGATAGTTAAGCTTTCTCCAGCGATGACCTTGCAAACTTTACAAATCTTTCTATCCCTCTTCCTAACGATAAGAAAGTCAATTTACGATTTATTATTCCTACTTTTGAACATGACCAAATGTTCTTCTCTTTTCTTAAAAAAACATATTATCTAATATAAGGTCATATGCTATCATAAAATCCAATATAATTTTCCCTTCTTCATTTCTCTTTCCAAACCCATAACCCCTATATACCCTCTCATATTCCTTATTTTCACTGCCCATTTAGATCACCTCCTATTAAAATTATTTCATTTGACGGAATATTTTTATGATACTTCATCTAGGTTTGTCCCAAAACCTTGATTTGGTAGCTTCATCGAATCCTACTTGTGGTGCATATATGTTAATTACGTTCATAATTTCTTTCGCCGCTATTATTTTAAAAGCTATAATTCTATCATCTTTTATAACTACTACAATTTCATTCTTTAATGAACTATCTACTACAATATCCACTTTCTTATTTTACTTTTTCCTATGTGTCATAACTTAAAACTCAAGTTGTGTATCATCTTTGCCTTCTCACCTACCCATTTTGTTTTTTGTACACATAAAATACTAATTCTTCTCTTAATCTTCACATCTACTACCTCCATTGATTTACTAGTGAGGGTTCCTACGTTCCATGCTCCAAATATTAAACTATTAATTTTCCTATAATATATGTTATTATTCAACTGGTGTGAGAACTCTTGCCTATTTAACACTACACTTAAGTTCTCATAGAGATATAGTGGTTCTTGCAAATATGTTACAGTCGAACCCTGTAACGCGAACTTTTGCATATTTAGTACTACACCCGAGTTCTGAAGATGTAACGGTCCTTGCCCAGACATTACAGTCGGACCCTACAACGTGTTCCTTCCGGGTAATAACATAGCATTAACACAATAGTTTAATGGATTCATTCATTGAACATTTCTCATAGTTTAACGATGGTTGACAACCTAAGAGAACCTTTCTCCTTTATCCAGGCTTGGGGCCGGCAATAATGGTACCTTTTGGCAGACATATTAAATTAGTTCTCATTAACAAATTAATTATCTCCTATTTCTATTATGCCTTCATAGGGGTTGTTACAATTTTAGGAAGTAAATTAGAGAGATAAACATGGCTGGATGATAACAACGAAATTAGTGATAAAATTCCACACTATTATTGTGCTTATTATTCATAGTCTATGCTAGAATTTTGGTTTATTTTATTTTTGAATTAGCCCATGTAACTCTTTGATAATTTGAAATGACTGAGAATTCAAACACTACATTTGTGTGATTCTGATTATACGCATGTGGTAAGCTTGATCATTCATTTGTCCTCCACTATAATTAGGCTGACGTAACGTTTAAATAGCACAGTTTTCCTTTGTCCCCCATTTGATCTACTGGATACATGCTGATATTGTGTTGAATTGAGGTTGAGCATAATCTATCTTAATTAAAATGACTAATCCCTTGAGAGGGAGACACCCTATATAGACATGTTTGATCACCACACTTATCTATGTGGGAGACTAATGAATGTGAATGCCCTTGCAATGTATGTGCTCCATCCCAGCTTATACAATTTGTTGCATGTACATTGATAAATTCATTGTTGGTTTTATCTCTTTTCTGAATCATCCACCTTCATTTTTCTGTCCAGAACTACTCATCGGTGCTAACTGTGCATCCTGAGATTCTTGATGGTGGACAAGGGACTTTAGTTGTAGAGTCATTTATAGTTGATGTGCCTGAAGGGAACACTAAAGACGATACTTGTTTTTTTGTCGAGGCTTTGATCAAATGCAATCTCAAGTCTTTGGCTGTGATATCAGAACGTTTGGCAGTTCAAGATCAGACGGAGTACAATGCGCTCTGATACATGAATGCATGGAGGTGCAGACTGAGTTCACTTGTAGACTTTGAGATAGTTGCAGATTTTGATATTATGTGCTAGATTTTTTACTTTCATGTCCAACACTTTACACTAGCCTTCCCTTCAGGAATATCTTTGCCTAGTAAGCCATCAGAACTTTCCCATTGCAGCCATCCTAGTCAAATGTGAAGCAAAGCTCATGGTTCTTAGGCCATGGAGTTACGAAGATATGAGCAAGTATTTGAGCTGTACCATTTCGTGGCAGTAGCAGTTAGCCAAAGTAGATGGAGGATGGTAAAGACTTGATATTTGTCGCATATCATTAGAACTTTTATAATTTTTTTTTTTGATATTTCTGTACATATTTCACCATCTTCTCATTTTTTTAAGAGCCGGGGGAGAGTGTAATATGAAGCTATTGTTGTGTACTTATATTAAATAGCTACAATAATTATGTTTGCAACTTTTGTTTGGGTGTTTTTGGTAGTCTTGGGTTTGACTCACATTTCCCCAGTTTCTTGATGATATCTGACAGCCTTCATGAGAAAGAGCAACCATTTGCTGAAGCTATGGGATAGAGTTTAGTTGATTAGTACAGAGTAAAATTACTATCATAAGATAAGAGTTTGAATCTCTGTAAAATTGAAGAAAAAAAGTTCTCATAATGATCAATTATAATTTTCTGATTTATCTCCTCGTAGGGCTGTTGGGATGGCAAATTTCATATTTTGCTATCATATATTTTTAAAATGAAAATTTCTGTTCAGCTCAAAACATATTCTGAGGAGCATCTATTTGTTTAAACACTGAAGGACAAATAAGCAGTCAAGATGAGACCGGCTGCTGAGAGTGGCCAGTAGATAGCTTTGTAACAAGATGAGGAATCAGAATAGGGGAGAATGTTAAAATAGGTTCATTTTCTGTGTCTCACACTGTTTACTTTTTCATTTTGCAGGGCCCCGTGCACTGTTTCTTTCAGTAACATAGCTGTCTTTTGTCCACTGTCTCCGAGTCTCATTGTTTATGTTTCCATGTCGATTTTATCCGTTTTACTACTTATCATTTTGTCATATTGTCACAGGATTTTTAATTCAGGACAGTGGTAAACTAGGTAAAACATTATTAGAAGCCCCACAACACTCTGTAGGACAACTCACAATGGTGACCCCACAGGTCATCCGAGTTGGTATGTGGTGGGATGCTTGTCACATGAGGTCGCGGGATCGAAACTTAGGGTAGTCAGGACGTAAATCCCCGGTCCCTGTGCAACTCACCCCACCTACCATATACTTGCTCAGGATGTTATGATTTATTTCCCTCGTAATGACCTTGGGTCTGATGCGACAGGAACGCTGGAGACGAGCGATTTCGCCATTGCCACAGGACAACTCACAATGGCTTAGTATCAGAAACACTAGCTTTCTCATGCAGTCAACTTGCTTGTCGAGGTTTTGAGTAATGATTGACAAAGATTTATGAATAATGAATATTCATTATCAATTGAACTTTGATTTAAGGAACAAAACAAATGAGGGGTGAAATAGTCTTTACAAAGGAAAAATAGCTTTCATGCATGATAAGAAAAATATATTTTGTTATTAGCCAGGAAACTTAGAATTGCTAAAATAAGGATTAGTTATTAATTGGTATTGGATTTTAGCGACGGAATTAATATTTAGATTAGTCATCGAAATTTGGTCGCTGGTTTAATGACTAAAATATAATTCGGTCTTTATTTAGCCATCGAAATAAATTTCGTTATATATATAATAACAATCAAAATATTAATTTGATTATTAAATTAGCAATCGAATATAATTCAGTCGTTAATTCCATCGATGTAAGAGAATATTCTTGTAGTGATAGTTCATAAATATTATTCATGGACCTTATTCATAAATATTATTCACTAATATTATTCATAAATATTAATAAATTGAACATATATATATTCAAATTTATTGATTTAATTTAATAAGTTATTTAAATTTTTTTTATTTAATTGATCTTGTTTGTATTGAACGAATATAAATAAATTAATCAATTCTAAATTTAATTTGTTCATGAATATTTTATCACCCTAAAATCATTCGGAGATGAAATAGGACTTAGACAACAAAACAAGTCATGTGTTAACAATTGGGTCCATTTATCCTGTTCTTTTCCTCACTGTAATTTTCAGTTGCAATAAAGATTTACTTGAGTTGAAATTTAATAATACACAAACAGAAAAACTTACGATAACCCACAAGTCCAATTTCTTCTAGATTTGATTCCTTTGATGATATTGCTCTTCAAGTCCAACTTCATATAAGATCTCATAAATTTATTGTGTGCCACATAGTATTATTTTCATAGTCTTCCAAATATAACTTTTGTTGAATAAGTATGAATGGAGAAGAGAAGGAAGAGAAGAAGCTCTATTGTGCATGGGACTTTAGTCTCACATTGGGAGTTTCTTGACATTTTTGTTGATTTATATTGATTCACATACATTGAGGATGTGAACAAATGCATAGGGAGAGTGACCTGCGCATACAAATACCGGACCGGTCGGGGTAAAATTTGCCCAAGCAGAATAATCGAAACAGCCAAGTGAAACGCTGACGTTCAGTAATGATATAGCATTCGGGTGTCATTCAATTCGTCGTGACCATCAGTACTTGGTGGAGTTCACGAAGCACAGCCGAAAGTGGGTGCTCAGGTTATTTCAACTTAGTACCTATAAATCTCCGGTATTAAATTATTTGTGTCTACCAGTTTTTACCATGCTTAGGCAACTTGCATTGTGATACTCTATTAGATACCCCTTAAGAGGAAGCTAGTCCCGTAAAAAATGGAAAACAAACAAAATACATAGCTATTCTGGTTTAAAACTTCATCTTTGTCTCTACAGTCTACTTGGAATCTTCATGGTCTCGCCCGACCCAATCAATTTAAGTAGCTTGTTCCTTAGTCCTCTTAACTAGTTCATCAAATCGACTCAATCAGACCATCTAACCTACTTATTCACTTACTTTATTATCTAAATTTAAATTTTAAAAATATAAAATAGATTAAATAAAAAAGACTCAACCATTGAGTCGAGTCTTAAATTATTGAGCTTATCTGCTCTCCTTCTTGGACGCATCTAACAACAATGAGCAGCAGGCTCGTACATTCTCATAGCTCAAGATTTAAATTATTCATCAAATCCCAAGTAAACGACAAACAAACACACCGACCCACCCATCAAACAATTCAGAGCTAACAGAATCTACATCCCGGCCAGTTCGCTACCCATATTTTGCACGACTAGCGTAACGGGCAAAGGCTTCTTGACGATGCCTCATGATCCAGAACCTCTCGATTTCTTCAGGTTTTCGACCCGGCACTCGCCCTGCTATCAAATCCCACCTGTAAAACAAACTTAATTATTCATTCCGAGAGAAGGAAGGAAGAAAAGGAAAAAAAAAATAAACTAATTAACAGAGTCAGGAGGAGCTGAATTGCCTGTCGCCGACGAGGCGATACATTCTAAAGATGAGGTCTTCCTCCTGCTCGGTCATGCTGATGAACTTCCACTCCGCACTGTTCACCTCTTCTAAAAACTCACCAATCAATTCGAGAGAGCTACATGGTTGAGCGAACAGAGGAGAAGCTCACCTTCGGAGACGTTGGACGACCTGCGCTGCTTCTTGCGACGGCGCTCCATGGCAAAGGCCCAGACAGAGTACGTATACGATCGAGAGAAGAGAGTGTATTGCCCGGTGAATATATAGCGTTCGAGGGAAGGGAAAAAAAAAGTAGGTGGGAGAGAAGAGCCGAAGATGGATGAGGAGACAGAGAGATCGGTGGTGCAGGCTTTTGAACAAGGTAATTAAATGGGCGGAGAGAGGGAGGCAAGTAGGGGAAAGAACGGCAGGTGAGGGTGGCGAAAAGCTGTAATTTCAAGCCAAAGCCTGCCCTCAGCGGACGAGTAGTTGCATGTTTTTTATTTTTCATTTATTCTTTTTTTTTCCCTCGTTGGTTTTCTTCGGATGGGTGCCATTTTTAGGTGTGGGAGGTGAGTCACTGGCAGAGATCCTGCGGGATCGAGGCTCAATCGGAGGATGTAAAGTGAGCAGGAAATGTGGTTTAGAGGGATGAGGACCGTGCTTGTCGGATGAGGTTGAGAGGGCAATACTACTCCGATCCTGGCAGGTCCGAGAGACGTCAGAAATTTTTTCAATGTTTTTTTTATACTAGATAATTTAGATTTTACAATCCAATTAATTATTCTGATATAATTTTATATTTTACCCATCAAATCAATTCAAGAATACCCCTAATAATTCGAAATTAAACTTTACAGATACATCTTATCGTTTACCACCTAGTCAAACGCGGGGACTGAGAGACAAAATGACAGGACTGTGCGTGGATGGGATTGGATTGGATGGTGTGACCTGCTCCAACTATAAGTCTATCGATGATTGGATTGACATAGCGTTTAAATACATAATTATTATTTAACTGAACTTGTTACGCTGCACCCAGGAGTGTGCGCCTGGGCGCGCGAATGAGTGGGCAATGCCCACGGGATGTGAGCCCCGTGATATCTTTGGTCGGGAGATCGGGTGGACGAGCTAATTCTGATATTTGATTGATGTTTATGTACTCTTTTATTTGTTTTTTATTTGATTATTGATTTTATAATATTATTTGTGTAGGCTTCTTTATTTGAGCTGATTTGCATAAGCTTTGGCATTTTATTTGGAGACAATCTTCTTTTGCATCGATTTTAGATATAGGATGAATGATTATTTATTGTTAGTATTAAGTTTTAATGATTTAATTAAATTTAAATTTAAAGTATATGCACGTTTAATAATGTTAGGGGTTTAGATTTGTCTTTAAAAAAGATTGATTATTATATAAAGCATGATCTTTTGGAATAAAGATAGTGAACTTATTGAATGCAGAATGTATAATATCCCTTTAACTCTTAGACTTCAACGCTTGTATAGATCTTCCGTATATCAAGCCACATAAGGTGACATCATGAGCATGTACACAAAGAAATATAATGTGTTATCCTTCTGACTCTCTTACATGGAAATATCTTGATATAATATTTTCCTCTTTTGCAATGAAATCATGTAATATAAGACTGAGACTTTCAATAGATGGATTTTAGTCATTTGGTCAATCTAAATAATAATATTCATCTTGATCAGTCATATTAATACCGTATAATTTATCATCATCGATGTACATGAAAGATGAATACATGTTCCTTATTATGTTTATTCCATGTTCAAATAATCTAAAAGATAAAGATTAATATATATATGAAGCTTTGATTGTCAAGCTGAAAGAATTATAGAATGTAGCTAGAGTTGGAGACCTATGATATTGCAAGTATAAAACTAATTTTACCTTGTATGCTACTTTATTATGGACGATTAGTGATTTTTCAACATATTCAATATTGTCAAGATAAAGTACGATTGATAAGTCTGTATGTCCGCATTGTAAGATAGAGTCAGATGCATATTGAACATTATCTTGTAGTGGGAAGATATTTTAGTTTAATAATTATCGTAAATTTTTTACTTTTAGAGCACCCTTTCAGGCAAAATAAGAAAGAGTTCATGATGAACGAAATGGTCAAAAAAAACTTCCGCTCATAATCAAGTCAAGAGAGGAAATCCTTGAAGAAATAGAAAACTATGAATTTGAACTAGAAACTCATACGAGTTCTGATGATTTAAATAAATATATTATTAGGATGTGCAAGTGTGATTGGAAAAAATGGAGCATATTTTGAAAATTCTCATATTGAAAGTATTTGCTCATTCAACATAATTTAGATGTGATGCATATTAAAAAAAATTAATACTTTTTTTAATACTGTGATGAATGTTATGGGTAAAACTAAAGACATAGCAAAATCATACGAGAAATTGAATAAATTAATTAATAGACCTGAGTTACATCAAAAAATGAAACAACTAATAAATTTCCAATGACTTGCTATACATTGGACAAAGAAAGTAAGTAGACATTATGTAGTTAGTTGAAATAAATCTAATTCTCTGATGGGTATGCCTTGAATATGGCTTGATACGTAACTATGAAGAAATTAAAAATGTTTAGAATGAAGAGTCATGACTGTCATGTGTTTATGTAAAAACTTATTCTAATAGTTTTCCGTGACCTACTTCCTAATATTATTTGTAAGAACTTAAAGAATTGAATATGTTTTTCAAATATTTGAGATTGAGGGTTATTATGATGGTTGATGTGCTTCAATTAGAAATAGACATTCCTATTATACTATGTAAATTTGAGGGCATATTTCCACATGAATTTTTTATTCAATGAAACATATGTTGGATCGAGTGGACCAACTAGTGGGGGGTGAATAGCCTGCAATAAAAGTTAACTATTTCTCTTGCTCTTGAACTAGCAAGGATACACTAATTATTTAAAAACAAATAATAAAAAACATCAAGTAAGAAACTCAGACTTTTTACTTGATTTACAACCGGAGAGGTTGTTAATCCAAGGTAATAACAACTCACTAAAGATCTCCTTCTTTGACAAGGTCGGAGGCAAAGAAGTCCCTTATAGCAGTTGGAAGCTCAAACTTTGACATAACAGAAATGGAAATGAAAGTACAAGTGTATTACTTTACAACTAGGTTTAGGGCAATATTTATAGTGCATTGGTTGAAATGACCGTTTTGCTGGTGTGGCAATTTAAGGTGCCTTGAACAGAATGACGTTTGCTCATGTTTGGTTGATATGGCTAAAGGAAGCGCCTCAGTTCATCGGAGGAGCCTTAGTTCCGATGGAGGCGCCTTAGTGCAGCTAATGGGGACTCCATTGTTTATCTCCACGGTAATAGCTCCAATCTCTTTCGAGCCACCTTGAGTTAATCTAAAGCGCCTCAGCTAATGTTCATCTAAGGCGCCTCCAGTCTACTATTCAGTCGAGTGGTCAATCTCATCATTAACCATTCTTCATTCCGCTCACTTGGATATACTCCGGTCGTCCGGAGTTGAGCTTAACCAAACCCAACTCTGACCTTCTCCTCGAGCAGACTTCCTCCTCGCTTCTCGTCCCTCAAATGCACTATGTGTGTCATTCTCGCTCCACTAATATACTCTTCTGCAGCTCCTCGTCCCTCAGATGTTTTGAGCTCATTGGCTCCTTTCTCATATCATCCTTCTCATTCGCTGTGGCTTCTGCTAGACTTCTTGTGATCCTAAGTTTCTGCTGTTGGGACCGAAAAGTAGCTAGAGGGGGGTGAATAGCTCGTCGCGTGCTAGGTGCTCGTCGTTGCTTGTTTCTTCAAGGATGTGCAGCGGAAATACAAGAAACAAACCACACAACACTAACAAGGTTGGTTTACTTGGTATCCACCTCACAAGAGGTGACTAGTCCAAGGATCCACACATACTCACGCACCCTCCACTAATAAAACCCTCCTTTTCGGTAACTACCGAAGGCGGAGAAGCCCTACAAGACTCTCAATACAAGAAGAAGGAAAGGGAAACAAAATACAAGCGCAAAGCTTTCAATGAGTACAGAAAACCCTAACCCTAGCTTCTCTTCTTGTCTTTGATCCGCCTCTTGACTTGGAAAACCTCCAAGATCCTTCAAGAACTGGCGATCTGAGCTTTGAGAGCGTTGTGGAGAAGCTGGCGAGAGATCTGAGCTTTGTCGTGGAAGCGATGCCGAAGGAAATGAACGCCTGCGGCTTAAATCGACGCTAACAGTCGGATCCCGATCGATTGGATTGCTCCCAATCGATCGGGGAGGCTTTGGATCGATCCACGGATCGATCCAGCGCTTATCGCGCGAAGCAGCAGCGTCCCAATCGATCCAGCGCTTATCGCGCGAAGCAGCAGCGTCCCAATCGATCCACTGATCGATTGGGACCTCTGGATCGATCCACTGATCGATCCAGAGGCTTTCTGTTCGCTGGGAAAAGCCTGGATCGATCCACTGATCGATCCAGCTCTTGGTTTTTGCCCAAAACCAACTACCAAACCTCTCAAACCAACATCCGGTCAACCTTGACCTGTTGGTACATCATGCCTAGCATCTGGTCACTCTCTTGACCTGCCAGGACTCCTCACCAAGTGTCCGGTCAATGCCTTTGACCCACTTGGACTTTTCTCTTTGTGCCAAGTATCCGGTCACTCCCTTGACCTACTTGGACTTCCACCAGATGTCTAATCAACCTTGACCCATCTGGATTTCCTCGTGCCAAGTATCCAGTCAATCCTTTGACCTACTTGGACTTCCCAACACTAGATGTTCGATCATCCTTGATCCATCTGAATTTTCCCTTGCCTGGCTTCACTCACCAGGACTTTCACCTAGCTTCACTCACTAGGGTTTTCCATCTGCCTGACTTCACTCACCAGGACTTTCACCTAGCTTCACTCACTAGGGTTTTCCATCTGCCTAGCTTCACTCACTAGGACTTTCACCTAGCTTTACTCACTAGGGTTTTCCATCTGCTTAGCTTCACTCACTAGGACTTTCCATCTGCCTAGATTCACTCACTAGGGCTTTCCATCTTCCTAACCTTCCAGTTAGGACTTCCCAGTCAGGTAACCTACTTGACTCTTCTTCATCCACACTGATCATTCCCTGATCAGAATCTCCCCACATGAACAACTGCACCTGCATTGTCCATGTATTGTCAAACATCGAAACTATGACCAAGACTCAAGCTTGGTCAACTCAGTCAATCTTGACCTAAGGGATATTGCACCAACAATCTCCCCCTTTTTGATGTTTGACAATACCTTTAAGTTAGGATCACTCTGAGTTAAGCTAATCCCATAGCCTTAACTCTCTTCATGCTAAAGTATGAATGTTGGTTCCCTTCATTCTCCCCCTATGACCTCCCCCATAGGTAGTGAAGGCCTAACTTAAACCATACATTCTCCCCCTATTGGCACACATCAAACAAACACTATCTCTTCCCCTGAAGAGATACTCATCATTGGTTACAACTACACTCGTTGAACCTTTATCCCTTTTGAAACTCTCCCCCTGAAGAGTTTCTCAAGGTTGTAATCAACATCATAATGAAGGTCTCATACCCTTCATTTTCCCTACATTCTCCCGCAATGTAGACAAATGCCCGACCTTGAGCATTTTTCAACCACTTGGAATACCACTTGAAATAATGAGGATATCCACTCCCCATTTCAAGTTCAAATGTTCATTCATGAGCATTTTCTCTAAAGAAGGTTAACCACCCTCCAAGGTTAAAAAAATAATGTTTCATGTCTTTAACGAGTCCCTCCCCCTAAAGGCATGGTGGTAACCTCTGTCATTGCAACAACAATGACTTGGAGTCCCTAAACCTTTAGGAACCCAAATTTAGAAGTTTTGAGGTTCAAATGTTCAAAATTTGAAACAAACCTCAACCTAAACTTCAATTTAGTCTTCCTTAACCAATCCAGCCTTGTTTTCAACATGAAAACACCCTTTTTATGTATACAAATGTATTTTGAGGGGTTAGAAATGGTTACCTAGATTAAAATAGGTTTAAAATGCTGAAATCAGACCTTCCCAGCCAAAATCAGTAACTTGGATCGATTGGAGTTGGGTTCCAATCGATTGAACCTTGCTGAATCGATTCAGGAGGGCTGGATCGATCGGTGGATCGATCCAGACGGCTTCTGTTCGCAGAAAGTCTTCTCTCAATCGATCGTCCGATCGATTGAGACCCTTCAATCGATCGGGTGATCGATTGAGGTCTGAAAGTTGCTGAAATTCAATTTCAATCAACTTCAGAAACCCCTAGAAAATTCTACAAAATTCCAAAAATCATGAAAATTTGTGTAGACATTGTTTAGGGCATATATTATCATGGAAAAATAGTTTTCTATGAAAATACTTCATGTTTTTCAAAGATTGACACAAGCTTGAAAACTTGCTAAAACTTTAGCGTTTTCTTCAAGTTTGTGTCTAACTATTCAATGGTGATTACTATCAAAAGATAGCCTTTACCAAGGTTTTCCAAAAGCCTTTTAAAATAATTTTCAAAACCAATATCCCATCACATTCCTTGGGCTTAATGCACATGACTTGTACATTAGCTTTCCCAATGATAGGAAAACACATAACTATGTGTTTTGATGAACCTAAAACTCAAAAGAATGCACTAAATCAATATCTTGAGTTTTATTCATCTTCCTAACATCTCACTTGTATCTAATGTGCACTAAAACACATACAAGTCACCTTATAGTCCTTGTGAGATGTGAGATTTTGGTTTTGCCCTATTCTAGGGATCATGCATATCTATCTAGGTATTTTAGAGATATTAGACATCCACCTAGGATGTCACTTGTTAATAAGTGTTGTTAATTGTTATTTGTCCTTAATTACAAGGAATTAAACTTAATGCATGATTATGTTATGACATACATCAAAAGGAAATAATTTTCAAAAGAAAATATCCTATAACTATATGATGTATGAATGTCATGACATGGTATTTTTGGATTTTTCATAATAAAATATGAATGCAAAAATAGACATGATGTCATGACATATGATGGGCAAACAATCATGGCAAGGTTTAGCATAAATAAAATATACCTAGATTACCTTTCTAAGTATCCTTAACCACTTAGATAACTCAAAATATATCACTTGTTTTAACTTAAAACGTTTAACCTAGATTGCCCTAAATGCTTCAAAGAAATGTCAAAACCTAAATTGACATTTCTATTTCTCTTGATTTGTTTATGCCACTTAAAAATTAAGCATATCCTCAAATGTTGGCATATTCCATTTTTCCTCAAGAGTAATCACATAAATTAAGGCCCAGATTGCCTTAAATTTCTAGGAGAATACCAAAATCCCAACTTGGTATTTCTCTAGGTTTTCCCAATTTATGCCATTTTAAGATAAAATCAATTTTTCCACCATTAGGCACATTTTACTCTTTCAAGGAGTAAATAATAATTTCATTTCATTTTCAAAGGTTAACAAAAACCTTGAAAATGCTCCTTGAGTGTCAATTTCCTCAAAGTTGGGTTAACTACCCTTCTAATCAGAGTTGACACTCTCTAACCCATCTATGGGGTAGAGAAGATGCTCCTAGGAACCCAACACCTATTGGTGCTTCTTGGATGCTCTAGGTACTCACTAGGGATAACTTCCCTAGATACCTTCCTAGTGATCTTGTTGGACTTCTTAGAAGCCTTGGTCACATTTTCTAGGTCAACTCTAGGGATAGCCTCCCTTGTGACCTTGTTAGTGACTTTCTTAGACTTCTTAGAAGTCTTAGTCACTTTGGTTGCAAAGATACTTCTAGGGATATCTTCCCTTGTATCCTTGACTTGACATCTAGACTTAGGGTTTGTTCCATAACTATATGGAACCCTATGATAACTAGGCACATCCTTTTTTGCTTTGGGTTTGTATCCCAAAACTCTATGACCATTTGATGGCTTTTGTACCCCTAAACCTAGGTTATGCTCATTTTGCCCTAATAGGATATTTTCCAATCTTTTTAGGGTCTTTTCTAATTTATCAAGTCTTGACCTCAAGACTTGATTTTCCCTCACTAAGTCCTTAGTATTTGATTTTTCATTTGATCCATGAGCATTTTTATTCTTGGGCTTGTATCTATTATCCTTAGTGTTCTTGCCCAAATGTCTATCTACCTTCCTAACCTTAGGTTGGGTAGTCTTGGCATGTAGGGCCACATGCTTTTCCTTAATGCCCTCATGCTTTCTATTCTTATGGTAAATTGCATTAAAATGATAAAAATTAGAACTATCATGTTTTTTACCATAACGTAAAGAGGTGGGCTCAATAAATGTTACCTTCTTCTTTACCTTGGAGGCTCCCCCTTGACTAGTGCCTCCTTGAGCCTTGACTATCTTCTTCCCTTTGAGGCATTGACTTCGGTAATGCCCTTTTTGTTGACACAAGAAGCACACAATGTACTCCTTGCTCTTCTTTGTCCCGGGGATGGTCTCCTTGGGCTTCTCCTTGCCCTTTTGTGCCACTTGGCCCTTCTTCTTGACCAATTTAGGGCATTTACTTTTGTAATGCCCATGTTCCCTACATTCAAAGCATATGATATGATTTTTATTATTAATTGAAATGTTTATACCTTTCCTTGTAGGGGTGGCATCTTCTCCTTTTGATCCGGAGTAGAAGCTTCCTCTTGATCCGAAGATATTCCTCCATTCGATTTTACTTGACTTGCGGAGGTGGAAGCTTCTTCATCCTCATCTTCTCTTGACCAGGATGTGGAGGATTCTTCTTGCTCTTGCTCCGGTGTCAATGAAGATTGCTCCCCCTCAATCCTAGAGGTGGAGGCTTCACCTTCTTCTTCATCCTCTTGTACATGAAACAAGGAATATGCTCCTTCCTTGCTCTTTTGATTGCACTCCTTTGAGGATGAAGCTTCTTGGACTTCCTCTTCTTCGGAAGTTGAGCATCTCTCAACTTCGGAGTCCTCCTCTTGATCTTGCTCCAATGAGTCACCCTCTTTGGATTCCTCTTGATTCGGTACAGTGGAGGGTTCTTCATGGATTGTTGCCAATTTGCTCTAAAGCTCCTTGGCATCGTTGAATTCTCCGATTTGAGCCAAAATATGGCTAGGCAATAAGTTGACCAAAAGCTTGGTCACTTTATCATTTGCCTCGCTCCTTTGAATTTGCTCCAAGCTCCATTTGCTTTTCTTGAGAAGCTTGCCCTTGGAGTTTATTGGAGCTTTGAAGCCTTCCATTAGAGCAAACCATTGCTCTATCTCCATCATAAGAAAATTTTCGATTCTTGATTTCCAAGAATCGAAGCTTGTGGATGTGTACGGTGGAGCCACCCTTGTGTCAAATCCAAGTCCATCTTGGAATTGCATCTTGAAGTTGAGCTTCTTGAAATCTTTAACTTTTGATGAATTTGCTTCAACTTCTTCACCCTCTAGCTTTGCTTGTTTTGTTTGCCCCTTCCGGCGATGATTCCGGCGAAGAGCGACCTCGCTCTGATACCACTTGTTGGGACCGAAAAGTAGCTAGAGGGGGGGGGGGGTGAATAGCTCGTCGCGTGCTAGGTGCTCGTCGTTGCTTGTTTCTTCAAGGATGTGCAGCGGAAATACAAGAAACAAACCACACAACGCTAACAATGTTGGTTTACTTGGTATCCACCTCACAAGAGGTGACTAGTCCAAGGATCCACACCTACTCACGCACCCTCCACTAATAAAACCCTCCTTTTCGGTAACTACCGAAGGCGGAGAAGCCCTACAAGACTCTCAATACAAGAAGAAGGAAAGGGAAACAAAATACAAGCGCAAAGCTTACAATGAGTACAGAAAACCCTAACCCTAGCTTCTCTTCTTGTCTTTGATCCGCCTCTTGACTTGGAAAACCTCCAAGATCCTTCAAGAACTGGCGATCTGAGCTTTGAGAGCGCTGTGGAGAAGCTGGCGAGAGATCTGAGCTTTGTCGTGGAAGCGATTCCGAAGGAAATGAACGCCTGCGGCTTAAATCGACGCTAACGGTCGGATCCCGATCGATTGGATTGCTCCCAATCGACCGGGGAGGCTTTGGATCGATCCACGGATCGATCCAGAGCGCCTCTGTGCTCTTGGAAAAATGCCTGAATCGATCCACGGATCGATCCAGCGCTTATCGCGCGAAGCAGCAGCGTCCCAATCGATCCACTGATCGATCCATAGGCTTTCTGTTCGCTGGGAAAAGCCTGGATCGATCCACCGATCGATCCAGCTCTTGGTTTTTGACCAAAACCAAGTCCCAAACCTCTCAAACCAACTCCCAAACCTCTCAAACCAACATCCGATCAACCTTGACCTGTTGGTACATCATGACTAGCATCTGGTCACTCTCTTGACCTGCCAGGACTCCCCACCAAGTGTCCGGTCAATCCCTTTGACCCACTTGGACTTTTCTCTTTGTGCCAAGTATCCGGTCACTCCCTTGACCTACTTGGACTTCCACCAGATGTCTAGTCAACCTTGACCCATCTAGATTTCCTCGTGCCAAGTATCCAGTCAATCTTTTGACCTACTTGGACTTCCCAACACTAGATGTCCGATCATCCTTGATCCATCTGAATTTTCCCTTGCCTGGCTTCACTCACCAGGACTTTCACCTAGCTTCACTCACTAGGGTTTTCCATCTGCCTGACTTCACTCACCAGGACTTTCACCTAGCTTCACTCACTAGGGTTTTCCATCTGCCTGACTTCACTCACCAGGACTTTCACCTAGCTTCACTCACTAGGGTTTTCCATCTGCCTAGCTTCACTCACTAGGACTTTCACCTAGCTTTACTCACTAGGGTTTTCCATCTGCCTAGCTTCACTCACTAGGACTTTCCATCTGCCTATTTTCACTCACTAGGGCTTTCCATCTGCCTAACCTTCCAGTTAGGACTTCCCAGTCAGGTAACCTACTTGACTCTTCTTCATCCACACTGATCAGTCCCTGATCAGAATCTTCCCACATGAACAACTGCACCTGCATTGTCCATGTATTGTCAAACATCGAAACTATGACCAAGACTCAAGCTTGGTCAACTCAGTCAATCTTGACCTAAGGGATATTGCACCAACATCTGCACCCTTAGACACAATACATCAAATCACACATGACATAACTTAACTTGGTTGATCAACATCAAAACTAACTTGGAATACTTGCAATCTCTCCTTTTTTATGTGCATCAATCCGAGTTAAAGTTATAGAAAACAAATAATAAATAATTTATGTTAAATCATTTATAAACAATTAATCATAAATATTTGCAATCATAATAATAATGTTTTGCAATTAAGTCATCCCTCTTAATTTAATATTACTCTCCCTCTTTTGATTACCTAAAAAAAATGGAAAAAATTAATAAAAAATGGCATAGAAAACATTTGAAAAATTTTCTGGAGGGTTTTATAGATCATCTAAGGTTATGTATTTTTACTAAAATTATTTTGCATATAAAATAATTTTTAAAAATTAATTTTTGAAAATCTAAAAAAAATTATAAATGTCAAACAGAATCAATCCGATCAAAAAAAAATTGATGAGAAAACTATTTTTCTTATAATCAAAATAAATATTTTTGTAAAAAAATAATTATTCTTGAAATTAAATTGTTAAAAATATTTTTATATGTCAAAATAATTTACCATTTTTTCTTAATATTGACAATATAATGTTTATATGTAGAAAAATCAAGATTTTCAAAAATCAATCACTAAAAATTTTAAATTTTAAAATTTCATTTTTTGGGAAAAAATCATAAAAAATTAATTTAATGGTCGAAAAAAATTTCTACTAGCAAATAACATATTTTTTATTAAAAAGAAATTAAACCTAAAGAAAATCAAACAGAAAATATAAAATTAATTTTGCCAATCATGATAAAAAATTAAACAAATTAATTTCTATCAATTAAATTTCCAAAAATATTAATAGAATAAAATAGATTTTGGAATCTAATATAGATTTTTACCCACGGGATTGATCAGATATTTTTTAGGAATAATTTTTTTAATATTTTTATAATTTGAACCCTATGATTCCTAATATACCAATTAAATTCTTCAGAATATTTAAAATTTGAAATTAGTAAGAAATTTGAATTTAAGCCTATACTATCTTTTTCTAACATTTATATTCGATCTTTTATTTTTTTTTCAACCTTAATTTTATCAAATTTTTCTATGGGACATGCATTTTGTAAATTAATTCTGAAGTCAATGTTGTCCTTTTTTTAATGTTACATACTCTATTTTTAGTTTCCACAATGATCTAGAAATTTTTTTATACATTTGTATAATTGATCATGAGAAAGCTAACGTATCTCACTTATAGTGTCAGATTTGTAATTGGATGCTCCCTCTTCATTGTTGTTTTCCTCTGAAGTAGCTTCCCTTCATCGATGCTCTCCTCTTGATAGTCAGTTGTTAGTGCTAGTCCGATGTATTCCTCTGTCTCAAACTCTCCTGATGTCGACTCGCTCCAAGTTGCTTTGAGGTTCTTCTATTTGAACCTTCTTAACCTTTTGTCCTTTTTTATTTCTTTGTTCTTCAATCTGGGGTTGTCCTTGATATACCCTTCTTCAATGCAGCTGTAACACCTCAATCCTTCCTTATATAAGTTTTTTGGCTTGTGTCTTATCAAAGTTGTTAATTTTTTTTTTTTTTAAATTTCCTTACTATATAGGCCTTTTCATTTTCGTCGAGGGATGATTATGAATTTGATTTGATTTTTTGACTTTTAGCCCTACGTTGTGTTTCAGCTCATTTTCTTTATGCACATTGAGATTCATGAAGTTCTAAAGTTTTCTAAAGTACTTACCTTGAGATCCTTATATTGGTACATTTTTTCTAGGTCAAGGTTGACTAGTTTGACTAAGCTTGAGTCGACTCAAGCTTGAGTCTTGATGTTTGAGTTTTGATATTTGTCAATATATGAAGATTGTAGGTGCAATTATCTATTTGGGGAGATTATTAGCATAATTCCTTTCTGGTCAAGATTTGACCTATTTGATGTGAAGAAGTCTCATGCCTCGAGGGTATACTTGTCCGCCGAATCAGACGGTACCCCTAGTGATAATATAAGAAATACAATATCGAACCAATTCAAGCCAACATAAAAAAGTGCTAATGTAATATAAAAATAACAAGTCACGAATGATAATACATGTATGTATGCATGTACATGTGAAACACTAAAAAATTCAGAACAGATAGAACTGTAACTATAAGCAATGGAAACAATAAAACAAAGCAACTCAACATAAATCCAACTCGAGCGAGATTGGTAGCCAAGACCTCTGAGTGACACAACACCTCCTCTATCTGCTAACCTGAAAGTCAAGGGAAAAACAAAGGGTAGTGAGTACAACCACTCATTGGATAGAAGAAGATAGTGCATAAATAATATACTGACAGGAGATCAAAAGATGCAGTCTTAGGTAAAATACTTATTAACTAATGTAGGTGTCCCAAAATAATCACCATCTAACCAAAAGTATAATCAATAACATAGCACTTCACTAACCTGCTCAATCAAGTATAACCAACAAATCAGAAGTGCATACAATACATCCAAACCTACACGCACAAATATATGATCGACATATGGCAAGCATATAACCAATACTAACTGCAGGAGAATGCTCTACCATGGATGGTCCCGTGGGCAATCAAGGTAAATGACTAGTCACTGTCTGTGGGAGAACACTCTACCATGGATGTGTTAGGACCAAAAGTAGCTAGAGGGGGGGGGGGGGGGGAATAGCTTGTCGCGTTCGCTCGGTGCGCTTCGTTGCTTGGCGTTGCTTGTTTCTTCTTGAATGTGCAGCGGAAAATACAGAAACAAACACAAAACGCTAACACTAGGATTTTACTTGGTATCCACCTCACAAGAGGTGACTAATCCAAGGATCCACACCAACGCACACACCCTCCACTATGAATAACACTCCTTTATGGTAACTACCAAAGGCGGAGAAGCCCTACAACACTCTCAATACAAGAAGAAGAAAGGGAAATACAAGTTAAGCAAAAGCTTACAAGATGTGCAGTAAAAACCCTAACCCTAACTTCTTCCTCTTGCAATAGATCCGCCTCTTGACTTGGAAAGCCTCCAAGAACCTTCAAGAACGGCGATCACGTGCTTGTAGAGAGCGTGGAGGAGCTGGAATGAATCTGAGAGAGCTGAAGAGATGCCGAAGACCACGCCCGCTGCGGCTTTAACGCCAGCGGTCGGATCCCGATCGATTCGAATGTTCCGAATCGATCGGAGGCTGGATCGATCCACGGATCGATTGAGCGCCTCCTGTCAGAAGCGCTGGATCGATCCACGGATCGATCCAGCGCTTATCGCGCGAAGATCGTCGTCGGCTAATGATAGGCCTCGGATCGATCCACGGATCGATCCGAGCTCTTCCAGAAGAATCCGGATCGATCCACCGATCGATCCCGGCTGAATCGATCCACGGATCGATCAATTTTGCCCAAAACCAAGTCCCAAACCTCCCTAACCAACATCCGGTCAACCTTGACCTGTTGGTACATCATGCCTCGCATCTGGTCACTCCCTTGACCTGCCAGGACTCCCCACCAAGTGTCCGGTCAATCCCCTTGACCCACTTGGACTTTTACTCGTCGTGCCAAGTATCCGGTCACTCCATTGACCTACTTGGACTTCCACCAGATGTCTGGTCAACCTTGACCCATCTGGACTTCCTTCCTTGCCAAGTATCCAGTCAATCCTTTGACCTACTTGGACTTCCCAACACCAGATGTCCGATCATCCTTGATCCATCCGGATATCCTTCCTTGCCTGGCTTCACTCACCAGGACTTTCACCTGGCTTCACTCACTAGGGTTTTCCATCTGCCTAGCTTCACTCACTAGGACTTTCATCTGCCTAGCTTCACTCACTAGGACTTTCCATCTGCCTAGCTTCACTCACTAGGACTTTCATCTGCCTAGCTTCACTCACTAGGACTTTCATCTGCCTAGCTTCACTCACTAGGACTTTCACCTGGCTTCACTCACCAGGATTTTCTTCTGCCTAGCTTCACTCACTAGGACTTCCTTCTGCCTAACATGCCAGTTAGGACTTCCCAGTCAAGTATCCGGTCAACCTTGACCTACTTGACTCTTCTTCGATCAATATCTTATTGTCAAACATCTAAACCCAAACCAAGACTCAGCTTGGTTAACCAGGTCAACCTTGACCTGAGGGATGTTGCACCAACAGGATGGTCCCATAGGCGGAAAGGATAAATAACTAGTCACTGTTTGCGGGAGAAAGATTTACCATGGATGGTCCCGTGGCCAGATAGGGTATATACCAATGGTCACTAACGACTCTCTCAACCATGCATGAGAGACCGGATATACTAACGATCACTGACAACTCTCTCAACCACGAATGGGAGACAATTATCGACAGGATATACCAACTGTTGCGGACGACTCTCTCAACCACGAATAGGAAACACTGGTTGACAGGATATAGCAACGGTTGCTGATGACTCTCTCAACCATGAATAGGAGACAATGATCGACAGGATATAACAACTAAGGGTCTAGTAGGATCCTTGAAATACTATGCTATAGTATAATTCTACTAATGTATAGACATGAGCCTATATAACAAGTAAGAGTCTACTAGGATACATGATACCCTATATTACGATATGATCCTACTAGTATATAGGCGAAAAATAGACAATCACGTCCCCAAGTTACTAGTCACCTAGCATTAATATCTCGACTAATTCCATGGAATCATCTTAGATATAATAAACAACAGAATCAAGATCAAATAATCCTAGGGACTGATTTAGAGGGGGAAGCCTAGTGGAATATACTACCCTTCTGCTATGGAGTGATTTCCATCAAGCATAGGTCAATATGATCTCACTAGCATATATGCCCTCGCACCAGTATACAACTATACTACTTATATTATTAGTGGCCTATAGGCATGAGCCTAAGTATATAACCATACTATAACATAAACTCACGAACATAAGGAATAGACTTAAATAACAACAAAGGTCTATTAAGATACTCAATTATCCTACACTACAGTATGAAATAATAAATAAAGGTTTACAAGATGTTCGATATCCTATACTATGGTATGATCATCCTAATAATAAATGTTGGTGCGGGAAACATCCGACAGCCGAACCTGTGTTTTGATTATGGCAAAGGATTCAAAGTTAGGTTGTCTTGTTATCTAACAAGTTTGATGAGATTGCAGAAAAGTCCTAAGTGTATTTAGGCAAAAGTCCTAGCTGCGGTTAGGCAGGTGGAAAACCCTAGGTGAGGAAAAGTCCTAGCTGCGGTTAGGCAAAAGGAAAAACCCTAGGGGGTGGTAATCCTAGGTCCTAAGGGGTGGTAACCCTAGGCGAAAAGTTTTGGCGGGTCGAGGGCTTCAGGCAAAAGTCCTAGAGTCGGGGACTCTAGGTGGAAAGTCCTGGTGTCACGAACCAGGTGGAAGACTGGACGGGTCGAGGACCGGACGTTTAGCGGAAAGTCCTGGAACCTCGAGCGCTGAGCAAAAGTCTAGTTGTTATGGAGGATCGGTCTGGCAATAGGTATATTCTCTTGAGTGGAGTAGGTGAGGACGCATTCCCCGGCGAGGGAACAGTAGGCGTCGGTTCGACCTAGGGGTTCCGGTTGGAAATCCGAAGTCAGAACCAGACAGTCCGATGACTGTCAAATATTTATCTTAATCTTATATTATTATGCTTAACTCTGTTTTACATGATATATTTTATATTTTGGACTAACACATCTTACAGGGAGCAAAAAAGATATAAAGCCTCGGATGAACAGTACTCGAGGCGCCCTCCATGGAGCTTGGAGGTGCCTCAGGTGCACTAGCCGAATACCTCCGCGCAGCAAGGCAGAGGGCGCCCTCCATGGAGCTAGAGGCGCCCTAGACGGTGGGCAAAGGGCGCCCTCCATGGAGTTGGATGCGCCCTCAGGCGAATAAGCGGCGACCAGTTCGGAGCTCATCCACGCTACGATTTTGGCGGGATTGAAGGCGCCCTCCATGGTGTTGGAGGCGCCCTCCACGGGCTACTTAAGCTCAGTTCAAGCAGCAACAAGGTTACAACAAGAACTCACAACCATTCTTCCGTGTGCTGCTCAAAGGACGATACGATAAAGCTGTAACAAGACACCGACGACCCGTAGCTTTAAAATTCTGTGTTTTCCATTGTCGGTATAATTTCATTACTGCTTTACTTGTATTTCAAATTGTAAATTTTCTAGCTTATAGTGATTGTCCAAAGTAAATGCTCAACGAACGTGGGTCTTGGAGTAGGAGTCACAACAGGCTCCAAACCAAGTAAAACCAACGTGTCATTTCTTTTATTGCTTTTATTCCGCTATGTATTACTCGATTGCTTTAAACGAACGAAATAGTCACGAGCGCTATTCACCCCCTCCCCTGTAGAGCTTTCGATCCTACAATAAATACAGAGTCAAATCATCTGCTAAGGGGTCTAGCAGAATATCCAATGTCCTACACTACGGTATGGTAATATCATGCATATCCATAAACACAATCATGAATATTAAATATAACTGCATAGCTATCAATAATAGGTCAACATATAAGGACAAATAATAAGGTATCAAAATCAAGAGTGATATAGGACAAACTTAAGATAAACAAGAAACTGCGACCTCATCAAAATATGGCAGTAACCAACCATGCATTATAATCAAAGTTATCAAGAAGATAAGCAGGATCTACCCATCTCAACTATAGAATCATCATAACCATCTTCATCAAGAAAGTGAGGTTTGCTTCAATCTTGAATCCTACACATACAAGATACGAAGCAAAACTACGTATAGTGTACTCCTAGTAACCACCAACAATATATGTAGGTCAACCATTTATTTTTCCCCTTTAATAACCATCTTAATATTCTTATTCATTGTAGCAAAACAACGAATAAAGATATATTAATCCATTTGCTAAACCATGATTTAATTAGTTCATCTTATTAGTTCATCTTCAACTTAACAATTTAATTCGTTCCAAATGATAGTCTAATTAATCAATAAACTAAAAGATTATTAAGGTATTAATAATTATACTACCAATTAGTCATTTAATGTATTCTTATTAAGTTGATAACTCAATTTACCTAATTCTAATCAAGATTCGATTTAATTAAAAATAAACTAATATCATCAATTCACTCCCATAATCAAATCAAGCAAATCCAAGCTTACCCTAATCCATCGGCAATACCTTCTCCAGTGGTGGTTCACAGTGGCTAGGTGGTGGTCAACGGTCGGAGCTCAGGCAATAGCACTGGTTGAGGAAGTCGAAGGCAGCAATGTCACGGGCCTCCCATTGCTTCGGCACTTAGCGACGCAGAGGCTTCCGTGATGATGGCGTGCGAGGGAGGAGATCGAGACGCCGACATCGGCTTCTCCCAAGTCGAGTGCCTTCCCGGTTGAATGCATGATTCGACGACGTTGAGCAGCGAATGTTTCGGCTCGAACAGTGAAGGAATGGCACACACGACTACTCTTGCGCTGGGTCTGCATGGTGCAGGCATCGTCGAGGGTGGCAATGGATTCGCGGGACAAAAGGAAAATGCATGGATGCTGTCATCTTGCCTGGATGGAGGTGACACCATCGGTTGGGGCACGCCAAGGCGGACGCGCTGTCAAGTGCGACGACAAATTCTCTATCGAGCACGGTAGCGGACTCGCTGTCGATCACGACGGCGGACGTGTTGTTGAGTGTGCCGATGGAGAGGAGGAGAGGGAGGAGAAATAGCCGGTGGGTGCTAGTGGCGACCGCAGCGGCAACGATCCACGACTTCGGACGCACATGGAGAGGAGACGACGTCTTCTTCTCCGACGGTGACTCACGGCTGTAGGCGGTTGGCCCGAAGGGGAGGAGGACTAGAGGTGGGGCACCAGCCCCGGCTACTCGCGCGAACAGAGGCCAACGACGACAACCGATTGTTGGTTGTTGATTGCGCGCAGCGGCGACAACGCAGGTGCGCGAGAGAAAACGACAGAGAGAGAGAGGAAGAAAAATAAAACTTAGGTTTGATTAACTAAAACTTTAGTTTATATATCCAATTACCTCCCACTTTAATTGGGTATTCTAAATAAACTTTAAATCTCATTTATCTCCATAAATTCTAAAACATCTCATTTAAAATCCAAAAGATTCCAATAAATTTCATAAATTCATATATTTCCTGATATTTATTATCCACTAAAATATATTTATCTCCCATGAAATAATTTAATTATCTCAATCTTTAATTATTTTAAATCCTTAGCTATATTTTGGCATATTACAAGAAGAGTCAAGTAGGTTAAGGTTAACCGAATACTTGAAAGGGAATTGGAGGTTAAGCAAGGGCAAGACCAATGAGAAAGTTGACAAAAGAAGAAAATCCAAGTGGGTTAATGTTGACCGGACACGTGGTGTGAAAGTCTTGATGAGTGAAGCCTGTAAGTACCCCGTGGTAGTTTTGATATGATCAACCAAGTTAAGTTAAACTCTGTTGTAGTTTAATGTCTTGTGTCTAAGTGTCTAGGAACTTAGGAGCGCAAAAAGTTGAGCAAAAGACACAGTTAGTGAGAAGGACGACACGGGAGAGAGCCGACAGAATCGGTGTGTCCGAGGGATGAGGAGCTGCGGAAGAGTATGGTGGCGGATGAGAAGGAGACGCACGACATTTCTGAGGGATGAGATGCCAGAACAGAAGGTTGCTTGAGAAGGCCGAAAAATGGATTCGTGTAAGCCCTATTCTGGATGGCCAAAATCACCCAAACAAATGGAGCCAGAGTAGAAGACCTGGACAGGAAGTCAACCAAAAGTTGACTCTACTCCAAGTGCCCGGAGCTATTTTGGGCGCCTGAAGTCTGGGCGCCCGGATCACCCAAGGCAGCCAAGGTGCCTCGGGTACGAAGCCTGATCACGAGCTGGTTCAACCCGGTCCAGGCACCCGAACCCGATCCAGTCGCCCAAGTTAGAAATTTTATTGACAAGTCACATGTCACGATCTGTTACAACATGGATAAAATTCTATCGACACTTAGGTGCCTGGAACCCTTCCATGTGTCCGAAGCAAGGCTATAAATGCAGCCTTGATCTCAGTAGTTTAGAACAACACTTGTAAACAATTCTCTTTTCTGTTCTACTACTTGCTTATGAGTTGTTAACGTTATAAGAGGTTGACACCCCAAGGAGTTTTTTAGTGAGCTTTAACTGCCTTTGATTAACAATCTTCTGATTGCAAACCAAGTAAGTCTTTCTGTGTCTCTATCTTTAGTTAATTTACTTCTTATTTTTTTTGTACAAGTGTTTGGTTTAATTAAGCTATAAGTCCCGAAAGGTTTCCTTTTATATTTTTCAGGGCTATTCACTCCCCTCTAGCCTGCCGCTAAGGACCAACTAGTGGTATCATAACAAGGATGCATCAGAAAGACTAATCGTCGACTGAAGCAAAATTAATGGTCAAACCAAGCCTCATCCTACCAAAGTGTTGGTGCAATTTTCCTAGGTCAAGGTTGACCAGGTTGACTAAGCTTGAATTTGTTGGAGTGTATACTGAAAGCCTAAGCTTTGTAAATATTCATTATGAATAAAGAATCACATTTGGTCAAATTGTCTACATTTGTTTGTAGTTGTTCATCTAGTTTATATTGTAGATAACATAGTATGTGGTGTCACATGCAGAAGATGATGTTATCAGTACCTTATAAATTATAAACAGTAGCTCACGACCAGAATGGAAAGGAACAAACCATTAGAAGATCGTAGTGTAATTAGGTATTAGTTTATCTTAACTATATAATTACACTAGTACACTCAGAGTGTATTGAGTAGGACCATTTGAGGTCGTTCCTTTTATACTGACTTTATAAAGGAACAAAGACCTCAGTTATTATGGAAGTGTGTGCTCTTAATCCTAATATAATAACAAGCACATATATTTGATATTTATTTCTTTAATTTATCAATGAGTGAGATTTAGTTCGATGAATCAATAAGCTCGATAAATTGGGAAATGATATCACTTATAGTGTGTGTTGTTGATTATGGAAAGAAACTGTGTCCTAGAGATACTAGGTTGATAATGTCCCCAAGAGGAGCTCATAAGGATTGTCATGTTAAACCCTGCAGGTGGACTTAGTCCAAAATGACGATAAGGTTGAGTGGTACTACTCTTGGACTTAGATATTAATTAAATGAGTTGTCAGTAACTCACTTAATTAGTGGACATTCAATATCTTAAACACAGGGAGACTAACACGCTCATAATAAGAAGGAGCCCAAAAATGTAATTTGGGATTGGTGCGGTAGTTCAATGATAGTTCTCTAGTGGAATGAATTATCATTGATAAAATTAAGTTGTGTGTTCGGGGCGAACACGGGATGCTTAATTTTATCGGGAGACCAAAACCAATTCCTCCTCTCGGTCCCTATCGTAGCCTCTTATTTATAGAGTTCTATATCCACCTATACCCACCTTCTATACCCACCCAATAGGGGCCGGCCAAGCTAGCTTGGGAACAAGCTAGGGCCGGCCTAGGTATAAAATTGGGTGGCCGGCCCTAGCTTGAACCCAAGCTAGTAGGGCCGGCCAAATTAAATTAAAAGAGAAATTTAATTTTAATTTTTATTATTATGTGGAAGATATAATTTAAAGAGAATTAAAATTAAAATATCTCTCTTGTAAAAATATCTACAAAAGATTAAAGAAAGAGATTAGATCTCTTTCCTTATTTGTAGATTGGAGAGATGTTTTATTTTCTCTTTAAAAATTATTCACATGTTGATAAAATTAAAATTATAGAAATTTCCTTTTATCAACCATGAAGAGATTTTAAAGAGAAATTTTATTTTTTTAAAATTTCCGGAAACAAATTAGGAAGTTTTAATTGTTGATTAAAACTTGTCCAATTTGTTCTCCAATGATGTGACCGGCCATGAGATTGTAATTTGGGAAATTTTATTTTATTTTTTTCAATTAAATCATGTCAAGGAAATTGAGGAAATTTTATTGTAATTAAATTTCCTAATTTGCCTAGGCCAAGGAATATAAAAGAAGGGGTGATGGTGCCTTCATGAGACACAACATCTATTATTCCTCTCCCTCTTTTGTTCCTTGGTGTGGCCGGCCATCCTCTCCCTCTCTTCCTCTTGTGGTGGTCGAACCCTTCTCTTCCATTGGAGCTCTTGTGGTGGCCGGATACTACTCGGAGAAGAAGAAGAAGAAGGAGAGAAAGCTAGCATCTCTTGGAGCTTGGTTAGTATTTTGGTTTTCCTCCTTGGTGAAGTTTTTCCTTTGTGGCCGAACCTTGCTTGGAGGAGAAGAAGGTGGTTGGTGGTTTCTCATCTCGGAAGATCGTTGCCCACACAACGTTCGAGGTTAGAAGAGGAATACGGTAGAAGATCAAGAGGTTTTTTTTCTACAAGGTATAACTAGTAATTTTTCTTTCCGCATCATGCTAGTTATTTATGGAAATAATACCAAATACAAGAGGCTTACGTTCTAGAATTTCGAATATGTTTTTCCGAAGTTGTGTTCTTTTGTTTTTTCTTTTCCTTGTGATTTGATTGTTCTCTTTGGTTAACCTAAAGTTATTTTAGGAAATTAAATATTATCTTTCTATAAAAGGTTTTGTCTAGTCGGTGGTGGTTGCTCCCATATCCAAGAAGGTCATGTGCCTCGCCACGTCAGTACTGGGAACCAATTATGGAAATTAATATTTAATGGAATTAATAACTTAAGGAGACTTGGGTCGAACTTGTTAAGTTCCGCAGGAGATCCAAGTCAAAACCTAAAAGAACAAATAGATTAAGTTTTGGATCAAACGTGTTATGTTCCGCATGGCGATCCAAAATTTAATTTAAAAGAACACATGGTAGCCAGGAAAAGGTTCAGACCTTTGTACAAAATTTTTGTACAGTGGAACCTATAGGTTTTCCGAGTAGCAACCAACAATTGGTATCAGAGCTAGGGTTTTGCCTCTGTGTATTTGGTATTTAGTTTAATTATGCACATGTCATACATAATTTAGGCAGGATAATAGTAGGATGTGCTAACTTTGTGGATGCAGGATCCAACTATTATGGCTTTTAGTTATTATGTGTGTGATTGGACCCTTGGACATGTCAAGGGCATTAATATGTGTGTGCATGATTGTATTAAAATACAGTAGGAGCTGTATTTAGTTTTTATTAGGATTTTATTTTTGATCTAGATACATGTACATTCCTTTTATGGAATATAGGATCAAAATGTAAAATTCTATTTATGTCGCGGATCAAATCTTGCAAAGCGTGGAACCTTGTAAGGACCAGAGGCGCAGCGGAACTAGGAGCAAGATGGATGCGACAGCTAGACCCGGAGGCGGTGGCCAAATATGGCAGCAGCTTGGGATGACAACACACGGAGGACAATTAGAGATAAAAGCCATAATAGTTGAAAATTAAATTTTCTATTTATTGCTTTTATATTGTGCTGTGTGTGCATGTTAGTTTACAAGTATTAAGTAGGCTAGCATAGTTAAAATTACTCATTTATAAATAACTAAGTGGGAGAGGGATTTTTAAATAAATCTCATGGTCTCCATTACTGGTTTGTAAGTGATGCAAACAAGCTTGCGCGTTGGCTCTGAGTGCCTTCCTCCATAACGGATGAGCTTGTTTGTGGATCACTAGAACAGACTTCCATTTTTGGATGACTATAGGAAATTAATTAAGAGCGTGTGTTCTTCCCCAACGGAAGGAGCATAATCTTATTAATGGACTTAGTGTCAAGTAATAGTACACACTTAGACACATCTAATAGTATCCTCCCCAACGGAGTCACTATTATTATTTGTGTGACCAAATAATACCAACTATTAATTTTATTTGTCAAAAAGTTAGGTTGACAAGATAATAAAATTAATGGGTTAAAACCCTCCTTTTACAAATGTTGAATTTGTATACGTCCACACTAACGTGGCATACAAAATTCACGGTGTGATGAGGTGTTGGTTAATTTAAAATAGTATTGTTTGAGGAATCAATATTATTCTAAATTTAGAGTTCTGACCAAAAGTTATTTGTGATTCTTAGGATGACTTTCAACCCACTGTCCATCATACTTCAACAAAATAGACTTACTGGACCTAATTACATAGATTGGAAAAGGAACCCGGACATTGTTCTTACTGCTTAAATTTGTATTGACTGAACCTTGTCCCGATGCACCCATCGGTGAATCAACCCAAGAGGAGATTGAATATCATAAGAGATGGGTAAAGGCGATGAGATGGCGCGGTGTTACATTTTGACTTCAATGTCAAATGTATTGCAACATCAAGATTTAACCAACAACTTATGATATTATGAACAATCTCAAGGAACTCTTTGGTCATCGTGATAGGGCTTCTAGACAAGAAGCTATGAGAAAGATAATGACACCACCATGCAAGAGGGTACTCTGTGAGGATCATATCCTAAAGATGATGGCTTATCCGAATGAGATACAAATCCTTGGAGGAGAAATTGATGGGAAATCCAGATCGATATGATCCTCCAAACGCTACCTAGAAGTTTTGAGCGGTTCCGTTTGAACTATAATATGAATAAGAGGATTTATTCATTAGGGAACTACTAACAATGCAGCCGAAGGATTATTTCGTCACAATTCTCAAATTCACTATCGAAAATGGTTCTACTTCTAAACCGAGAGGAAGAAGAAGAAGAAACAAGTGGTTCAACAAAGAAAGTGAATAAATCTCAGTGTAAGAATGCTGGTGTGAAGAAGCCAAGGGCAAGTGCTTCATCTGCAAACAGTCAGGGCATTGGAAGGCGGACTGTCCTCGTAGGAATCAGAACAACAAAGGTATATCTCATGCTCTAGTTGTTGAAACATGTTTAGCGGTGTTATCTACCAGCACCTGGTGTGTAGATACAGGAGCCACTGATCATGTCTGTAATTCCTTGCAGGGGTTTCAGGAAACCCGACAACTAACTGAAGGAGAGATTATCGTCTACATGGGCAATGCTACTAAGGTGGCGGCTGTTGCAGTGGGAGATGTCTACTTATCTTTTAGTAGAAATAGAAATTTGATTTTAAGAAATTGTCTTTATGTACCCAGTTTTAGAAAGAATTTAATTTCAGTTTCTAAACTGTTTTTAGATGGATATTCAGTTTCTTTCAGTAACGATGTAGTTATTAAAAGAAATAAAGTGATTATCTGTTCTGGTGCATTAGTTGGCAATTTGTATACTTTAAATCCAATTTCTTCCACAAAGCAAAACATGGAAATTTATAATTCATCTTCTAACTCAAATAAGAGAAAAGAACCTTCAGAAATGAACCAAGCATATCTTTGGCATCTAAGGCTTGGTCATATTAACTTAAGTAGGATTCAGAGGCTTATAGCCGATGGACTTTTGGGTTCATTAGAGTTGGAAAATTTTCCAACTTGTGAATCTTGCTTGGAAGGTAAAATGACCAAGAGGCCTTTTAAGGCCAAGGGGTATAGAGCCAAAGAAGTGTTAGAATTGGTTCACTCTGATTTGTGTGGTCCTATGTCTGTCCAGGCAAGAGGAGGTTTTGAATATTTTGTCTCTTTCATAGACGATTATTCAAGATACGGATATATTTACCTAATGCGCCGCAAGTCCGAGTGCTTTGATAAGTTCAAAGAATACAAGGCTGATGTGGAAAAACGATTAGGTAAAAGTATCAAGACACTACGATCTGATCGTGGTGGCGAATACCTCTTAGGAGAGTTTAGAAATTACTTATCAGAGGTCGGGATTCAATCCCAATTGTTCGCACTGGAACACCCCAACAGAATGGTGTAGCAGAACGAAGGAATAGGACTCTTATGGAGATGGTTAGATTGATGATGAGTTATTCAGAATTACCAAATTCGTTTTGGGGATATGCTCTGGAAACAGCAGTGTATGTTTTGAACTTAGTACCTTCTAAATCAGTTTCTTCTACTCCCATGGAATTGTGGAATGGGCGAAAACCCAGTCTAAGACATATTCGGATTTGGGGTAGTCCAGCACATGTGCTGAAACCAGATGCTGATAAGTTAGAATCCCGTACAGAAGTTCGCGTATTTGTAGGATATCCCAAAGGAACGAAAGGTGGTTTATTTTATAGTCCTAAAGACCAGAAGGTCATTGTTAGCACCAATGCCCAGTTTTTAGAAGAAGACTATATAATGGATCACAAGCCTAGTAGCAAAGTAGTTTTAGAAGAAATTAGAGAGGACACGTCTACTTCAGTACCAACAGTACAAGATGAAGTACCACAAGAGACTGCAACACGTGTCACACATGATACACAACCACATACAGTGCCTCGTCGTAGTGGGAGGGTTGTAAGGCAACCTGAAAGATTCATGTTTTTGGGAGAATCTTCAGATTTGATCCCGGGTAAACATGAACCTGATCCCCGGACATATGACGAAGCACTCCAAGATATAGATGCAGTATCTTGACAAAAGGCAATGAATTCTGAAATAGAGTCTATGTACTCTAATAAGGTCTGGGAGCTTGTAGAACCACCTGATGGTGTAAAAGCCGTTGGATGCAAGTGGATCTACAAAAGGAAAAGAGGGACAGACGGGAAGGTAGAAACCTTTAAAGCTAGGCTTGTTGCGAAAGGGTACACTCAGAAAGAGGGAATAGATTATGAGGAGACCTTTTCACCGGTAGCCATGCTTAAGTCTATCCGGATACTCTTATCCATTGCTGCTCATATGGATTATGAGATTTGGCAAATGGATGTCAAGACAACTTTCCTTAATGGAAGTCTTGAAGAAAACATCCATATGAAGCAACCAGAAGGGTTCATTGAAAAGGGCAAAGAGCATCTAGTGTGCAAGCTCAATCGGTCCATTTATGGATTAAAGCAAGCTTCAAGATCTTGGAACATCCGGTTTAATGAAGTAATCCAGTCATATGGATTTATTCAAAGTCCGGATGAGTCTTGTGTATATAAGAAGTGTAACGGAAACGTGGTGGTATTTCTTGTACTATACGTAGATGATATTTTGTTAATTGGCAACAATGTCAAGGTATTATCAGACGTAAGGGTATGGTTGTCCAAACAATTTGATATGAAGGACTTAGGAGAATGTGCACACATTCTTGGGATCAAAGTTATAAGGGATCGTAAGAAAAGAATGTTGTGTCTGTCCCAAGCTTCATATATAGATACAATCCTTGCTCGTTTTAGCATGCAGGATTCCAAGAAAGGTTTCTTACCTTTTAGACATGGAGTAGCTCTATCTAAAGAGATGTCTCCAAAGACATTGAAAGAGATAGAGGACATGAAAGCAGTTCCTTATGCTGTAGGAAGCCTAATGTATGCAATGCTATATGTGAGACCGGATATCTGTTTTGTCGTGGTCAGATATCGAAGTAACCCAGACAAGGACATTGGACTGCGGTAAAGTATATATTAAAGTACCGAGAAGGACTAGAGATTATATGCTAGTTTACCAAGCACGATCCGCTCCTGTGGGTTACACTGATTGATTTCCAATCGAGATAGGGATAATGAAGTCTACATCGGGCTATGTGTTTACTTTAGGAGGTGGAGCCATTTCATGGAGGAGCGTTAAGCGAAATGCGTTTGGACTCAACCATGGAAGCTGAATATGTAGCGCCTTGAGGCTAAAGAAGCAGTATGGCTCAGGAACTTTCTAATGGACTTAGATGTGATTCCTGGTTTGCCTAAAATCATCACAATTTATTGTGATAATAGTGGTGCAGTTGCAAACTCGAAGGAACCACGAGCCCATAAGGCAAGTAAACATATAGAGCGCAAGTACCACCTGATACGAGATATCGTGAAGCGAGGAGAAGTTGTCATCGCCAAGATTGCATCAGCAGATAACCTGGCAGATCCTTTCACTAAGGCCCTTCCGGCGAAAGCTTTCGATCAGCATGTGGAGGGAATGGGAATTAGATGTATGGTAGAAGATATGGCAGCTTAGTCATTAGTATAAGTGGGAGATTGTTGGAGTGTATACTGAAAGCCTAAGCTTTGTAAACATTCATTATGAATAAAGAATCACATTTGGTCAAATTGTCTACATTTGTTTGTAGTTGTTCATATAGTTTATATTGTAGATAACCTAGTATGTGGTGTCACATGCAGAAGATGATGTTATCAGTACCTTATAAATTATAAACAGTAGCTCACGACCAGAATGGAAAGGAACAAACCATTAGAAGGTCGTAGTGTAATTAGGTATTAGTTTATCTTAACTATATAATTACACTAGTACACTCAGAGTGTATTGAGTAGGACCATTTGAGGTCGTTCCTTTTATACTGACTTTATAAAGGAACAAAGACCTCAGTTATTATGGAAGTGTGTGCTCTTAATTCTAATATAATAACAAGCACATATATTTGATATTTATTTCTTTAATTTATCAATGGGTGAGATTTAGTTCGATGAATCAATAAGCCCGATAAATTGGGAAATGATATCACTTATAGTGTGTGTTGTTGATTATGGAAGGAAACTGTATCCTAGAGATACTAGGTTGATAATGTCCCCAAGAGAAGCTCATAAGGATTGTCATGTTAAACCCTGCAGGTGGACTTAGTCCAATATGACGATAAGGTTGAGTGGTACTACTCTTGGACTTAGATATTAATTAAATGAGTTGTCAGTAACTCACTTAATTAGTGGACATTCGATATCTTAAACACAGGGAGACTAACACGCTCATAATAAGAAGGAGCCCAAAAATATAATTTGGGATTGGTGCGGTAGTTCAATGATAGTTCTCTAGTGGAATGAATTATCATTGATAAAATTAAGTTGTGTGTTCGGGCCGAACACGGGATGCTTAATTTTATCGGGAGACCAAAACCAATTCCTCCTCTCGGTCCCTATCGTAGCCTCTTATTTATAGAGTTCTATACCCACCTATACCCACCTTCTATACCCACCCAATAGGGGCCGGCCAAGCTAGCTTGGGAACAAGCTAGGGTCGACCTAGGTATAAAATTGGGTGGCCGGCCCTAGCTTGAACCCAAGCTAGTAGGGCCGGCCAAATTAAATTAAAAGAGAAATTTAATTTTAATTTTTATTATTATGTGGAAGATATAATTTAAAGAGAATTAAAATTAAAATATCTCTCTTGTAAAATATCTACAAAAGATTAAAGAAAGAGATTAGATCTCTTTCCTTATTTGTAGATTGGAGAGATGTTTTATTTTCTCTTTAAAAATTATTCACATGTTGATAAAATTAAAATTATAGAAATTTCCTTTTATCAACCATGAAGAGATTTTAAAGAGAAATTTTATTTTTTAAAATTTCCGGAAACAAATTAGGAAGTTTTAATTGTTGATTAAAACTTGTCCAATTTGTTCTCCAATGATGTGGTCGGCCATGAGATTGTAATTTGGGAAATTTTATTTTATTTTTCTCAATTAAATCATGTCAAGAAAATTGAGGAAATTTTATTGTAATTAAATTTCCTAATTTGCCTAGGCCAAGGAATATAAAAGAAGGGGTGAGGGTGCCTTCATGAGACACAACATCTATTATTCCTCTCCCTCTTTTGTTCCTTGGTGTGGCCGGCCATCCTCTCCCTCTCTTCCTCTTGTGGTGGCCGAACCCTTCTCTTCCATTGGAGCTCTTGTGGTGGCCGGATACTACTCGGAGAAGAAGAAGAAGAAGGAGAGAAAGCTAGCATCTCTTGGAGCTTGGTTAGTATTTTGGTTTTCCTCCTTGGTGAAGTTTTTCCTTTGTGGCCGAACCTTGCTTGGAGGAGAAGAAGGTGGTTGGTGGTTTCTCATCTCGGAAGATCGTTGCCCACACAACGTTCGAGGTTAGAAGAGGAATATGGTAGAAGATCAAGAGGTTTTTTTTCTACAAGGTATAACTAGTAATTTTTCTTTCCGCATCATGCTAGTTATTTATGGAAATAATACCAAATACAAGAGGCTTACGTTCTAGAATTTCGAATATGTTTTTCCGAAGTTGTGTTCTTTTGTTTTTTCTTTTCCTTGTGATTTGATTGTTCTCTTTGGTTAACCTAAAGTTATTTTAGGAAATTAAATATTATCTTTCTATAAAAGGTTTTGTCTAGTCGGTGGTGGTTGCTCCCATATCCAAGAAGGCCATGTGCCTCGCCACGTCAGTACTGGGAACCAATTATGAAAATTAATATTTAATGGAATTAATAACTTAAGGAGACTTGGGTCGAACGTGTTAAGTTCCGCAGGAGATCCAAGTCAAAACCTAAAAGAACAAATAGATTAAGTTTTGGATCAAACGTGTTAAGTTCTGCAGGCGATCCAAAATTTAATTTAAAAGAACACATGGTAGCTAGGAAAAGGTTCAGACATTTGTACAAAATTTTTGTACAGTGGAACATATAGGTTTTCCGAGTAGCAACCAACAAAATTGACTCAAGCTTGAGTCGTAATGTGCGAGTTTTGATGTTTGACAATGTATGAAGATTATTTTAACATGTATGAAGATTGCAGAAGCAATCGTCCATTTGGGGAGATTGGTCAAGGTTAACCAATTTAATAGGAAGAAGAGTCAAGTAAGTCAAGGTTGACCGGATACTTGACTGGGAAGTCCTAATTGGAGATGAAGATTGGTATTAGATGAAAATCCAAGTGGGTCAGTATTTGACCAGACACTTGGTGGGAAAGTCCTGGTGAGTGAAGCCAAGAAGCAGGAAAGTCCTATGAGTGAAGCTAGGAAGATGGAAATCCTAGTGAGTGGAGCTAGGTGAAAACCCTAGTGAGTGCAGCTAGGCAGTAAGAAAGTCCTGACGAGTGAAGTCAGACAATGAAAATCAAAGTGGGTCAAGGATGACCGGACATCTGGTGATTGGAAGTTCAAGTAGGTCAAAGGATTGACCGGATACTTGACACAAGGAGAAAAGTCTAAGTGGGTCAAGGGATTGACCGGACGCTTGGTGAAGAAGTCCCAATAGATCAAGGTTGACCAAATGCTAGGCAATTGTTGGGGTTGCAAGGTTGCAAACATAGTCCCATATTAGAAACACATGGGAAAGATCATGGGTTTATAAGAGAAAAGATATCTCCATTGGCATGAGGCCTTTTGGGGAGAGCCCAAGAGCAAAACCATGAGGGCTTAGGCCCAAAGTGGACAATATCATGCTATTGTGGATATATCTAAATTCTTTTCGATCCAACAGCAATGAGTGTTGGAGCAATCCCAATGGTCCATCCGACCATGTATTTTGGTGTTTGGTTAAAGGGTTTAAGTTAGTTTCACCCTTGCATTTGATATGTGTATTTGAGTTGTGCAGGTTTGCAGGATACACATATGACTCAGCTTGATGGCTTCGGGTCCGGTGAAGGATGGAGTATCCGAGGGACCATAGACAAGACAGTAAGGATAAGAGCCGAGGGAAGTGCACTTCGAGGCATAAGTGAAGGATGACATTGGAACGAGCTGCGGGCTTGAATGCATCCGAGGGACGAGAGCCAAAGGAAGAAGGTTATAACAAAAAAAAATTGAAATTTGGAAAAATTATGTTTTTGTAGTCTTTTTAAATCAAAATTTATTTTCCCAATTAAGAATTTTTTTAAAAGATGTATAGAAGTTAAATATTTTTGTAAAAATTTATGTTAGTCAAAAAAAAAAAAAATTATCTTGTAGCACAGAAAAAATTTAACTCAAATTGTGAACAGTAAGTATAGGAAATAATTAAATTTTGCAAGTAAAAAGTTGAATTAAATTTGTATTTGATGCATACATAACAATAAATTTAAACTAAGTTGGATTTATGAACCGAAAATAAGTTCCTATCTATTATATTTATCAAAAATTTCTCTGAGATATATTTTCTAAATACTTTTACAATTTGTTCTCTATGGTTCCTAATATACCAATTAAGTCCATTATAATTTTTAAAATTTGAAAATTTTGAACATGCATTATTCTTTTTTAAGGATCCTATTTGTTCTTTTAACTTAGAATTTTCCATTTGAACTTTGTCAAAAAGTTCTAATGTATTTGAAAGCATTAGATAATTTTTTTAATTAAATGTTTCACAGTTAATAATTAAACATTTATTTTAATAATTAGCTTCCAGACTGTGGCGATGCACTAGGCTTTCTTGGTTATTGGAACAACAACTACTTATAGACAAAGTCTTTTAATGAAAGTAAATATTTAATTTTCTCTCTGAAAGTTCAAAAAATCAATTAATCTAAATATGATTTTGGAACCCAAAATAGATTCCTTCCTACAGGATTAATCAAAAATTTCTTAGGAATATATTTCTATGATATTTCCCTAATTTGACCCTTATGGTATTTAAAATGTCAATTTAAACCATTATATCTTCAAATATTTTGAACATGTGAGCATGCACGTTCCTTTAAATATTCTATTTCTGTTTTTAATTTTTAATTTTAATTTTTTATTTTGTTGAGATCTTCAAATCAACAAGATATAACTAAGGTTGATTTTAACTCTTTATTTTATTTTTCTAACTTACAATAAGTTTTCGATAACATTTTTATGAGCTGAAATAATTTGTCAGGAGGAAGAGACCGTACCTGACTTACCTTGACGATCCCGTAATCTGAAGCTCCCCCTAAAGTGTTACTTTCTTCTGATGTCGCTCCCCCTTCATTGATGCTCTCGATGCTCATTTAGGACAAGCTTGCTTTGTCTTCGTCTTCTTGGTGACTTGCCTCTAGCACAAGTACGGCGAGGGCTTCTATCTTCGATTCATACGTGTTTCATCCCACGTCGCTTTTAGATTATACTTAGTCTGGGATGACTTCTTGTTCTTCTCCTTGTCCTTGTTCTTGTCCTTGCTCTTTAATTTAGGACAGTTGTCTTTCACGTGCCTTCATTGCAGTAGTAGTGTCTTATTTTTCTTTTCCTTCTATTACCCTGCAATTGATTAAATTTATTAATTTTAAATAATTTTTTAAATTTTCTTACCATGAGTGTTGTTTCATCATCATCGAGAGAAGATTCAGAATCTTGTTCATCCGTTTTTGCCTTTAAGGTAATGTTGCGCTTTAGCTCCTTCTTCATATTTGCACATATTGTTTCATGGACTTCAATGTTGGAACCCCAAGGTTGTTTTGGTGCGATCAACAAGTTAAGTTAGGTCCTGTGTGTTTCTAACCTTGTGTCTAAGTGTGCAGGAGCTTAGGAACACAGGTACTCGAGCGGAAGACGCAGCTAGCGAGAAAGACGACAGTCCGAGGGACGAGGTGCTGCGGAAGAGTACACCGGCGGACGAGAAGGAAGTGCGCGCGGTAGTTCCGAGGTACGAAAGTCGGAGCAGAAGATTGCTCGGGGAGCAAGAGACGCAGCTAGCGCGAAGGTCGGCACGGGGTGTGACCGAGGGACGAAGTCTGCGGATGAGTACGCTGGTGGACGAGAAGGGACACGCGGCAATTCCGAGGGACGAGAAGCCGGAGGGAAGCATGCTCGAGAAGACCGAAAGATGGGTTCGGGTGAGCCCTATTCCGGATGTCAGAGATCACCCAAGCAAGCGGAGCCGGAGTAGAAAGACCCGGAACAGAGGCGAGCTGAACCGGAGAAGAGAGCACGGACCAAAAGTCAACTGGGTTAACTTTTGGCTCCGGGGCGCCCGGAGCTGTCCGGGGCGCCCGGAACCCTTCCGAGCGCCCGAAAGTGACTTTTTCACAGGATCGAGCTTTGACTCGATCCAACCGTTGGGGGATAAATTTTATCCCCCCCAGGGCGCCCGGAACCCTTCCAGGCGCCCCGACCAAGGCTATAAATATAGCCTTGGTCCAGAAGCTTTTCATCAGTTCAGAAATTGTAACAACACTTGTGTGCTTCCACTGCTTTGATTAGCTTCTTTCTTTTTGTGCCTACACTGCTGTAAACGAGGCTTCTCCGCCTGAAGGAGTTCTTAGTGCAACCATCTTCCTTGGATTAACAACCTCCTCGGTTGTAACCAAGTCAAATCCGGTGCCTCGTTTTTTATGCTTTATTTTCTGCTTAATCTATTTTTCAAGTGTTAGCTTAATTGTTCGAGAAAGGGTTGTGTTTTATTCAGGGCTATTCAACCCCCCTTCTAGCCGGCCCAACGGTCCTATAAGTGGTATCAGAGCCGAGGCGCTTTAGGAGGACTAACCGCCGAACGAAGCAACGTCATGGCCGGACCAAGCATCCATCCGCCGAAATACGAAGGGGACTTCTCTACGTGGAAAAAACTAATGCAGGTATTTCTTACAACAGATATTGAACTATTTTTAACAATGAAATTTGGCTTTGAAGCTCCAGGGGACAAGGAAATAGATAAATGGACAAAAAAGGAGCAGGCTGACTTCGTGGCGAACGGCAAAGCAGAGTACCATCTGCTAAGCGTTCTTCCGCCTCAAGAAGTCAACAGGATCGGTAAATACAACTCCACAAAGGAACTTTGGGAGAAGTTCCTCGAGCTGCACGAAGGTACGTCCGAAGCCAAACTCGCTAGACGAGATCTGCTTCGCAATCAGCTCACTAGCCTGCGACTTGGGGAAGATGAGACAGTCGCACATCTGCACTCCAGAATAAAAGAAATCATCACCGGACTCACGAATCTCGGAGAAAAGGTAAGTAATCGAGATTCGCTCAGGTACGCCTTAAATTCATTTCCAAGAAATTCAAAATGGGCATCACTAGTAGATGCTTTTTACATTTCGAAGGACTTAGAAAAAATTTCATTAGAAGAATTTTTTTCAACATTTGAAGTGCATGAGACAAGATGTGCAAGAATGAAGGAGCCCAAGAACAACGTCGCCCTCAAAGCTTCGAGAGACGAACCTGAGTCGGAATCTTCTCTCGACGACGAGGAAATGGTAATGATGGTAAGAAGATTCAAGAAACTTTGTAAATCCAGATCTACTAACCATCCGCAGGGGAAGAAGAAAAGGACGATCCGCTGCTATCATTGCGACGAAGAAGGGCACGTCAAGGACAATTGCCCCAAGCTGAAGAGCAAGAACAAGGAAAAGGATAAGAAGCATATCCAAAAGCGAAAAGCCCTAAAGGCGACGTGGGATGATACGTCGTCGGAGTCGGAAGTCGAGGCATTCTCCGGACTTGCTCTAATGGCAAGTCATCAAAACGACGACTGCGAGTCAAGCTCTTCCGAAATGAGCATCGAGAGCATCGATGAAGGGGGAGCGTCGTCAGAAGAAAGCAGCAGTTCAGGGGGAGACACGGAAACGAACTCGATAAGGTAAGTCAGGTACGTTCTCTTCCTCCCGATAAACTTTATAAATTTGTTAAGTTATTAACTAAAGACTACTGTAAATTAGAAAAAGAAATAAAAAATTTAAAAATAATTTTAGCTAAGTCTTGCCCTCTAGAAGAATTAGATAAATCAAAATTGGAAAATGAAAAATTGAAACTTGAAAATAATGACTTGAAAATTCAAGTAGATAATTTGAAAAACCATGCATGTTCATTTAAAACCAATGGTAGAAGATTTAAAATTTAAATTGGTACTTTAAATATCACCCTGGACAAATTAGGAACATTTCAAGAAAATATATTCCTAAAAACGTTTTAGTTAATCCAGTAGGTTGGAACCTATATTGGGTTCCTAAATCATGCTTAAACTGAATTTTAAAATTAAAATTAGCGCTTTAAGTGAGAAAATTAAACAAAGAATTTCTTTATGAGGCTTTGTCAAGGAAGTGGTTGTTGCTCCAATAACCAAGAAGGCCTCGTGCCTCGCCACGACCTGGAAGTCAAAATATTGAAATAAATGTTTAATTAACTTACTAATGAAGCATTAATACAAGAATTAATTAGTGCTTTAAAAAGGGTTATTCAAAACATTTTATTTCAATTTAGAAATTTACTTACTTAGAAATTTTTAATTACCTAGTCATTTATATGCTTAAACATTCTCAAAAATCATTCTTTCTTAAGTTAAAAGATTTTCTGAAATTAGAAATTTATGCTCAAATTACTTAGAATTTTTTTTTAAGTTAGAAATATTTTTTTTTTTAAAAAAAATATTGACTTAGATTATTTCTCTTGGAACCCCATTTTTTTTGTGATCAAAGGGGGAGAAGGGAAAGTATAAGTCTAGGGGGAGGTAGATAGATTTAATTTTTTGTCTATCTTTTTTACTGAGGTAGATAGAGTTATTTTTTTCCTATCTTTTTGTACTTAAATTGCAAATTAAGTTAAGTTACTTAATTTTATTTAAAGTCTATTTTACCCTAGCTTAACTTGGGTTGATCACACCAAAAAGGGGGAGATTTTTGGAACCCCAAGGTTGTTTTGGTGTGATCAACAAGTTAAGTTAGGTCCTGTGTGTTTCTAACCTTGTGTCTAAGTGTGCAGGAGCTTAGGAACACAGGTACTCGAGCGGAAGACGCAGCTAGCGAGAAGGACGACAGTCCGAGGGACGAGGTGCTGCGGAAGAGTACACCGGCGGACGAGAAGGAAGTGCGCGCGGTAGTTCCGAGGTACGAAAGTCGGAGCAGAAGATTTCTCGGGGAGCAAGAGACGCAGCTAGCGTGAAGGTCGGCACGGGGTGCGACCGAGGGACGAAGTCTGCGGATGAGTACGCTAGTGGACGAGAAGGGACACGCGGCAATTCCGAGGGACGAGAAGCCGGAGGGAAGCATGCTCGAGAAGACCGGAAGATGGGTTCGGGTGAGCCCTATTCCGGATGTCAGAGATCACCCAAACAAGCGGAGCCGGAGCAGAAAGACCCGGACCAGAGGCGAGCTGAACCGGAGAAGAGAGCACGGACCAAAAGTCAACTGGGTTGACTTTTGGCTCCGGGGCGCCCGGAACTGTCCGGGGCGCCCGGAGCTGTCCGGGGCGCCCGGAAGTGACTTTTTCACAGGATCGAGCTTTGACTCGATCCAACCGTTGGGGGATAAATTTTATCCCCCCCAGGGCGCCCGGAACCCTTCCAGGCGCTCCGACCAAGGCTGTAAATATAGCCTTGGTCCAGAAGCTTTTCATCAGTTCAGAAATTGTAACAACACTTGTGTGCTTCCACTGCTTTGATTAGCTTCTTTCTTTTTGTGCCTACACTGCTGTAAACGAGGCTTCTCCGCCTGAAGGAGTTCTTAGTGCAACCATCTTCCTTGGATTAACAACCTCCCCGGTTGTAACCAAGTCAAATCCGGTGCCTCGTTTTTTATGCTTTATTTTCTGCTTAATCTATTTTTCAAGTGTTAGCTTAATTGTTCGAGAAAGGGTTATGTTTTATTCAGGGCTATTCAACCCCCCCTTCTAGCTGGCCCAAGGGTCCTACATTCAAATGTTAAAAATAATTCTTCTAAAGTACTTAATTCTAAATCCTTAGATATATAATAAGCATATACTAATGATGCCCATTCAATAGTCCTAGGAAATGTGTTAAGCACGTACCTTAGTGAATCTTGGTTGCTTACCTTTTCTCCAAGATTCGAGAGTCCGGTGAGAGTTCTATTGGTGCAGCGGAGGCCGGCAAGAGGGGGGGTGAATTGCTCCTGAAAAAAAAATAAATATACCCTCCTCGTACTTTCAACTCAATTAGTGCAATAGTTAAATAAAACATTAAAAGAAAGACACAGGAGAATTAACCTGGTTACAACCAAGGAGGTTGTTAATCTAGGGCAGTAGAAAAAGCGCAGTAAAAAAAATCTCCTTTGCTGAAGGCGGAGAAGCCTTTTACACTTTCAAAAGCTCAGAACTATTGCTAGGAAACACTACAGATTGAATGCTTGAGTTGATTTTAAATTCCTAGCTCCAGGGGCCTTTATATAGGTCCTAGAAATCCTATCCCGAGGCTCCAAGGCGCCTCCAACGAGGGTCCAAGGCGCCTCCATGGGAGTCAGCGGATAAAACTTTATCCGCGCGCAGAACGGTCACTTTGACTGGTTGAAGGCGCCTCCAACCTGGTTGAAGGCGCCTCCAACCTGGCTGAAGGCGCCTTCAACCTGGTTGAAGGCGCCTTCAAGCTGGAGGCGCCTCCAAGCTGGCAGCTCAGCTCCTTTGACTTCGTTTCCAGCTTGTTGCGACTTCCGATGCTCCGATCTTTTGGGTGATTGTGGCCAACCGAAATAGGACTCACCCGAACCCAATTTCCTGCCTTCCTCGAGCAGCCTTCCATCCCGGCTTAACGTCCCTCGAACGCCGCGCATGCTCTTCACGCCCACTGGAGTACTCTTCCGCAGCTCTCTCATCCTTCGGACGCACCGAGCCCGTCGGCTCCCTTCCCGTGCCGTCCTTCTCGCTAGCTGCGTCTTCCGCTCGACTTCTTGTGCTCCTAAGCTCCTGCACACTTAGACACAGAGATCAAATACAACGCAGGACCTAACCAACTTGGTTGATCACATCAAAACTATCACAGCGTCCAACAAGTTCCTTTATTCTTGAGTGAAGGTGTGCAACGATTTCTCCTTCTTCTAATTTGATGTTGCTGATCTGGTTCCTGAACAGATCTCGTCTCGTGAGTTATGCCTCAGAGGTTCCTTCATATAGTTCTAGGAATTTCTCCTAGAGCTCCTTGGTAGACTCATAGGCTCTGATCTGGTTGACTTCTTGTGACGATAAGATGCTCAACAGATGGAACTCTGCTTTTTCATTTGCCACGAAGTCGGCTTGCTCCTTCTTCGTCCATTGGTATTCTTCTTTACCCTCAGGTGCTACAAAACTAAATTTCATTATTAAAAGTAAATCATAATCTGTCTTAAAGAATACCTCCATCTTTTTTCCCAGCTCGCGAATTCCCCCTCGAGCTTCGGTGGGTTGATGCTCAATCCAGCCATCTCTTGTATTTCGTTCGACGGTTAGTCCTCCTAAAGTTGTTGAGATCTAATACTACTTGTTGGTCACTCGGCAACCGATTAGAGGGGATGAATAGTCTGCACAATAAAACCAAACCCTTCTCGACTTTATAACTATTTTAACATAAATACTTGTACAAAAGAAAACTAATCAAAGAAAGAAGAGACTCAGAGAATTTACTTGGTTACAACCGGGGAGTTTGTTTGTAAGGTCTCACGAGCGTTAATCAAGGAATTTAGTTACAAAATTTTTTAAAGTCTCACGAGCGTTAATTAAGGAATTTGTCTATAAAATTTTCTATAAATTTTAGGGGTTTCTCAAGATTTTTAATGATCTGGTACGATACGTTTCAAGGAGATAGAACTATTAAGCTTGATGGAAGTATATGATACCTAATTAAGTTAGGATTTGATTGACCTTAATTACCCTAGGTTAGAGTTAATTGACCTAGTATAAAAGCCCAAATTCCACTGATTCCCTTGCTCCTCCCTCACTGTTCCTCCCTCAAATCGCTGACACCTTCCTCACTCTCACCTCGCTGTCGCCGACCCAGCTCACCACCGGTTTTCGAGACTCAACCAAGTGCCACCCCATGTGGGCAATCCCTCCGAGGGCATCGCGATCGAAAGTGGAAGCTTGCGACCTCCGCACCGGTGGCACGTAATTGGTGGGTGAGGGCTTCCGGCAGTGGGACGAGGAAAGGAAAGGTAAGTACTCTCTATTATGTTAGTATGAGATCATAGAGGTAAGGATTAGGTGCCTAGGAGGAGTCGATGAGCTTGTCTATTGTCCGATTGATGGAATGTGTCATGATTCGATTTTCTTTGTTGTTCTTGCTTCTTCTTGTGGCTTATATCGGGTTCTAATGACGGATTTGGGTATTGGAGTTTGATTGCAAGGTTGCTCTGTTTTGTCTTGTTGAATCAAGTCGTTTCTAGATGAAATTTTTGAAGATGTAGGCATGATGTTCTCTTAGTTCTACAGCTTTTGGAGGTTTTGGGATAGTGCGGATAGATTAAGGTATCGATCAGAGATGCTTTTGCTTTTCCTTCTTGCTTTTGAATTTGTGGAAAGCATGTTGTTGGAATAAGACTTGGGAAGATGATGATCTCCCTCTTTACGATTATGGTTCTTCCTTTTATTTCAGATTTCTCGATAGATTAGTGATTATAGTGGATTTCGATGATGCCCTTCTTCTTCATTATGCTCTTCAGATTTCTTGACGGATGTGAGATTTGTAGTTTGAATACACTGATGCTCTTCTTCTTCTTCATATTGGTCTTGGGATTTTGGTTAGTTTTGGTTGGTTGCGATTGGATCTCAAGGTTGCTTTGCGTTTTTGATATTGTTGTGTTAAGTAATTGTTGGTGACAGCTAGTTTCCTCTTGTTAATGGAATTGCCAGGACAGATCTCAGTAGAATGAGAATGAATAGGATTTTTAAGTAATTGTTCTACTTTAGTTTTCTCATGTTCGTAGCTCTATGCATCTTGTACTGTGAGGTATGATAAGAGTAGGATATGTTTTTTTCTGTGGCTAATTGGATGTGTATGTCCACTTGTAGTGATAGTACAGGATGGGTGTCCCGGGATGAGCTCCGGGGAGGACCCTTCCAAACATGATTGATAATATGATTTATGTTAACTTCGGCTATATGACTGCATGTTCTCCTAAGAGATACCTCTAGGGTCATAATTATGAACTGAATGACTGGCTCAAATGGTGGTTACCACATGTATGACATATTCACCCTTAATAGTTATGTAGACTCTTTTACCTATTGTGCTTTACTCTATATTGTATTTTAGTTCATATTCTTCACCTACTAGCTACTATTCTTGCTTCTTATGAATGTTATATCTTTCATATTGGAATGTACTTGCTGGGTCCATAGAGTCATGATGTATATGATACAGGCGAGGGAGACACCTCTCAAGAAGTTATGGAAGACATGCATGCTGAGTAGCCGAGGAGACGGGATGGAACCATGACACATTGTCCAGGGATTTCTAGGAGATGGTGAGGACATGGGTTTCTTGTTGTGCGGATTTTGTCATGAGGTTATGTGTTTGTGGTTCTCTTTACTGTTGCTAGCATTGTTAATAACAGCTCTGTTGAACTTTGAATCTACACTTTTGCTTGGAAATTGTGGTGGAATGTGATGCACTCCTTTATGTGTCCTATGCTCATGTGAAGAATTGCGCTTTAATATCCAACTCTTTATCGTCATTTATTCAGTAGAGGTAGTGTAAAGGTGTTAGGAGTCTTGTGCTTGTAAGGAAGTCAAGGGGTCATTTCATTGTTAATCCAACGAAGATGAAAAGCTCGCTAACAATCTCCTTTAGATAGAGAAGCCTCTTACAGTAGTTGAAGCACTCAATTACAGAACAAGACTAAAGAATAATCAATTACAAGTGTTGTTTTGACCTTTTGGGACCAAGGCTATATTTATAGCCCTAGTCGGGGCACCAAGAAGGGTTCTAGGTGCTTGAAGGGGGATAAATTTTTATTCTCGTCGCAACGGCTCGCGACACCTAGCGTGTCGATAGCTTTTTCAGTCCGGGCGCCTGGACCAGTTCTGGGCACCCAGATCGGATTAAACCCACTCCATGAAGACGCTGAAATAAGGCACCCCGGGCTATCCTGGGGTCCTAGTGCCTGGACCAGAAAGTCAACATGGTGTTGACTTTTTAGTCTCAGTCTTCTACTCTGATTCCACTCGCATTGGTTTGGCTCTTCTACTCCGGATCCACTCGCTTGGGTGATTTTGGCCATCCAGAATAGGGCTCACCCGAACCCAACTTCCGGCCTTCTTGAGCAAACTTCTGCTTCGACTTTTTGTCCCTCGAAGAACACCATGCGCCTCCTTCTCATCCGCCTGCATACTCTTCCATAGCACCTCGTACCTCGGACGCATTGAGCTCGTTGGCTCTCTCCCGTGCCGTCCTTCTCGCTAGCTGCATCTTTCTCTCGACTTCTTATGCTCCTAAGTCCCGACACACTTAAACATAGGGGTTAAATACCAACAAGACCTAACCTGATTTGGTTGATCACATCAAAACTATCTTGGGGTACTAACAGCGTCCTCACTGAGTCACTTTCCTCCAGTAACTTACCTCTACTTACCAAATGTCAAGTTACCTCCTTAATATCCAATCTGGCCCACCAGGTTTTCCTACTAGAATCACACATCCTGACTTCACCAATCGAGAATCGAACATCTTGACCTTCTGCCAGAATCACACATTCGAATTTCAACCCATCGGGAATCGAACGTCCCAACTTCCTACCAAAATTCCACATCTGGACTTAGCCAATCAGGAATCACACATCCCGACTGGACTTTCTGCCGGGTGTATGTTCCTCTTAACCCGTCAAGTTAGTCAATTCTATGCACTCGGTAACAAGGTTAGATCAATCAAACATCTAACTTTAATCCACTTGTTATTCATCAAAACTCAAGTTTGATCATTGGTGTCAACTGCACCAACACGTTTTCCATTAATGAGTCTTTCTGTTTTTCCGACGCCATATGATTTTGACTCACATAAGACTCAAGACCCGAATATTATTGATAAATAGCTCATAATAATAACAGTTTTTCTGAGGTGTGTTAACCTACAACTTAGTTTTTTTTTGTCACTCATAAAATATGCAAAATTATTTTGTTAATTTTGATAATATATGTAGCTCTAATTGTATTGCATTTTTTCAGGAATGCTGTAGATAAAAGATCAATATTTTAAAACTAGATTTGATACTGTATTATATCATTAAGGTATATATGCTTTTAAAACATGTTAAAATTGTGTTTATCAATTTTGTATTCTTCTGTTAAGTAGTTTTGGCTATGTATATCTATTTTAACTTTAGATTCATATATAAGCAAAAATAGAAACTTTAGTGAAGTTTAAACTATATGCTTTTTTTAATAACTTATAGTATTATACTTGCTGTAGAATGGGATAATGAGATATAATGATCATGAATGTATTAATTTTTTAGTAGGATGAGATGTGTATATATGCTTGTTTTTGTGATGAAAGTAATGAATGTAATATTTTTGAACCATGTATGATACATTAAATATTGTTTTGTTGTTAAACAATAAACATGAATATTGTTTGGTTGATAAAGGAATGAGTTTGTGAATGTATCATGGATAGTTTGTAATGTAATCAGTATTTTTGAATGTTAAATTAAATTGGGATGTAAATAGGATTTAAATCTCACAATTTAGCTAAATTTAGGGTTGAAATTTTATTTTCATCGCTAAATTAGTGATGGAAATAAAAACTTTGTTACTAAATTAGCGATGGAAATCAAAATTTCATCACTAATATAGCGACGGAAATAAAAGTTTCGTCGTTAATTTAGTGACGAAAAATTATTTCTAGTGACGAAAGTTTATCTCCGCCGCTAAGTCTATTCACTACAACAAAAACTGCAAACGACAACGGATATTATCCGTTGTCGTAGGGTCAAAAATCTGTTGTAACTGAGGGCGTTGTAGAATGTATTGTCCTACGACAACGGTTTTGAATCCATTGTCTTTGTAGACATTTGACAACGGTTTTTATCTGTTGTTGTTTATATGCTCAAAATTGGTTTATGAAGGATACAACAACATTTTAAAACCGTTGTGGTAGATAATTTCAACAACAAATATAAACCGTTGTGGTAGACCCTTTTTACAACAGATATAAACTGTTGTGGTAGATAATATTTACTCGTTTTGTATTTTACAATAGTTATAAACTGTTGTAATATAATTTTAATATTCTTTTACAACTGATAAAACCGTTGTCTTTTATCACTTTTCACAAAAAAAAAACCATTGTGGTTTACGTATTTTTTACAACATTTCTAACCGTTGTCTTTAATGTTCATGTTGTAACGTGATAATACCAAACAACAATTATATTTTTAATATAAGCAAACCACCAATACAAAACATACAAAATGAGTTGTATTCATCAAATTTAGTAGTATCAAACCATAAATCACATGTTTTCCATTACTGTTCTTCATATGACTTTTACACATTAGCAAGGCAATTTATAACCTAACAAAGCTCACTCCTTGCATCCAAAATCTCAAGCCTCACGAATTACCCGAGTTACATCCTGCAAGAGAAAAATTAAACAAAATTTATCAAAGAAAAATATAAAATATAAGAAAAAAGATAATTGTAGTAAGTACTGCTTGAACTATAACTATAGAATAAACATTTCGCATAGCTCTAATACCTGGACATGAGAGAAGGATTTCCAGAATTCTAGGGCAACACTCAATGTCTACAAAACGGAAGGGAAAATTCTACATAAAATATAAAGCAATTCCAGGACAACACTCAATTCCTGTGGAATAAACGAAAAGTGAATCCAAGAGCAAGGCAGTTCAGCATAGCATCAAGGGAAAATAGCATGGTTCCTTGGTTTAAACAAGTTCAAATGGAGCAGAAGTCTCGAATTGGATTAGTCATTTGAGGATAAGTGTCTATACATCACTAAAACTAGTAGTACGATGTCACCAAGAACACTTATGAGAAACCGGGATGAAATAGATAAGGATTTAGATATTTGGCCTTAGCATCACCAAATAGCTGCATTGAAGCTTCGAGACTCATCGTTGTAAGATAGTTACATCCTAGTGAAAACTGTTAGATGATAGTTCTCAGAGCCATAAGACTTGTGCTAGAATCATGGACTAGATGGCAGTAAGGCAGATGCCATAGTCCAATAAGCTTCCTAAAACAAACAATAACATGTGAAATGAAGCATTCATAAACAAAAATAGAACAAAAACGTATGCACATTAAAGCACCTGAATGGCTTGCATACGGTCTGTTGTGACCTCATCTGCAAATAGATCAAGAGCTTTCCCATTCTTTTTGAGTGTAATGAATCCCATTTTATCTTTGAGAGAGAAAGACCTTTCATTTGAAGGACTACAAGGAATTGTTTCAACAAAATGAATGATTGATCATGAATGCAATATAAACACAAAAGTGTGCAAGAAACAATTTTAACAGGAGTCACTACATGTAAGAAAGTTTGATATTGAGGTGAAAGACTTACAATTGGTAAAATTTGTTTGCCATCATGTCATGAATGTTTCTTATAAACTGCACAAGAGAGACAGATTATTCACATTACTTGCATCTTGTGTACTGAATTATAGTAAAACAACAGAACAAAGGACAATGAACATTATAATCATTTCAAAAAATTTATGGGATATAAACTAGACTCCGCATTTTTTAAACTAGTTAATCATATGACACTTATGCAAGTAATATACATGATTAAACTTACACCACAACGATGTTGGAAAAAAAAGCAGTACATCTTCTACCTTTAATGCCATGTATGCATCTTCCATGGCACGTCGTCTAAATATGAAGTCAGCTCGTCGTAAGTCGGCCTGGTCAAACTCAAAATGTTTTGAAGAAAATTATACAGTTATAATTAGATGTAAAATAAATATATCAAAAGACACTTTAACAGGGTTGTTATGGTCATCAATAACAACTTCCACAAACTCCATAGTCACACAGTCATGTAATTTCTTCCATTAACTCATAAAAGAAACTATAATCCACACTTGATATCCAATATACACATAATATTATGGACAATAATTAACTTGCAATATTATGAGAAAACAAGCAGAATATTAGCTCAGCAACCAAAACTAAACTATTTCATATATTCCTTGGACGCAATCTACAATGGAGTATGTAGCACATTTCAACAAACACTTTGGTAGCTTGTTAAAGTTTTATTCAGTAACCATTCCTCCAAAAAAAATTTAAAATTATAAAGGCTGGTCATCAGTTTTTTTTTTTTTTGCCTACATGTTGTGTTTTCCCTCCCTCTTCCACTCTGATTTAATACCCTTCCATTCCTCACATTTAAAAAAGATTTCAAATGGCTGTGAAATACATCTACCCTATCAAGTTTGGTTCAAAACACTTGCCAGATGATTGCTTCATTCTTATGAAGCCACTGTAGTTTCATTCTGAATGGAATTTCCTTTTAGATTGAGAAATAATACAATAATCTTCATTCCAGAATATTGAATATAGAGGATCTTCTTTACAACTCAAAATAAAATTTGATGATGGTTTTTCCAAATAAATAATGAAGGAAAAAGTAGAAAATCACGACTAAATAAACTGAATAATTGCTGTTAAATACTACAGAAAAAGAGAAACCTCTAAGGCCCTATCACTCCAATGCTGATCTGCTACTCTCTTCAGATCAGATTGAGCCCTGTCCTTCAAGATATGCATGAATAAATCAAGCCATGCAAATAAAAAAGAGATTTTTGGCTAAAATTGGAAAAGCTAAGCTAGAAAACATACAGTGGCTAAATGCTTCAACCGAGCAGCCTTTTCCTTAACACCAAGGTCAATCTTCCTTGTGTCCTCCCTTGCACGAGCTTCCACACTACATAAATGTTAGCACTTCAAAAATATTGAAGGAACTCTAAAGAACAAGTGAAAACTCTGTTATATTCAGATAAAGTATAGACTAAAGAAGATGTTATACCATCAAGCTTAAGAAATCCAAGTCGAAGAACAGCAGCATCTTGGCATGCCCGATCATTTAGTCTTGTTATGCCACTAGTGCATAAAAATTCCATGGAAAAATATCACCAAAGCAAAACAATAATAAACAAGCGAAAAGATGATATCAAAACAAATGGTGACATAGTCAAAAGGTTGCACAGAAATGTAGTCTGACCATACATCTATGACCATTTGAATTAGCAATTTAGTTATGAGTAAGCTAATTAATTAAACTGGAGACTACAAAAGAAGTTTAATTGTAAAAAAAAACATGAAAGAAAAAAAAAAAGAGAATCTAGAGTATACCATATCGATCACATTTCACTCAGAATAACAACAATGAATTATTTCATAGTTTCTTAAAGCCAATGGTCTTTCTCAAAGATGTTGATCCAGTATAATGTGATACATTTGAGAATGAGATTATAAATCCACTTCGGCCAGTAACTGTTATTTTGCAAGAAATCTTGCCAGCCATATTTGCAACTAGTTGATGCAACTATGCAACTTATTAAGAATTAATTAAACAGAGCGTCAACATTTATCCAATCTTCTGCAACAAGCTTTCAGGCATATGTTGTTGAACCTTCACACATGCTGATGACCTGAAGAGTGTTAAGTTCCATATGAGCATCTCTATCAAATTATATGGTATGAGTATAAAATCATGTTAATATGTAAATTAGTACATGTAAGCACATACTACATTATCATAATCTGCACATAGCACAGGCTTCTCCTTGAGGAAAAAGGAGCTGCTCTTGGCACAAGTTCCATGCCAACATGCTAACAATCATGAGTTGGAATTACATAAATGTATCTTTTCTCTTTAAAGGAACCCCAAAAATCTCATCAATCCAAGAGAAACTAAAGATATGAGGAAAAAGACAAAGGGAAATTATAAATCGACCCCAAATACATAAAAATACCATCTTTTGATGGCAGACGAGTCGTAAGCCCCAAAATAACACAAATCACGCCGAAAAAGAATGTTGCACGCCCGGATCGTGAACACTGAAGCACAAGGAAAGCAGATCCAGCCCTCCCAGACCAGACATCAGCAGAACTAGGATGAAACCCAAGAAACTAGACAAAAAATGGGAGCAAAGCGTGAGTAAAACCACACCTTGTGTCAAGTTTAGACCTTAAGATCGCTAGACAGGCAGTGAGCAAGGGTTCCAACTCTTACACTGCAGTCCACATCTCACCATGGAACATAGAGAGAGCGAAGTGGGGGGATGGGAAAGGGAGAGGGAATGAAAATTTTCTTAGGGTTCGAGAATGCGAAGGGGAAACACGGCGCTAAAAAGATTTTCGGAGAGAGGGAAAACAAAACTGCAGGGGGGAAATGACGAAACGAATAAAGTCAAAGACAACGGTTTTATCAAAACTGTTGTCGTAGCCCCTAAAAACGCGCTTAAAGACAACGGTTTATAAAACCGTTGTAAAAAGTGTTGTTGTTTTAAAAAGAAGTTGCTCAATGACAACAGTTTTCACAAAACCGTTGTCTTTTATATTTAATGGGGAGTTCAAAGACAACGGTTTTGGCAAAAACCGTTGTCTTTGAGTGCATACGCAACGCTTTCTCTTAAAACCGTTGTCGTAGGGGTGTTGTCTTTTAACATTTTTGTTGTAGTGATTTGCCACCAAATCTGTTGCGATAATTTATTTTCATTGCTAATCAGTCGCTATATGAATTTAGCGATCAATTAGCTATTGAAATTTCCGTTAGTAATTGATATATCTCTTATAGTGTAAAGGCATCAACTAGTTCCACTCCGCCTGACAAATCGATTAGGGTTGGATCGGTTGTGTTAGTATTAGCCCTAGTACCAATTAAGAGATGATTGTAAAGGGCTCCTTTTGTATCATATTTCATTATTAATAAAAGATAAAGTTTGTTATTATATTTATTTCAGTTTAATGCCGAATGAATAAGTATAATAATGTCCTATATGTTGGTTGCTACTCGGAAAACCTAATGGTTCCACTGTACAAAAATTTTGTACAAAGGTCTGAACCTTTTCCTAGCTACCATGTGTTCTTTTAAATTAAACTTGTATCACCTGCGAAACTTAACACGTTCCAAAGTTTAATCTATTTGTTCTTTTAGGTTAAGATTTGGATCTCCTGCGGAACTTAACACGTTCTATCCAAATCACCTAAGTTATTAATTTCATTAAATATTAGTTTCCAAAATTGGCTTCCAGGACTGCATGGTGAGGCACATGACCTTCTTGGATATGGAAACAACCACCACCGCCTAGACAAAGCCTTTTAAGGAAAGTTAATATTTAATTTCCTTAAATAACTTTAGGTCAACCGAAAAGAACAATCAAATCACAAGAAAAACAAAAAACACATCATCGAAAACAAATTCGAAATACTAGAATCGCATGCCTCTTGTATTTGGTATTTTTACATGAAAATAAAACTAGTATGATGCGGAAATTAAATACTAGTATACCTTTTCTTTTGCAAGTAAAAACCTCTAGGTCTTCTACCGTATTCCTATTCTAACCTCGGACGTTATGTGGGAAACGATCTTCCGAGAAGAGAAACCACCAAAGCACCTTCTCCTCCTCCTTGCAAGGTTTGGCCACAACAAGAGCTTCTCCAAGGATGAAGAGAAAACACCACCAATACTCCAAGGGATACAAGCTTTCTCTCCTTCTTCTCCAAGCTAGAATCCGGCCACCACTTGATCTCCAAGAAGATGTGAGGTTCGGCCACAAGGATGGAGAGAAGAGAAAGGATGAGGCTGACCACACCAAAGAAGAAAAGAGGGAGAAGGATAATAAAAGTTGTGTGTCATGAAGGCACCCCAACCCCCTCTTTTATAATTCTTAGCTTTGGTAAATAAGGAAATTTAATTACAATAAAATTTCCTTAATTTTCCTTGACATGAATTAATTAAGAAAAATTAAACAAAATTTCCTAATCCTTCATGTCTTGGCCGGCCACATTAATAAGAGCAAACAAGACAATTTCAATCAATAATTAAAATTTCTTATTTGTCTTTGAAAATTTTAAAAAAATAAAATTTCCCTTTAAAATCCCTTCATGGTTGATAAAAAAAATTCTTATAATTTTAATTTTTCTACATGTGAATAATTTATAAAGAAGTAAAATAAAATATCTTTCCAATCTACAAATAAGGAAAGAGATCTAATCTCTTTCTTTAATCTTTTGTAGATCCTTTTTAAAGAGATATTTTAATTTTAAATCTCTGCAATAAATTATATCTTTCACATAAGAAAATTTTAAAATTAAAATTCTTTTTAATTTAATGGGGGTCGGCCACCTAAGCTTGAGTTCAAGCTAGGGCTGACCACCCATGAACCAAGTCTTGGCCGACCCTAGCTTGATCCACAAGCTAGCTTGGCCGGCCCCTATATCATGGGTATGAAGGTGGGTATAGGTGGGTATAGTACTCTATAAATAAGAGGCTACGATAGGGACCGAGAGGAGGAATTGGTTTTGGTCTCCCGATAAAATTAAGCATCCCGTATTCACCCCGAACACACAACTTAATTTTATCAATAATAATTCATTCCACTAGAGAACTATTATTGAACTACCGCACCAATCCCAAATTACATTTTTGGGCTCCTTCTTATTATGAGTGTGTTAGTCTCCCTGTGTTTAAGATGTCGAATGTCCACTAATTAAGTGAGTTACTGACAACTCATTTAATTAATATATTAGTCCAAGAATAGTACCACTCAACCTTATTGTCATGTCGGACTAAGTCCACCTGCAGGGTTTAACATGACAATCCTTATAAGCTCATCTTAGGGACATTATCAACCTAGATCACTAGGACACAGTTTCCTTTTATAATCAACAACACACACTATAAGTGATATCATTTCTCAATTTATCGGGCTTATTGATTTATCGAACTAAATCTCATGCACCCATTGATAAATTAAAGAAATAAATATCAAATATATGTGCTTGTTATTATATTAGGATTAAGAGCACACACTTCTATAATAACTGAGGTCTTTGTTCCTTTATAAAGTCAGTATAAAAGAAACGACCTCTGATGGTCCTACTTAATACACTCTAAGTGTACTAGTGTAATTATATAGTTAAAATAAACTAATTCCTAATTACACTACAACCTTCCAATGGTTTATTCCTTTCCATTTTGGTCGTGAGCTACTGTTTATAATTTATAAGGTACTGATAACATCATCTTCTGTATGTGACACCACATACTATATTATCTACAATATAAATTAATTGAACAACTACAAACAAATGTAGATAATTTGACCAAATGTGATTCTTTATTCAAAATAAATGTTTACAAAAGCTTAGGCTTTCAGTATACACTCTAACACTATAGCGGTAGGTTCTAGTCTACAACATATCAATTGGTTGAATTGATAGTGGGATATTGTAGATATACATAGAACACTACTCTTAACTATTCCTAGTCAAGCATTAATATACAAGGATAATATTAATGTATTAAGACTAGCATGTAGGTCAACGGATGACTTAATCTCACAAGTCATGGATATGAGATATCAGGTTGACACATGAGTATATATTAGAGAATATGTATTGAATGATCCGCCATGAGAATGTTTCATTGATCATTATATGAGTGTCATAAACATTCTCATGTGACTATTGGTATGAATAGTCCTTAGACCTGAAGTCACTACGATTTCCTACATAAGGAGTTGTGTACTTTGGTATCGACAAACATCACATGTAACAAGGTAGACTATAAAGTTGATCACTGGGTATGCAATAAGTTATGCGGAGAGATATGTAGATGAGATCTATCCCTTCCAGATGGTGAAAGCGATATCTGTTGGCCCCTTGATTAGTAGGACACAAGAATGCATGGTCATGTTCAAATGAGTCAATATGCGATATTGAACTTATTTGATTGAGTGTGTCTACTTAGAGATCAAGAAACATAAAGATTGCTAAGAAGATGACACGTTCTATGCCTCATTGATCAATCTAGATATCAAGGATAGAAGGATTAAGTCATACAAGATAATAGACATGGAAAGGTTAAGTCGGATCTCGACATTCTCATCAATTGAGTAGCAATGATGCATTGCTAAATGTCACTCATTGCTTATGTATCTAAAATGGTTTTAGATACATTATCAACATTACGGGAGCCTATTGAGTCACACACAAAGAACATGCTGATTTGGAGATGGATTTTGGAGTTAAGTTTAATCGGAATTATACACATTAAATTAAACTCGAATGAATTTGGATTAGACTTATTGAGTAATGGGTTAGATTCATTGGTTAATTGGGTTAATGGTTTATTGGGTTAATAGTTAATCCAATATTCTAAATCCAACCCATTAAGATTAATGAATATTAATAGGAATTAATATATCATTAATCAAAAGGAAGATCAAGAGACAAAAACATTTTTGTATTCATTGGATGAATACAAAAGTCATTTGTAAAAATAACCTTTAGGTGAAGTAACCTTTTTGGTAAAGTAACCTTTAGGTGAAGTAACTTTTTTGGTAAAGTAACCCCTTTTGTGAAGTCACCTTATATAGATGAAGTGACCTTTTGGGTGATGGTGATCTTCTTAGTTTTTGGTCTTCTTCCTTCTTCCACTCTTGGTCGAAACTTCCAAAAGAGGTTGCTAGCACAACCTTTGATTGTTTCTTTCTCCATTTCATGAGTTCGTGAGAAGAACGAAGAACGTCTTCGTGTGGATACCATAGAGGCACGGATGTGTTGATCGCGCTGAGATCTACATCCTAAAGAAACGTTGATGTCGGGATTACGAAGGACCCACAACAAAGGTATATATCTTTTAACAAAACTTAGTATATGGTTTCCTTCGCATGGATCTTTTGAATAGAAACTTATTTTTCCGTTGCACTTTTCAGCGTGTTTAGTGCTATAGTTCCTTACAGATTGAACTTGGTCCAATTAAGATCAAAGGAGCCTTCTTGGACCATAAGGCAAAGAATAGCAAGACGCAACAAACAAATTGAAGAACTGGCAGAAATTTTCACATCTCTGAAGTGGTTTGTTGAGAGCTTTGTAACAGAACAATAATTTTTAATAACTTCAAAAGTTGTCTCGTAAATTTTTTAGTAATTTACCAAACCACATAGGTGAAGCTCTAAAATATTCAAATCACATAAATAAATTTTAAAATTATCAAATCACGTATCAAATATCCTTTTTACCTTTCTTATTGTTCTCAATTGATTGACAGATTTACAACACTACAAAAAAAATACAAATTTAGTGACTAATTTTAATAATGAAAAAAATTCATCGCTAATTTACAATGAAATTTTTACGAAAAAGAAATCATCACTAATTAACGACGAAAAAAATTTGTTGCAAAAGTAGCAACAAAAATATTTCGTCGCTAAAAATAATTTTGTCACAAAATTCATTGTCAATTTACGATGAATTCTAAATTCGTTGCCAAATTTGAGATGAAATTTGAATTCACCACAAAATTACAACAAATTTATAATTCGTCGCAAAATTGACAACAAATTCAAATTTTGTCGTAAATTTGGCAATGAATCTTGCCAAATTTACACTTCGGGATCGCTAAATTAGTGATGAATTATTGATGTGTACAATCCTCAAGTGCACGGCTGTCATCAAGTACTAAAAGATATCGAACCCACAAGGACTAAATATAATACTAGAGATCAATTATAGCGAGTTAACTAAACGATCGATGATTGAGAATCTATGCACTTAAGTAAAGAGAAGTAAGATTGAGAGAAAGAGGATGAAAGAGAGAGAGATGAGGATTGATTGAGCACTTTGGTTGAAAGAAACGTTCTAGGAGTTTAATTTCAATGTGATGCTAATCAATGTACTAAGGATTACCAATGACCCATCTTCTATCCCTATGTACATGTAAGAAGTTTAATTCATTACCAACACTACCCCATGGTGGTCATGTCGAAGTGTCATGTCTATTAACATCCAATGCTATCTAATGAAAGTGATTCCTATGAAGTCCGATTCAAGAGATACCCTTGTCACTAAAGCCTCCCGATCATACATTAACAAGAATACATAAAACTCTTGATAACATGAACATAGAAATAACCAAATAAACCTAATTCTACACTTTTTTATAGAGAATTACTTCCCCTTTCAAGACAATGCTTTAGATGTCCGGTTAAAAGGTTACCCTTGTCACTAAGTCCCCCGGTCATACGATCTAGGACATTCCCTCTACGAGATGAATAAACTATACAATCATTCAACCATACATGAGATTTAAGCACAAACACATCATACACACATAAGATTGAATGAATACAAGGCATAAGCAATGTCATATGGAAAGAAAATTGGCAAATTCATGAGAATGCATCAATCACACATCATAATTACTCTCTTAATCCTAGAACAATAAGATCTACTCCATAACAAGAATGAATAAATCTAAGATATTGAAATCATAAGCTCAAAACTCGATCTAAAGAGAAGAGGGGGAAAGAAGCTTATCCGAGATGTTGAGTGATCTTTAGATCCAATCATACGCTTCCGAAGTCAAAGAAGATGATGAAAATGGGTCCAGATCTTCGATTAGAGTATGGAGAGGGCGTAGATCTGAACTAAGATAGATCTTCTAAAGGGGAGAACCTTCCTTCCTTGAAGAAGGGGAAGAACTCCACTTTTATAGAGCAGGGCACGACCCATGGCACGACCCGTGTCACGATTCTACCCTTTTGGCACAGCTTGAGCTTGAAGCCGCTTTGCCTGAGTGGCACGGCCGTGCTTTTTGGAACAGCTGTGGTGTGACTCCACTTGGTTGGAAATGGTATGGTCGTGCCTTTTGGCAAAGCCAAGCTTGATATAGTTCTAGTTGCTTAGTATGGTCGTGCCTTTTGGCACAACCCTAGCTTGATTGTGTTAGGACCGTTGACCGGCTAGAAGGGGGGGTTGAATAGCCCCTGCACAAAAACAGAACAAACCTTTATCGAACTTAAAAGAACACTTTTATAAAAAAAATAAGAAATGAACTGAAAGACAGAGGCACCGAAGTTTTACTTGGTTACAATCGGGGAGGTTGTTAATCCAAGAAAGTGGAACGCACTAATTTCTCCTTCAGGCGGAGAAGCCTCTTCATAATAGTGTAAGCACAGAAAATGAGAAGTGAAAACTAAGGTGTGTACAAGTGTTGATGCAAGAATGCTTGTTGTTCTTTAGCTTCTGGACCAAGGCTGTATTTATAGCCTTGGTCTAGGCGCCTGGAAGGGTTCCAGGCACCTAGAGTGGGATAGAATTCTATCCCTGACGCATTGGTCAAAGTCCACGTTTATTATGATAGCATTTGGGTTCCGGGCGCCCGGAATGGGTTCGGGCGCCCAGACTCACAAAGTCAACTTTGTTGACTTTTTCGGTCTGGACCCTCTGCTCCGGCTTTGTTCGCCTTGGTCCGGGACCCCTGCTCTGGATCCACTTGCTTGGGTGATTTCAGCCATCCGGAATAGAGCTCATCCAAACCCAACTTCCGGCCTTCTCGAGCAACCTTCGGCTCTGGCTTCTCGTCCCTCGGAAATGTCACGCGCCTCCTTCTTGTCCGCCCGTGTACTCTTCCGCAGCACCTCGTCCCTCAGACGCACCGAGCCCGTCGGCTCTCTCCCGTACCGTCCTTCTCGCCAGCTGCGTCTTTTGCTAAACTTCTTGTGCTCCTAAGCTCCTGCACACTTAGACATAAGGTTAAACACAACAAGACCTAACTTAACTTGTTTGATCACATCAAAATAACCTTGGGGTACCAACAGATTGAATTTTGGTGAGTTGGTACGACCGTGTGAAACTACATGGCCAAAGATTGACTCTTCTCTGGATGAGTGGTACGATTGTGCCCTTTGGCACGGTCGTGTGTTGTTTGCCCACGGATGAAGGGTCACTACCGTGTGAAATCTCACAGCCAAAACTCTGCTCTTCTTCTTTTATCTCTCTGAAGGGCATTTCAATATCGTTTTTGCTCTAAAAATATATCCTATCAACAGAAAATCAAACAAAATTAGATCTCCAACAAAAGGAATAATTATGCTGAAAATATGATAAAGAGGGTAAAAATGCTTAGAACATATGCAAAGAGAGCAAGTAAATGTATGTTAAAGCATGGATAAAAATATATATATTCTACGCATATCAATTATGAGTTGATAGCCAATTAGGCTATCATTGTTGGTATGGGGAACATGATTTTTTTGGCAACAAATTTGGCCACAAACTGAGAATGCACCGCCAATTTGGCACTAACAATTTGGCTACCCCTCTGCTCGGATCCGCAAGTGTAAGTTGCATCTAAATCTGATGCCGACATTTTTGTTTTGCTTTGTTCGATTTTGAGGTATTTAGAGGAAATGGAAATGGACTAGTTTGATTAAGAGAAAGTGGCAGAGAGTGAGCTAGATTGGTGGAGATCTCTAAATTCAACCTAATTTGACAAAATTTAAACTGGCTTCATCATTATCCACCTTGAATTGTAATAGATTTCAATCAATTTCATCTATTATGTTCTATTGGAGTATAACTCATTCTATAAGAATGTAATTCAAATCTATAGTTTTATGAACTTCATTAGGGTTTGTGAGATGATCAATACGTTGGGGAACATTAGTTTGACCTTTGATGTGGTCAATACGGGTAGAAAAGGAGTTTAACAACTATTGCTCAACAATTAATAACAACGTTGTGCTCCTTTTAGCTGGGAGTCCAACAAAATGAAAGATAAAGAATTGAAAAAGAACACGCAGAAATCATATCACTACTATTTGGTAAATACTGCCCCTGCAACAATTTGGTAATAACCAATCTTGTGTGGAACATGCACAGGCAGAGTGATTTGGTATTTTACTATCCATTGATTTTGCTACTGATATGAAACATTAGCTATTCTTAATTTTATTGTTGTCTTTCTTTCACATCAATTTTTCTCATGTTGTCCTTCTACTTCTTCCCTCTCCACTACATTTTCTTAATTTTTGGCATGTCAAATAGTCTGAATTTTCAAAAAAAAAAAAAAAAAATCTATAGCATAAACCAATCTTCAGCTAGTCATAAAAGTTGTTGAGTGATACCTCAATATGAGATTAGTTTTTTCCTCCTGATTTCTTTTATTTTTTATAGCAAGTCTGTTCTTGCAACAGATAATTGGAGTGTAAAGGCAAACAGAAGGAAGACAACTTGTATTGGAAGGATGAGATATCTTCATCATGTGCCACGAAGGTTCAAAAACAATTTCAGAGAAGGTATTCAATTTTTCTTCTTCCAATTTGTAATGTCCTAGATTTGTATTAGATGATTGATAAATAATTGACAGATTCCCCATGGAAGATATTGATTTTAGTACTCGCCTTTCAGGTACTGAAGCAGCACCAAGAAAGAAGGCTGCAGCTGCAGCTGTTTGAACTTAATTATTTCTCTTTAGCTTCTGGAGTCTTATGAGGGTTTCTTAAAACTTAATTGTTGAACGACAAAACTTCTTTGGATGCCTTTTGCTTTGTATGTTCATTGGTCTCAATTTGTTTTTGGAATGAACTCATTTCTGTCACGCTAAAGAGAGTGGATTAAGTAATGAAATCAATACTATATGATGATACAGAGATCATATTTCAACCTCATTTGTTGTTATGTTTTGTTACTACTTGTTCATTTGTTTTGTTGTTAATGTAGTATGTTTGTTGGTATGTTTGTTAATATTGTTAATGTGGTGTTGATATGTTGTTCTGTATTGTTTTGATAAGTTTTGGTTGTTGGTGGAATTTGTATTGTTTTGTATGGTTGTTGATAAGTTTTGGGAGTAGAAATTTGCTGAAAAAATTGCAGAGTTTGCGACAAATTTAGCAACAAATTTGTTTGTTGGAAAATTTCACGAATTTACGATGATTTTTTTTTTCATCGTAAATTTATGACAAAATATTTTTTCGGCACAAATTTACAATTGCGATGAGTGAAAAATCCGTGACAAATTAGCGACAAATTTATATTTTCATCTCAAATTTTACAACGAATTTTGCAACAAAAATATATTCGTCGTAAAAATTTCCGATGCCTTTTTTGTGATGACTTGTTGCAAAATTCGTTGCAAAATTTTCCTTAGTTTTTCATTGCAAATTTTGTCCCCAAAACTTTTTTTTGTAGTGTCAATCGATTAGTAATGTTTAATGTAGCATTCCACCAATTGATTGCTACAGTATAATAACAATCGAGATGTAACTTAGTCGAAAATGTGTTAAAAAAATTATTGTTCTTAATATAGTAAATTAAATTAATATTTGAGAGTATAAATGTATTACAGAGACTTAGACGAGTAGATCGGTTTTGGTTTCGAGTGATTCAGAGTTTTTCTCTAGGTCCATCAACCGACATGAAAAATTATTTCAAATGTTCATTGTTCATTATAAGTGCTACGATGATGATATTCACTACCGACATCACAAATGACTTTATATGACTCACCTCTATCAGACAATATCAAAATTTTAATTTTCTAAATGACATAAATCCATCAACCCATTTTGTTCGAAAGTGGCTGATAGTCCTAGAAAACTCCAAACATCGATGTGATACACTATATAGCGTGTTAAATTAATGTTTGAGTGTATAAATATATTAAGGAGACTTAGACGAATATATCAGTCTTGGTTTAGAGTGATTTAGGATTATCTAGATTCATCAGTTGATTTTGGACAAAACTGACCGATATACCTAAAGAACTTCAAATCACTATAAACCAAAACTTTATATTGTACTCATCCAATTCATCTTTACTCTCAAATATCAATTTAACATACTATATTAAGAGCAAAGATTTTTTAAACTTGTTCCTGATCTAGTTACATTGTATCAATCAATTGTTATACTGTAGCAATCAATTAGAGGACTGTTACACTGCAACGATCGATTGCACCAATCGATTTCGATTGTTATTCTGTAGCAATCGATTAGAGGACAAAATCAATTGATGAATATAGAGAACTTCAAATCACTCCAAACCAAAACCTTTGTACACATCCAAATTTCTTTAATGCATCTATACTCTCAAATATCAATTTAACATATATATTAAGTGCAATAATTTTTTTAACTCGTTCCTGTTCTAGTTATATTTCACCAATCAATTATTATAACCATAGCAATCGATTAAAGGATTGTTACAAAGGCACAGAATCATTATCAATTGATGGGTAAATCTCTCAATTGATTGAAAACAATAAGAGGGGCAAAATGGGTATTGAGAACCTGATTTGATAATGCTAAAACTTACTTATTTAGATATTCCGTAACTTCATATCTACTGGTTCGGTAAATTACAATAAGTTTTTAATTTATTTTGGGCTAATAGTAAAATAGCAAGATAAGACAAAGGCAATAAGTATTTGTCTGCCGTGAACCTATTTCGTCAAAATCTGCCAAGACTGACTGATCATACTTAAGACATTAGATCGGTGAGAATTAAGCGGAAAGACTGCATTAAAAAAATAATTTACAGCACTAATTGGTTATTAATTAGTTTCCTAGCTAATTAATTAATAATTAGACTTGGACTTGATTGCAGGTGCCTCCCTCATTCTATTTAATTTGCAACCGACCACACTTTCACCTTCAGATACATAGGAGAAATTTAGATAGACAACTCTTGCCGTTACAAGAATGTTTGTTGGATTTCTTGCGCGAGTACTTCAGCACTCAGCTCGCATTCGATTCCAATCTGTCCATGCATAAGACGACAAATCGAATAACTATTTGGTATCCTTTCTCGGTTACTAAGCTTTGATTGAAATAATTACAGCTACCTTAATAGTGAAGGAGTTGAGCACGGTGTCCTCGTTAACGTTGGTGCTGATGCTCACGTGGAGAATCTCCATAGCGAGGCCCTCGAGCGCCGCGATTATCTTGAGAGCTTGCCCGGGGATGCGATGCGACACCGTCTTCAAAATCACATTCGGGCCCGAGAACTTCACCACCACCTCTGCCACCGCCGACTTGGAGTTCGCCGCGGTGGTGGCGACGACGCTACTAAAAGAAGGAGATGACTCTGCTGCTTGAAGTACGGTAGGGGAAAGGTAACCCTGATGCTGTGCATGTGGAGGTAATTGAATGCTCGGCATGTAAGGTTTACCGGGCTGAGGAGTCTTCGGACTTATCGGGAGAGCCATTCTCGGGCTCGGTGGCGGCGGCCTGGGGCTGGAGCAAACAGGCCTTGGACTTATCGCCTCGCTGTAGGCTTTTCTCTGCTTCTTGGCCTTCAGGGAGTGTAGAACTTGCTGCAACTCCTTGATGTAATCAACAACTCCTCCTATGATGGATGCTTGATCTCCCTGACAACATCATCATATATATATATATATATATATATAGATTCTAAGAATAGAAAACAAATTTAAGGATAGAAAGAAATTAAGTTCATGATCATCATCTCACTCTCTTTGCGTAGAAGCAAGGCATCAGGGAGCGGAGCACCGACAGGTGCTCGTTCATTTGCTTCCTCCGGTTGCGCTCCACCGTAATGTGCGACGTCTTCTGCTGCCCATCTTGGCTGCCGGAGTCTTCCGCCGCCGGCGAATCCAGCTTTCTTCGCTTCTTCGAAGCGTGGCGTTCGTCGGCGCCGACCTCGAGAGTCCTGGAGCGCGAGCCAATTACTTGAGAAGCAACCAGAGTCGTCGTTTTGGGGCCAAAGGGAGCTCTCTCTTTGCTACCACTGACGGCATCCTCAAACGTCTCGAGGATGCTAAATAAGTCCTCCGGCGGGGAGTCACCTACCATATCAGTTTGCTCGAAGAGATAGGAAAAAAGGCCTACTTCTCCCATTGCCACAATCAAAACCTATAGATCTCCTCTGATAATAAATACTTCAAACTTCAAGTGTGAGTGAGTGCTGAAAGCCTCCGAATTGGTGGAGGTGTGGCCTAAATAAGCAAGAAATGGCAACTTCCATGAAAGAGGCCAGGCGGTGGGAAAAGGGACCGTTTGCGGATATATGTTTTATGAATTGGTATCGTGCATGGCATGGGAGCTTAAAATTGAAGTAGATGCATGCTCTGCCTGCACATTCAATTGAAGGGCTCCAAAACTGCACTGCTGCACAGAGATGCTCTAGTTTCTGGATACTAGCTAATTAAATGGCGAGATTGGAGAAGGCAAAGGGAGAGAGGAGAGGTGGGGGACGTGTCTCACTAATTAACTACATCACCAGGCTTCTTAATTCACCTGTTGGGCTCTGCATTCAATTTGCTTCGTGCATTCTCTATTTCATGCATCCTCTCGCAAGGTAGATTAATACACATGGGTACATGCATGGCATTATTTTCAATCGGCATCCAATTCTTTTACAGAGTATTTAATGACAGGTGACAGTAAACATATATCAGGGCTTACAGAGTTACCATTAGCTGCTGGAAAATGAAAAGTTGAAAGTTGTTTTCAAAATAGCGTTCGTTGTCCAAACTGGATTTGAAAAGGTGCATTGCCCAATTAAAAAAGGCGATCCATTCAGCGGCATTTAATAAAAGTAATGAGTAGTCTTTACTATCTAAAAGCAAGAGCATTAATTTCAAGATTGCGCAGTGATCAAGTGTACAATGTCAGAGGGCTTGAATGGGATCACCAAAAAGATACAGCGTCATGTTTAATGAAATGGATAGAAGAGAAAATAGGAGATGAAAGAAATGGTTATGGATCAGCCGTCATCTGCATGCGTTAATATTACGTTCTTGATCAGTTTGTCAGAGAAATTTACTCCCTCATTTACTGCTCCCAACAACCTGTACAGGCACATAACAATGAATGAAAACAGTCGCTAATAATCAATTACCAAAATGCGGCCACGTTCAAAAATGAAGGGAAATGTAAGGGAAATGAATTGAATGGCACCGCGGAAGAGGCATGAAAGAGAGAATAATATTGAGGATGGGCGCGCTGTCGGAATGATTTTTGATCCTTTAGGCATCAACAAAAAAAAATTGACCTTTAATAGTTTTTTTAAAATAAATATTAATTTTAAAAAATACATTTTATATAAAATTAAGTTTTGAATTTTTTAAATGTAAATAATTTTTTATATTTATGTTTTAATAATAAATCTTTAATTTTAAATTGATAAAATTACTAAATTATTTGGTCTTTGAATTTATTTTTTTATAAAGTTTAGTAATTTAAATGTTGTTTTTAATTTGAATTTATTATTTCTTTTAAAACTTTAATTCTGAAAATAAATTTAAACTATCGATATCAAATAATATATAATATTTTAAAAAGTTTTCAAAATTCAAATATTTTCCTTTTAAAAAATTATTATTAAGTAATTTTTACTTTTCTACCACGTATTAAAAAATTAAAATTATTTTAATTTATCTCAAAATATTCAAATCTATTTTAAAATGAATAAATGGCATCATCAAAATACAATTAAAATAATTAATTAAAGTGGAAGTTTCATTTCGTTTCAATCAAATTATCTATTTTTATTAATTACATATTTTCCATAAAATTTTAATTATATATTCATTTCATTTGTAATTCTTTGGAAGAAATCAAAAAGATATGAATCCATGTTTTTTTAATTATTAAAAAAATTAATAAAATCCTTCAACGTGTTGGTGCAATCAATCTCAGATTAAGATTGACTAGCTTGATCAAACTCGTGTTAACTTGAGTTTGAGTTTCAATGTTTGATCAAGATGTTAGTAAAATGTCAAGTAGATCAATGTTGACTAAATAATTAATAGTAAAGAAGAGTCGAGTATGTTAAAATTAACCAGATACTTGATGATAATGAAGTCAAGTAGACTAAAGTTGACCAAATACTTAACGATGTTAGAAGCCCAATATGGAGTTGGCACGAAAAGTTAAGTCGGTCAAGGTTGACCAGATAGTTGACGATGTCAGACGTCCAATAGAAAGTTGGCACAAGAAGTCAAGTAGATCAAAGTTGATGTGATACTTAACGATATCAGAATTCCAACAGGGAGTTACGTTGGTACGAGAGTCAAGTTTATTAAGGTTGACCAGATCATACTTGATGAGACCGGATATTTGACGATGTCAAAAGTCCAACAGAGAGTTACATTGGCACGAGAAGTGAAGTAGGTCAAGGTTGACTGAATACTTAATGATATAAGAAGTCCAACAGAAAGTTTGCATGAAAAGTCCAGTAGATTAAGGTTGACTGGATATTTGACTAGAAGTGAGAAATCCAACAAAAAGTTGGCAAAAGAAATCCAAGTGGATCACAGTTGATCGGATACTTGGTGATAAAAAATGGTGAAAGTCCAAGTGGATCATGTAGGATTGGACACTTAGCATGAGACAAAAATTCTAAGTGGATCACGATTAACCTAACAATTAGCGATGATAGAAGTCTCAATATGTTAAGTTTGATCAAATATTAGGCAACGAAAAGTCCTAGCATGTCACGGATGACCGATACAAGACAGAAGAAGTCATGGTAGGTTGAGGTTAATCGGATACTAGACAAGACCTGAATTCAACCGTGAAGACTAAAATTAGGGTTAACAATCGATTGGTGGGCATCACCAATTAATTGCCAAACCCTACACCTAAAATTTTGAGTTTGCTACTTGAGTGACCGATTGGTGCAATCAATTGGAACAATCTATTGATAGCTTATTTAGCAGCGAACAAAATGCTTTAGAATCAATTGGTGCAATCTATTAGGTTGCAATAGTTGCAAACAAAGTCCCACATTGAAAACACATGGAAAGGGTCATAGACTTATAAGGAAAAGATATCTCCATTGGTATGAGACCTTTTTTGTAAAGCCTAAAAATAAAATCATGAGGGCTTAGGCCTAAAGTGGACAATATCATACCATTGTGAAAATATCTAAATTCTTTTGACCCTAATAATTGTATCAGAACTCGAACTGCCAGAAGAACTAACCACCGACTGTGCACAAGAGTCATGGTCAAACCGAGTCATATGGGTGAAATATTGACCTCTAACGAAGGAAGTGAGGACCCCCATGTCTGGATCAAGACGACCATACACCAGGTAGAAAATTCCTAGTTGCGGCTAGGTAAAGAAGTCCTAGTAGGTCAGTTAGATCGAGAGACGGAAAAGTCCTAGTGGATCAAGGATCAAATGACATCAAGCGAGTAGGCTTGAGTAGGAGGTCCTTCGTTTGAGGAGGGGATTGTTGGGTTGCAATGGTTACAAACAAAGTCCTACATTGAAAACACATACAAAGGATCATGAATTTATAAAGGAAAAGATATCTACATTGATATAAGACTTTTTGAGTAGAGCCCAAAAATAAAAGCATGAGGACTTAGGTCCAAAATGAATAATATCATATTATTATGGAGATATATAAATTCTTTTAGTTCTAACACAATCAATTGACAACTAGCAATCAATTGACTAGGTAAAAGTAATCATTCTACAAGTCTAAACGGTCAAATTTGACGTGACAATCAATTGTTGAGTAAGATTAATCGATTGGTAGGCTTCCTCCCAAAGAGTTATCTTATAAGTAGGGTTTCATTTGGAGGAGAAGATGTCGATTCTTGGAGATTGTTAGGCGAAGTGTTGGTGCATCTCTGGATCAACAAGAGGTATTCTCAATCAACAAGAAAGCATCCAAAGCAAGTTCCTCATTGTAAAGTCAATTTCTATTTCATTTGTCTTTGCATTTATTTTCTTGTTGTGTTCTTTATAAGAGCAAGCTATAAGAGGCTTTTCCACCTCCAGAAGGTAACCAAAAAAAAGTTTATAGTGGAGGGAAATTACTAGTAGGCATTAGATTAGTCGACTAAGAGGCGTATACCAAGTAAATCTTAGAGTTATGCATGTGACAACATCGGTATTGATTCAAGTTTCTACTGCGCATTCAAATGACAAACACGAAATCAAGACAAGAAGTAATGAGAGCTATTCATCCTCGCCCTCTAGCTCGCATGGGTCCTAATATAACAATCTAAAGCAATAGCAATGTGCATATCTTTATATTACAAAATTATCTAACCGTATTAATTGTGAATAATATATCTTACTAAATAATCATACCTAATAAAAATTTTAAAATTTTCAATCTCATATGTTGTTAAACAAATTGTTTCACTTTTATTTTAGAATCATCACTAGTTTCTACACGCTTATATAAATGAAATTTGATATGTTATTATTTTAACATTTTCAAGATGACTTTCACTATTTGTAATAATGGTTTATAACTGAAATTAGAAACATAGTCTTGTAAAAATTTCATCATTTTTAGAAGAAAATAATGAGTATATATATATATATATATATATATATATATATATATATATATATATATATATATATATATATATATTGTATCACACCAAAGAAATATTATAGCATTAAGAGCATCCACAATGGAAGCTTTTGTGTCGACATGTCAAATGGAAGAAGTGGCAAGGAACTCCTTTTAATTAAGGTTGGGAGCGGCTCCCCTCTCCTTATTAATTTTTTGAAAAAATTAATTTTTATTTTTATTTTATAAAGAAAATAAAATCAATAAAATAGTAAAGTATCTCGTTATTCAATGGCAAAAAAATTAGCCGTTGAACAAACAACTAATTTTTTTTAAAAAAAAACTATAAATACATCTTTAATATTTTTTTTCCATTCATCTTACCACCTTCTACTTCTTTGTTCATTTCATTCTATATGTATAATTTTATTAAAGATGGATAAAAATTTTAGTACTTCTTTTATAAATCTTTTGAATTCTTTAAATATAAAAGAAAACACATCTTCCCAAAATACCTACATTCATCCAAATATTCAATTTCTTAATTTTCTTCTCACATGCTTTACCCTCCAAATTTATAAAATATTTCATAGTTCCACTATATCCTCCAAATTTCTCATATTTTCAAAGTTAAAAAAAAATTGACTAATCTAAGTAACGTCACCCCAGCTCCGTTTGGTATGTATCCACCCTAAGATTGGTTGGTCATGGGCAACCAATTTGAGATGCCATCTCTATCATACATATTTTTTCCTTCTCAACTATCAGTCATGACTTCAAACGAAT